>NC_071404.1:33756428-34066071 GCF_017976375.1 Cuculus canorus | reverse complement strand
TGATAAAATGTGGGCAATCATTCCTTTCTTCATCTGTCTCTTCAAAGTGAGTGTTTTAGTGTGCAACAGGTTGATAAAAAGAGATCAGTGTTGATTGAGATAAAAGATCTATTAGCTTTCGTAAGACCATTGTTTCCTTGTCTATATTACTTGCCAACACTTATTTAAAGAAAAGAACATTAAATTTCCTCTGGTATATCACTCGAGTGTCAGTTAAAGAACCTCAAGTGTCCTTAAATGCTAATTGATGGAGATGTTTGGAAGTGAGTTTAGTTGTTTTAATCACATCATGTCTCTTCCACACTCATTTCTCTGAGTTTTTGTGGCTGATCTACACTGTGTTTCATTGATAACACGTCTGTCTTAAAAATACAATTTTGTACCTGTATTATCCATAGTCATGTGTACAGGCTTTTTTGTTTAATAGCGGCCCTGACATTAGAGGAGGAAATTATTCTTTTCAAAAAGAGAGACAATAAGAGAGAGAATGTTCTAAATTAGCAGGATGTGACTGGAAAAATTATGTGGCATTTTAAGTGGAGAGGAATACTCTACTAATTAGAAGACTCTCGGGAATATTCAGCCAATGAAATCCTGTGATTGACTGCATGTTGCTAACCTACTAGATTTAAATAGATGTTGACTCACTGCAACAGTGGTCATAGCAACAGATCTCTCCATTTGAAGGGGAGAGAGACAGAGGAATACTGTGTTTGGCATATATTTATACCGAAACAGGCACAGACACACACAAAGACATTAAAAACATGGTTTACAAGAGACATCACCATTATACAACCTGTTCTGAGCTTTTTGGTAGTACTTGGATTCACATACTTTAAGAGAATGAAATGATAATAAAATCATTCACTTCTGCTGCAGCATGTGTCTTTAGTATTCTTGTGTTAAGATTATTAATAATAATTTATACTTATTTATAATAGCACCATTTTACACCTAGTGGTCTAAGAGTATTGAAAAATGGATTGGCCAAAGACACAGTAAGCATTTTTCCCATCACAGACATACACTCGAAAAAATTTGACTGTTTTTTATCTGAATGGCTGCTAGAAAACATGGATGGAAAAGAATATAGGACTTTATCCTGCTCACTGAACATGTTCTGCTTCAGTTGGACTGCTCAGTGTTTAAAAGTGCTACCTGAAATCCCCAGTTCTCTTCAAAGAAGAACTGTGTCACCTTATAAAAATTAAAAAAAAAAAATCTATATCAAATACATTCTTAGAATGTCTGTCTTTTCCAACAGAAAGTGCATAGTTACTGTGGGCCAAACTTTGATCTCATGAGAGCAAATCACTCACTGATTTACACTTATTTCAAAACAAAAGTGCAAATCCACTGATTTTTGGCAAAATACGGAAAAAAATGGATCTAGTCTTGTATTTAAAAATAATCCTCAAAAGAGAGTAGTTGTGATGATTCATTGCAAACTATGCCAACTGTTTCTTTTGACTTCAAAATTTTTTAGTCTTCGCTGCAGCAAGGTGTGAATTTATCACATACAATGGTTTACAAGCTCAGCAGACCAGAAGACAGAACAACATGTGTTCTTTGTTTCTATACAGTAAAGTATATTAGGATAGTGTGAAAACAAGAGGGGAAGGGGGAAGAAAGATAAAAAAAAAAAAAAGAAAAGCATTAACTGTGAATCTCAATAGAGCTTTCTTAGTAGTTATTCAGTATGAATAAGAACACTAACTGATGGGGTCATGACATTCCCATATGTTAACAGTAGCTTTCATATTTTTTTCTTATTAATAGCCTGAGAGAGATACTTCCTCTCGTCCTCTCAAACCCAGTGAATCTGTCTATCACACAGTTCACTTACCCAGAGACAGAATGCTGAAATTACCCCAGAGGGAGAATGCCTGCTGAGTAAAAAGGTGTCATTTCTCACAACATATGCTCTAATGATCCTAATGAATTTTGAGACTGTGCAGCTTAGTCACACATATTTTAAATATATATATACTTGCAATATAGAGAGAACATATCTGCAATGATAAAATATATCGTATACCTGTATCATTATAACCTTTCAGAAATTTATTAATGATTAGCGTTATTCATCCCTAAAAGATTTTGTTTTCCTTATACATTTTTTAATATACATTTCTATGTATTTTTATATCTGAGTTCAGCTTACCATAATCTGTAAAATCCTCAACAATGAATTCTCATTAGTTAAGACTTAAAACTTTCTGGAAATGTGCTAAGAAGTGTAAGAACTTTTAAGTCATTCATTCATAATACAATGACGTTTGGCAAATCTTTGCCAAATTTCATGCTGTGCATAGAAAGAAACACAACAGAAAACAAACGATTGCTGATCTGCTGATAGCAGACATTGTATCATTACACTGTGCAAATTTACAAAAGAGAAGCTGGTAAACTGCAGCATTACTGATAAAAATTTCCGAAGTCCTCTTTGCATTCAGACCAACAGGTTCTAGAGTTTTCTCAAACAGAGTTTGGAAACAGGGCTCACATATAGGAGTTTAAAGTATCTCTCTCTCCCTGTACAGATCCTATTCTTTTAAAGGCAAATTTCAAACCCAGTAACCAGGAACAGGTTGCACTTTTACGTTTAATGCCATTTAACCTTCTCTCCAACACTTACAGTGTTAGAAATTACAATTCTGCCAGGCATGCTGAGGACAACCTATAGAGTGCTACAGAGTATTATCAACCAAAACCAGTTCTTCATCTTTTTCTTCATCTTTTTATTTTTTAACATATTTTTAAAATTAATTATTCCATACTTGTTAGGAACTTAATGTTATTCTCACCGAATTATTTAGTAAAGTTATGTCCTCCATGTAAGATAACCTTATCCATTTTTACGTTCTGCTGCTAACAGTAGTCAGTAAAAACACTAGACCATACAAAAACAAATGCTTAAAAACGTAAGATAATTTTCTTGTAAAAATTACAGGTCAAAGAAAGTTTACTTCATGATCTTGAAGTGGACGCATTCTGGAGTTTTCATTGTTTTTCTCTATGCAGTTGATATATGCAATCAAACATAAACCTAAGTGATTTTAGAAACTTCTTTTACAAATACTTCTTTAGAAAATAATAATAATAACAAGACCTCAACCTTATCTCTTCTTTCTTCCAGGGGCCAAATCATTAATTTTAAAGGGCAATGGGTTCCTATTCTTATATTTCTACATCATTTATTCATAAACATGCATGTCAGAGTCATGAAATAACAAATCTCTAGCAGATCTTCTTTCAGCTCTTACGAAAATGTTCCTGTTACTAACATTTTTGGAAAAAAACATAGAAAAATCTTAGGATGGAAAGTTTGAACAAGTTCTTTAGAATGCTTTAAATATTAGGAAGCGGATTGACCAAGGAAAGATCAATCAGCAGAGAAAAGTAGCACTGTTGTAACTTTTAAAGTTAGTCAAACCTCTCTCTTGATCTTTTTTTAATTTAGATTAATTGATATTCTTTCTTATTTGTACTTGTCCCTACTCTTTAAACCTGCTTAAAATCACTGGTTTGATGCTCTCCATTATTGTGCTTTGTGAATTTCCCAAGTTTTGTAGAATTCCCTAGATTTTCTCTTCTAAATTACACCAAATAGCAACTATCAAGGCCACAGACCCTCTCTTTTTATTCAAATAAGCACTTCAGACAAAAGAAAAATGGCAGGAGGAAGAAGGATGTAAATATAATTACCAAATCTAGCAAAACAATCAGAATAATTATTTTTAAATGAGTTGATATTTTGTGACCTCACTCAGCAAGAATTATACTGAATAAATTGCAATGACTGAAAAAATGAAAGAGTCTATTGATATTCTTATGTTTATTTTATTGGGACAGAGACTATGGTGCATTTAAACAACGTATACCACCACAGAGAAGGCCAAAGAGTATTGTAATTTCTGTTTCTTACTGATGACATCCTGTGGTGGAGCTTTGGATTATTTTTCAGAAGAATCTCTTCCACTAATTCTCAGATAAAAAGTTTGCATCAATCTTTCTAATCAATTGCTTGAAATAAAAAAACTGAGAGAAAAGGTCTCATTCATTTCTGTGATTCTTCAGTCATTTTTATCCAAGTGAATTGTTGCAAAAATTCTGATAATGCAAGAAAATTGCATTTCCTTAAAAAATTTTTTTCTTGTGGTAGATACCTGCCCAAATTTTTAGTCAAGCAATTGGGCCATACAGTCACAAAGGACCATATATAATAAAGTGCTAGGATATGGTCTCAGCAACAGGATAAAGCACAATTTCTATTTTAATTTCTCAGATATTCCTTCACAGTGATAATGTCCTAGTATCAGTATATGTCATTACTTTACAAGCAAAGCAAAACTTGCACATACATGGTAATCAAAAAATCTAAAACACTGTAATCTGTAGATGCATGATGATTTATACAGTTTGAGAGCAAAGACGTAAAAAACTTGACATTAAAAATTCTCAGTCTTGAAAGGCCTCTAAGCACTTGTTTGTTGTAGATTCAAACATAATCTAGACAGAGCCAGTATACATAATTATCTTCCTGATTTGGATGCTATAGAAACGGAAGTACACTTCCAAATAAGACCAGTTGTAATTTACTTTAAAAATCCTAAATTCTCTCTGGTTTTAGCTGTAGATTTTAAATATTACATTTGCATTTTTAGAATACTTACAACTTACTCAGATTTCAGAGATTTTCAGAATATTCAGATTTTTGATAACCATCAGCAAATGTGAAATAGATATCAGACATACATGAACATAAATAGCGATGCCCTTCTATGCATCCCTTTAAGAGACCAAAGTAGAGAGAACATCTAATGTACTTTAAAATAACTAATCAGTATCAATTAAAATGTATGGAAATGAAGCTGTCAGATGACAGCTACCCTTTTAGCAGAGAGCATTCTTCTTTCTCATCTTTTGAATGAGACAGCCTTAATCTAGGTATTCCCAGGGCTCAAGACAACACAGCTCAGGCAGCAGGTGCTGACCACCGCACAATATTAAACCAAGTCACACTCAGCGAGGGACATGGCAAGCAAAGGCAAGTGCTGAGACCCTGCACTGCCAGGCCAGTGTAAAGCCTGACACTTTCTCCAGGTAATGATATTTACTGGACTACTGGGAAGATGTTAAAAAAATTAATAGTTGAGGTGTTTTTATGGCCATTTTTCAGGGCATTCCTATGACAAGAATAGAAGAACAAAGTCATATTGTTCATAGTTTTGCTCACAGCTGCTTTCACAGAAGTGAATACATCACTTCTTGATTTATCTCTAATTTAGTCTTTTACAACTTTTCTTCAAAACCACTAACTTAGAGGTTCTTAAAGAAAGGCCCCAAACCAGAGATGCTATGGTACAATTATTTTGCAAGTTCAAACAGAACAATGAATTAGCAATTTATTTTCCTGATTCTTTACCTAATTGCATTATGCGTGGAGCTGTGTGGCATATGCAGGCTTGGCAGACCACATGTTGTCTAGTCATTTTTCAGCAATGAAAAGATAGACACACACACACACTCTCTCTCACTCACACACACACACTCATTTCTGGGTATTTAGTACAGTGTATGCCATACAATTTAAATAAAAATTGCAGTCTTTGGCCTGTCTCCAAGTTCTTAAGCATATCATAACATTTAGAAATTACAATTAAGCCATGTCATGATTTTCCAGTACAATACCTTAATTAAACGCTTTTCCAGATGCAAAAACACTAAAAGTAAATACAAGTCAATTTATTCTGCCAAAGCTGAGTCATATGAACTGCTCTTTAGCCCCCAGTTTGTCCAACACAGAAAGTCCCCAGTCTCTTTCAAAGGTTGCAAATCAAAACCAAAAAATTGTTTCTATTCCATGCAGGAGGAAATATCCACGCTCTTTTTGTTTTACAGAACTATTGCAAGTCCTTAATTCTGGAAGTACCTTACTAGTAATCCCTAACCATCTGATTTTAATGATCACAAGAAATATTATCGTAGATATTTTAGTACTTTGAACATAAACCCAATACCTTATGTTAGAGACACTTTCCTTAATCAGATAAGCACATATTATCTCTGCCAGTGACTTTCCTTAAATCACTAACATTATTTCATGGTCAGCTGACTTAAGCTACATAGAAGTATTGTATATAGGACAAATAAGATTATAACACAGAGGACTGGTCAATTTTAATAAACAGGATAATCAGTGGTAATGTCAAACTATGAGTAAAGCATTCATTAGATCTCAGAGGTATATATTAAACTTGAGTTTATAACAATTTGCAATTGTACACATCAGAGATCACTTGCATTCTCAAAAGATAAAATTTGTTTTTGTTTACATGGGATTTTTTATCTTAATATAGTAAATAATGACTTCTGTTGTCCATACTCAATATTGAGGTTAAATATGAGAAACTGAACTTTACAACATTTTCAGCCTTTAGATAATAAGTAGTCAGTTAAGAGTATTTAAAGTATTCTAGGTCTTTGTGAAAAATCACACGGTTTAGACAGACCGGTTAGGAGACTGTGATTACAAACCATTCTGATTGTATTTTCCAGTTTGATATTTTGATACACAAGGAAAGTTAACTATTGAGCATCCTTTAAGATACAATGAACAAATGTCTCAAAGACCCTTACACTCTGTTAA
Organism: Cuculus canorus; assembly: GCF_017976375.1. Classification (NCBI taxonomy): domain Eukaryota; kingdom Metazoa; phylum Chordata; class Aves; order Cuculiformes; family Cuculidae; genus Cuculus; species Cuculus canorus. The sequence goes on along the minus strand of NC_071404.1, from coordinate 34,059,416 downwards.
TGTCCCTTCAATCATTTAATTTGTATGTTGAAAAGACAATGTGAAAGGTCTTCAAGGTAAGCCTAACTGAAACAAACAGTCCCTCAGTAATAAACGAAAGGGTGATCTCAGAGATTTGTTAACTGCTTAATTAGAAGTGAAAAGAAATCTAAAACCTATACTGAATTAGAATAGATAATGAGAATAAAGAGGTGGTAAAATGGAAGAAAACATAAACAGTCTTGTTGATGATGGATCAGGAAAGGCAGAGAAGACAGAAAGTTCTGTGATATATACTGTCCTGGTAGGCAGAAAAGTTATTAGATTGGAACTGAAAGTGTAATATCTGAGTCTCTGTAGAGTATCTGTCACTTCCTTACAGAACACAAAATGTTTCAGAATTAGTGTCTAAAAAAAAATCAAATCATGGCTAGAAAAATTTCAAAATAAGAATAAGAACATGCTTTGGAAAGTTAATATAGCAAGTCCTTCTACACTCAAAAGCAGAACCCCTCTCTGCTCCTCAGATTCCCTTTCTGTAACATAAAAAATGTTGATCATAATAGATTTCCCTGTGAAGCACTTTAAAATCTATGCAAAACCACCAAGATATTTTTAACAACAGCTTAGAAGACAGATTTCCAAAAATGAAACCTGTGGTTTTATGAGTGTTTTCAGAGAAAGATTTGCCTTTATGAATTTTGGAAAAAAATACAGAAAATATTTATGTTTTTTCAGTTGGCTGAACAGTGATGAATTAAGGAAATTCCCCTCCTTATAGACTATTATGTTCCTTGCTTTATAGAATTATAGGTTTACATTCGTGTTTTATAGGCTCAAGTACCTTTTTTAAAAAATACAGCAAGGCAATGGATTGCGCATTCAAAGACAATAATAGAAGCTGAGGCTGTCAACAAATTGTTACCTGTAAGTGAAAATATTAGTTGATAGCTCAAGAACAGATTAATAACTTTGTTAGTAATAAAAGATAAATCCTTGGATTATTGTAGTAATTCTTTTGTCTAAACTCTCAGTTTAAAACTCCTGTATTATTGGATCAAAGATGCAGCAGATAGGTGCTAAGTGAATTTCAAGAAACCATCTGCATGTTTTTAGAAAAATCATCTATAAATCTAGAGTATGTGGGGAGCACAGAACAGAAAGAAATAACAGTGGACCTAGTGTTCAAGATGAACAGTGTGAGACAACTGCAGCCAGAAACCAGGCATCACAAAAAGTTTCGTAACTGTTCTAATACATGTTTTTTATGTATATTACCTAATGGGTGCACCACATCCAGCCAATTTTCAGGGACAATTTTTGATGTAGGCTGAACACAACAATCTGGAAGGTGCTTTGCTGGATGTGGTACTCAAAATCAACAATGAGCTTGTCAGATGCATAGTAGTTGATGAAAGCCTTTGCTGAAGTGACCGTAAGGCAGTAGAGCTCCTCCTTGGGGGAGGGAGGGGACTTCAGCACAGCAGACTTTGGCATGGTCAGAGAGCTGATAGGCAGGAAGCCATGGAATGTTGCCAGGCAGAAGAAAGGGGTCCAGGACAGCTAGCTGATCTTCTAGGAAGACAGCTTTCACAAAGCACTCTCTAATGACCAATTCCACTGTGCAAGAAGCTGAACAGGCATGGCAAGTGGTCAAACTGGTTGAACAAGGAATCGCTGACTGAACTGAAAAATAAAAATATGCTATCTGGAAGGTAGGAAAAATGGGCAGGCTACCAATGGGAAATGCAGAAACATCACCTAAATTTGCAGCACTGTGTTTGAAAATGTCAGGAATGTTGAAGTAGCTTCCTATCTATGCAACGGAATTGTATAGGCTTCAGATTTGCCCCCCCCACAGCTTTCCTCTAAATGTCATGAAACAGTGTTACAACTGGCACTAACACTAATCTTCATCATATGAAGAACATTTAGGGGCAGAATGTGTGAGGGGAACAAAAATTGGATCAGCGTAGTCAACAGCACACCCCTCTAAGTCCAAGTTAATTTGTTGGTTTTATTCCCTGGAAAACAAAATGGGTGGGGAAGACAATATATACTGTGATCAAATGAATCTGCATCACATAGGATTTAGAAAGATGAAGTGAATTTTTGAACAGCAAAGCATGAACTTTTTTTGACATAGGCAAACATTAGATGACAATTTAGAGAAATCTGAGTCAGGGAAATCTGCAGCTGAATCCACAAGTGAGAAAAGAAAGTTTATAAGCTGACAGACTCTAATGGATTAATCTTCTGTAAAGTGTTTTAAGACACTATGGCCCTAACCTATCTGAACCATTTTTCTGCCAGAGGTTGTTGCCCTATAGAGGCAGCCAAGAATAGACTGCGTGTTCTTACAGTTGCTTTGGTTCACAGTCTGGCTGTGTCTAACTCCTAATAAAAGGAGCTCGTTATTAATATGTCAAGGTACAGCAGCTGATAAGCATCCCATTCTGCTGTAGCTACTGACATGATGGTGATCTCTGGCGAAAGGTCAAGGAAATTACTTCAGCTAAATCCACACTAGTGCAGCTGACAGAACTTTAAATTAGTATTTCCCATCTCAAACTGGACAAACATCGATTCCTTTTCTCTTCTAATTGTGCTCTAGACTCTCTTTTTTCATATTTGTCTGCAGCAACATTTAAAGGAAAAGTGAGACATAATTGACAGAATAATTTTTAACTACCTGCAGAATTAAATATATTTTCAAACTAGTTGTGTCTGTCTTCTTACACTTATGCAATGTTAGACTCACTGTCCTTTCAGTGTTTCATCTCTGAAGTTGTTGCTATAGCCTTTGAAATATCTGTTAACTGCATTTTGGAATTTAGATAAGCTGTGACCTATTCCCTCCCTCTTCAGTGCCAAAACCACTGCCTTTCAAAACAAGCTGTATCAAATAAAAGATGTGCTGAAATTTATTATCCCTCCAATGGCAAGGAATGTTGACGGGAGATATAGGAAGAGCCAGCAGATCAATACCTGGCTCCAAAACTGGAGTCACAAGCAGAATTTGGGGGTTTTTGATCATGGATCAGCCTACATGACATCAGACCTGCTGGCAGCTGATGGGGTACACCTATCTCAAAAGCGGGAAAGGATCTTTACACAGGAATTAGCAGGGCTCATTTCAATAGTTTTAAACTATATTTGAAGGGGGAAAGAGATAAAATCAGGTTTGCTGGAGATAAACCATGGGGCAGCATGCCAAAATTTGTAGGGCTCTTTGCCAGTGATGTCCTTAGGTCTGCTGTTTCTGTGGAGGTAGGGGATAGAGAAACATGCAGAAAGACACAAGAATTGTTAATGTGTTAGAAATCACAGACATACCTGAGTATGGTCACATAGGGATTAGGGTTTTTCCCCCTGAAAATGTGGTGGGAATATCAGCCCAGCTGAAGTGAATCTAGGCCAAAGCACCCTGCATGAGCAACAAACAGGAGGAGCTGGAAGCCACTGTGCAGCAGGAAAGTATGATGTGGTTGCTATCACAGAAACATGGTAGGATGACTAGTAACTTTGGAGTGCTGCAAAGGACAGCTGAAAAAAATTCAGAAGGGATAAGCAAGGAAGGGGTGGCGGTGGGGTAGCTCTGAATGTTGCAGAGAATTTGGGTTGTCTAGAGTTTAATGATGGTGATCACAGGGCTGAGTGTTTATCCCATCCATGCTCCATGATTACTGGATGCCAACACATCCTTTCTGACAATATTGTGTTATATTCCAGTAACTTACTGAGGCAACGCTATAGGGCTTGATCAATTTTAAGCACAGGCAGGTGAGTGTAGATCATTCTAGAAAAGGTAAGGACAGACTTGATTCTAGTACTCCACGATGCATTTGAGTAATGGCTGCACCTGAATTTGAATACAAACCATATCTAGGATTTCAGAAGTTTGAACAAATATATATCATGCAAACAAACCTCTTATTAAATCTCTTACATATCTGGCATGTTGTTAAGTATCAAGTATTTATATAATTCAGATTATTCTTAGAATTTATGTATCGAAATTATTGCACAACTGAATAGATGTTTCACAGTCACCTGAGAAACCGTCTGTGAAATGAAAAGTAAGGAGGGCAAATCTTCTGAATAGATGCATAGGCAAGAAGAATTAAGTATTACAAGTCACCATAATAAAAGGAACTAGTCTAATTTCTGTACCATGGAAAGATAAGAGAAAGAGGACCAAAGGTATGTTAGGTGGAAATTTCAGCATATATTTTAACATAAGGTGGGAAAATATGGCAAGAAGTGTAAGCCAAGACAAGATAATGATGTTAATGCAAAAAGATAAAATACATAGCCAACAAAATTAATCAAAACTTCAGAAGCGATATAAGCAGTGGAACTATAGCAAATACAAATGCTGCTGTAGGCCAACACATATGCAGAAATCTAATAACTTCAGAGAATTAGAACCAGACAATGTTAAGAAGGGAGAAAAACACACTGGTAAGTAACAAAACAAATAAGAAATCAGTAAATTCAGATGTTTGAAGAAATTATAATAATGTCAAATGTTTAATCCTTTTCTGAAGGGACTACTTCTATAGAAAATATTAAAAATCCTCCTTTGATTTCCTTCCTTTCTCCATTCTCTAGTGATTCTTGTAACCATGCGTCTGTATACTTATTTAGGGAAGGTTTTCTACTCCAGGCTTTTTTTGCAGCAACTAGGACCAGTCTGATCCTTGTAGTGTGGAATCCTACATTTGTGGAATGGTTAATGCAATAATTATGTCCTGAGTAGATAAGCAGCACTTGGAAGTTAACAATCCCATTCGTATGGCTGACAGCAACTATTGCAGGACTTTATGATCACTCAGGTGGGTTACATAGGGAGCAAAGTAATTTGGATCATTAAATCAGAGGATTTTCAATAGGAATGAGACCTAGATTTTGAACTGGTATTTAACTGAAAGCCAGTGCAGGAACAGTAGACACAATCTCAAAGACATTTTTGAGTTATTTAATTTTATAAGCAAAGTAAACAGTTTGCTCTCTGTAGACAGAGGTTTAATTTCTACATACACTGCAATCATCAGCCTAGAAGGCCACAGAGCTACAGGTTTCCTAAGTGATAACACAGAGCTAGAAAAGAATCCAAATTCTGGAAATATACTTGAAACCTGGCACTACTTTTGTCATTTTTGAGAAGTGAGAGCCATAAAAATGTTTGTTTTCAGCAAAGAAAATAAAAATCTTACTGGTTTCAAAAATGTAATTTTATGACCATACCAAATTTTATATCTTTCAATTCCCCATATTTCCTTTTCTGCTTTCATCCTTCCCTTCTCCAGTCAAAACAAAAAAATGTGACATAACTCAAAAGTGGGAAGAAAGAGAAACAATACTGCTATTTTAGGATTTTAGTAGTTTTAATCTCGTTATAAGCTGTTTTAACTCTCTCTGTTCTTTTAGTACAGGTATACAACTAAAGGGGAAAAAATTTTTCATTTGACTCCAGTGGCAGTCTGAAAGATTTGACAAGATCAATCTCATTTCTTTCCTCACTTAGATGGTAAAGCTTAAAGCTTTTTTTTTCTTTTAGTGCAGAAAACAAAGTCAGTCCTCAGAAACTAGGAAAAGATATGTGTTCTGGGGACAATATCTATCTCCATGTCATTATCAACAAACTGAAAACTATCTTAGGATCTTTTCATCCTGTAAAAACTTAACAATAAATGTGAAAGTCTCCAAGGCAGGGAAACAAAATCGTTATTTCTTACCTAACAGTAAGTAGCCCTGGTTGTAAACGGGACTGAGGGGTCCACTGAAACAAGAGATATTTTTAGTAACCATACAACTTAAAATAGCTTTAGAAAAACCAGTATCTACTACCAAAAAATAATTTATAAAAAAATATATCTTGAGCTGAATGAATAATTCATAATGAATGATTTAATTAGATAACTTGTTTGCTTCTTTCTGCCTGAAGTTTGTCCAGGAACAGATTGCCATTTTCATATATTTGTTTCTTATTCAGAATAATTTTTCTCAAATTAGTCTTTGGGTGAGAAGTTGTTAAAGATTCATCATAAATATCCATCATTTCCCATGAACACATACTACCTTGGCTTAGTTTTTTTGTGGGAAAAACATTTGATTTCCTTTTTGGAGAGTAATTTTAGAATCATGGGGTTTGTACCAATATTAATATTAGGTAAGGTTTTAAATTTGGCAACAATCTTAAAGATGTCTACTTTGGACATACTTTCATAAATAATGAAATAACTGCATATAAATGGATGTCTAAATAACTAGGTATCAGTGATGTAAAATAGGGAACCTACGTCAGAGAAGGTTGCTTTGATCACAATTGCACCCCAAAAAAAAGACTGATCATCTGATTTTGATCAGTACATTTTCTGCTTTTAAACAATAGATAGAAACAATAGATTTTTATCACAATAGATAGAAAAGAGTTCAGAGGCAGCCTCCACGGATGACCCTCTTATTTGTGTGTCAGTCATATTCTCTGAGGACAATTAGAAAGGAGATCTGACAGAGGAGGAGCTGGTTGGTCTTAAAGCACAGAAGGTGACTTGGCATGACAACAGAGAAAAATACGATACATTTGTTCTGTAAAATAGTATCTCTTTACATTTCATGTTACATAAAACACTAAGGATGCTTCTGCAATGCTAAAGTTACAGAAGTCACCAACCCTTCTGAGAAAAAATAGAGATGCATTTAGAAGTTTCAGAAAGTGACATCTCTCCTATAGACTCTGATAAAGCCCTCCCCAGTTTGGCATCTAAGCTGTAATAAGGGCTACATCAAATAATTCCTGGTACTGCAGTCTTCTCGCTGATCTCAGTGTGGACTTTGCCAGAGAATTGAATGTGGTGGAGCGAAAAAAAGAAACTGTTAAAAGACAGCTATACAATCACAGTGCCGAGATGACAGCTCCAACTTAGGCTCCTGCCAAAATGCTCCTCAGGAGGCTGCATAATTTGGTAGAACCATTGCTGCCTTGCCAGCAAGACCAGTTCAATCTTCTTTTACAATCCTGAACAAAGGCATGTCAACATATGATGTAAGCCTGTATTATGTGTGCAATTGCCATCATTAAAAAAATTAAGTGGACTTGCTTCTGCAATAACTGAGAAATAATGACCTTTATGAACATGTTTCCCTTTATTGCTGATTTGCCTAGTTTAGCCCTGACACACTCTTCAGAACTACAGTGATGAAGTCACATTTTAAATTCCTCTTTTTCTTACCTAGAAGAGAACCTTCTCACTCTCTTCAAATCCCAGCTGCTAGCATGGGCTTTCTTGAGCAGACCAACGTATAAAGCACACGAAAAAACAAACCAAACCCCACTTAAAATATCCAAAAGAACATATCATTTATTTTATCCTCCCAATCACAGCTTGTCTAAATACAGAATCATAGAACTATAGAATAATAGAATATTTTGGGTTGGAAGACTTTAAAGATCATATATTTCCAACACCCTTGCCATGGACAGGGACACTTCCCACTAGTCCAGGCTACACAAGGCTCCATCCAGCCTGGCCTTGAACATTTCCAGGGAAGTGGCATCCACAACTTCCCTGGGCAACTTGTTCCAGTGGCTCACTAACTTTATTGTGAAGAATTTCTTCCTATTGTCTAGTCTAAATCTTCCCCCTTCCAATTTAAAACCATTCCTCCTCTTCCTATCACTACATGCTCTTGTGAAAAGTCCCTCCCTATATTTCTTGTATGTCGCCTTCATTGGAAGGCTGCTATGAGGTCTCCTCCTAAACCTCAGCCTGTCATCATAGCAGAGGTGCTCCAGCCCTCTGATCATCTTTTTGGCCCTGCTCTGGACCCATTTCAACAGTTCAACATATGTTGAGGATTCCAGAACTGGACACAGTATTCCAGATGAGGTCTTACAAGAGAGGAATAGAGGGGCAGAATCACCTCCCTCAATCTGCTGGCCACGCTTCCTTTGATGTAGCCCAGGATATGGTTGGCCTTCTGAGCAGCGAGCATGCATTGCCAGCTTGTGATGAGCTTCTCATTGGTGAGCACCTCCAAGTCCTTCTCTACGGGGCTGGTCTCAATCACATCATCCCCCATCCTGTATTGAAACAGTAGATTGCCCCAACCAAGCGGCAATTGCACTTGGCCTTGTTGAACCTCACAGAGACCCAGTTCTTCAGCTTGTCCAGGTTCCTCTGGATGACATCCCGTCCTTTTGGTGTGATAAATGCAATACCCAGCTTGGTATCATTTGCAAACCTGATGAGGGTGCACTCAATCTCCCTGTCTGTATTATTGATGATAATATTAAACAGCACTGGTCCTATCACAGAAGTGAAAAAAAAACCCAAACATACAAGTGAGTATACTTGTAAAGAGTCAGGAAAATTCTTCCCCCATTTAATCTTTAATTTGGCAAATCTGGGTTCAATTTACATCACTATAAGGATATACTTTAACCCAGCATCATATATGGAGATTACTCCGCATCTACCAAGTCAATCTAGTTTGGATACGAGAGCTGGAAGATTTTTTTCTCTTAAAAGATGTTTGCATTTGTTTCTCTAGACATCATGTTCTGACACTTGTCATACTACCTTTTTTGCTTGTTTGCTTGTGTTTGCAACCTCCTGAAAGCATGAGAAAGCAAACCTTATTCTCTTGATTGCAGAGGCAGTGTGGATTTTTTTCATTTTCTCAAGTCTGTGCAAAAACTCAGCAGCTCTCAATTTCTTTCTTGTAGTGAGGGTGTGCAGGGCAGACTGCAGCCTACCCTTTTCTCATGGCACCAAATCTGAGTTCCTGAGAACCAGCTTTATGTGTAAAGAGCATCATGACAAGTTCTGTTTATACCTGCCTTCTGTAAAGTGGGTCTTATATCTGTACAGCATCTGTTCAGGTCAGTCTTTTAGTTGACATTTCCATGTTAATACTATTTATTCTTTGAGCTTCAAAGATCTAATCACAGGCCTGTGACCCAGACTGGAATTTGGCTCTTTCCTAACTGAGGCTGATGCTTCACATAAATGACTACATAACTTCTGGACATGCCTTCCTGAAGCATTCTGCGATTCTGTAATAGGGACTATGTTTTGCAGCACTAATTCAGAATATTCTTTATGATAATTTCAAAGCATCACCACACAGAAAAAATATCAGTATAAGAATCATTTTTAATTATATTTGAAACTAGGATATTAACCATTATATCACAGTATTTAGCAAACACAGCTTAACCCCTGGTGTCTGTCACAGCCATGATGATACAAAAGTGATTCTGCCATTTTAGGTTATGTTATGCAGAATAGATAGAGTTGCTATGACAGCTGAAAAGGTTCTCTTGTCATTCTATGCTTCATCTCCAGCAGGAGCTATTCAACGTGGCTATGCTAGTATTGGCTTTGTAAGGTAGATATGTTCTGAAGTGTCAGTGGAGCATGACGCCTGGAAATGGAAAGTCTGTGGAAGCTGGTAACTTTGCTAGTAGAAAAGGGATGGCTTGTGTTGTAAATGAAATCAATTCTTTTCAGAAAATGAGGAGCCATTAAGATGTGTTTGCAGGACATGTTGGTGCAAGCCCTTTGGGAAAATCTGGGCATTGTGTAATTCCATCCAGATACCATGATTTACTGCAGGACAAGCTTATTTTGGAGGGTATGCATGATGGTGTATATACATTTAGGTGCCTATTGCTTTGAATCCAAAACCAGAAATATTTGATTCAGACGAACTTCCAAAGTCCTCAAGAAGACTGTAATTTGACAGCTGTTCACATTTCTGGTGGTTTCACGTTTCCAGATCTCTTAAAAACTGGAAAAGATTCTGATAATGTATTTTCAGGTCATGTTGAGAAAGAAAAAAAAAAAGAAGAGAAAGGAAGGAATTGTAGTTGATTACATTTCATCATAAGAATGGGGAAATCATGTCTGAAACGCTGTTCGCCAGAAGGCTCAAAAGCAGATTAGCAAATCACATAAGTGATGGTGTTGAAATTACTGACAAAAATCAAAAAGAAAATTATCTGCCTGTATGTAGCAAATTACATAAACTATTTACAGGTGGAAAATGAAACACATGCATGCTGGAACAATATACTTGAAATGACAGTCCATGTGAAGTTGTTTCCTCATTCCTAGGAAAGACAGTCCAGGAAGTTGGGCAGACATGTAGTTAGCATCTTTTACAAAAGAAGGAATCTGGAATTTCTCCCGAAGTTTAAATTAGGACAAATAAACATTAACATTTCTGAGACAAGATGAGAGGTAAGGAAAAATCTGCTTCTTTCAGCCAGGCTGCTTTCACATCCTCAACAAACAAGGCAAATCCACAATAATCTATGTTGTGTAGTTCACCCTACTGTAAGATAATGATCTTTACAAAAGATGAAAAACATGGAAAATTGGAGGTCTACTTTGTTCTAAAGGCATAAAGTGCACATAACAGTGACACAGTAGCAATGCCCCATATAGAGGAAAGAAAAAGACCTCCTCTGAGTGTATGCTAGGGAACATACCCTGCATTGTCTAACATAATTTCCTGTCTACAAATATTGAAATCCCTTTGCTCTTGCAAATCCCATCTCTTTGGATTATATTAAAAAAAAGATTTGATATGGGAAACAATCTTGATTCATAGCAAAGATGTTGCAACCTCTGTGCCTTACCTTGTAAATAATATACAGACTAGAAGAACAAATTAATCCTTTTTTAAGAGGTTTATTTCCACGATGTGTACTTTAACTGGCACTATTCCATCTTCCATTATGTTTCTGCATGCCTCTCTTTCTACCATATATTGTGTATTCCTAAAGTATACGTGATGCAGTTTGCTTGGGGATGGGAAGGGGCAGGCAGCAGAATATTAGACTGTTGGACAACTGAGAGTACTGAGATTCAAGGAGTCCACAAACAAAGTAATTGAACCTAAAATGTCATTAAGTTCCCTGCCTTGTAAAATATCAATTTCTTTCAGCTAATCATACAATGCATGCAAATGCAAGAAACATAGAAACTTGGTTAGAAACTTGTACTTTCAATTCTAATTGCAGATGTGAAGCAAAAAGAAATTATTTCAGTCATTTCTCCATGACCACTCAATATACCACTCTTCTAATGGGTGTATACAACTTGTATTCCAAACATTGTTGCTGAGATCCTGTTGTGGTTTGACCTAACATATAAAGAGTTTCCTAACTTCAGCTAAGTCTCATGTAAGTAATTTCATTTTCTGAAAGTTAACTGCATGTTTTTCAGAGACTGTTTCTCTCCAGAACTGAAAACGTGGGGCACTGGTATGCAGAAAGGCCATTGGCTTTTACTGGCACCTGCTGCTGTAGCTGAAGAAGCCCAAGATGACACACACCACAGAATATAGCTATATGGAGATGATAAGTTTTTCTAAAACTATTTATGATATTCTTCTATCAGGTAATTTTTTAGGTGAATGAACACATATTTAGCACTTTATAGACTACAGATGCACAGTTAAAATTAGAAGACTTCTTTGCAAGATATTTCTATTCACTGTGTCAACTCAGAACTTATCTGTTTTTTTTCAGTCTACCTACAGCGCAATTGACAGCACTTCACAACTTATGATCTTACAGATAAGGGAGAAAATATAAGGGTGACTAGTGCCCTATTTGGGCCTGTCTTCTACTTAAAGAAAAGTAACTATAACTTTTCTAATGAGTATTTATAAAGACCACAGGAAATCTTTGCTTCTCCTGAAATCTTGTGTATTCTAGCTAATGGTGTTTGTGCCAACCTCTTCCTCTGGGCACTACTAGCAGCCTATGGTCTGTTGTTATTAGGCAATGGTTTCTTATCCTAGCCTGACTGCATGATAATCTGAAAGAAAGTTATCAAACCAGATAAACAACAAAGCTCAAAGATAGGTGAAAATTACATTAAATGCATCACACAAAGGCAGTGGCAACTCCAATGTTGTCTGTGGGTTTACAGAGGGTTTAGCACTAAATCTCCTTAAATGAAATACCGAAGTTCTTGCATTCAGAGAGAAGAACTACAGGAACCCAGAGGAAGCAGAAAAAAGTACTAACAATTCTATTATTGCTTGACATGCAGAACAAGTTGGAGAAACTATAAAGAAATATTTGAGTTTTGTTCTTTTATGCTGAAGACCTGTGATCAAGGCAATGAAATACTTTGTTTCTCTTAAAAAGGTCTTTTATACAGAAAAGTACAGACAACATGCAATTTAAATGAATAAAGATGCATTTTATGTGTATTAAGCTAAATTCATGTTAGAAAAACAAAAATCTCAAAAGAAATTTCCTAAATGACATCTTAGAGCACCTAAGACGATGACAAATAAGTGCTGATGTTTCCACAGAAGTTAGATCATCATTCTAGTTGCTTAGTTTTGGTTGTTATTTTCCTACTGGATCAAATAAAGAGGTATATTGTGAAGAAAAAAAAATACAGTCCTAATGAGACCAGATGTTCTCTGTGTAGTACTAGCAATATGCATAATTTTTGTTCTTTAGTTCATATGTTTAAGTTTGGGGGTTTTAGGTGTTGAAAAAAAAATTAATTGTGATTAAAGATTTGATGTTAAATGTTCCAAATCTGCTTGACTTTTCCGATTTCCTATGGAGAAGTGTAATTTTCTACTTTGTCTAAATTTCTGGGTGAACAGTACTTAGGAAAAAAATACTTAGTTGACGGAAATGAGTGTGTTTGCCTAGGTCCTGTGCCTGTTTACTCATCTGAACATTTGTTATGTTGAACTAATCTTGATGATATTTTTTGTAATAAGCAAGCTATATAATTTTGTGCTATTAGTGGCAGCTTTGAGGAATACCTGCTTGCTAAAAACTAGTGGTATGATTAGCCAGTGCTTGTTTATTTGAGCTGTATTTTACATTTTTAAAGCAAAAGAGAAAGGATAACATCAACATAAACTATTAGGGTATTGTTTATTTACTGCACTTAATCTGCTTCCATCTGCACTACATTGCAGGGATTTCCATCTCTCAGTATTAATAATGATGGGCAAAGATAACAGCTGACAAAATTAAATCATTACAGTTTGAAGGCTGCAGCTCTTACAGGCACAGGAGGAAGCCGGAATCCTAAGGCTGGGACTAAGTTTTGGGAAGATAAGGTGAAGAGATACTGGATGACAGTAAGGCACTTTAGGTATCATAAGTCTAGCATCTGTAAAGTTTCAGAACAGCTTCTTATATGCTTATCTTTGATATGCATGCCATTTATTTAAGTCACACATCCAGTGTACCTGCTAATTCTCCATCAGAAGCTGGATACACAAGCTTAGCTCCACTGTCAGTGTCAGCAGAGCCAAAGTTTATTGAATAAGGGAACCATAAGCTCTGAGATCCTCAGCCAGGAGATAAGCTTTTGAATGGTCCATGATGGATGAAAATCCTAACTTAGACAATCTTCCTGCCTCTCAGTGTGGGAATGACTGCATTCTTGGGTCACAGGATAAACCTGTGAGGTATGAATGAGGAATGAGGAATGAAACTTTAGTTTCTTCACAAGGGCCAACAACGTAAGAAGTGTTAAATGTAAACTTAAACATCTCTTAAAGTAGTAAATGTTTTTTCTTTTCAAAATATTGTGGATTATACAAGTGATATGCATAAGCTTTACACTATTACACTTCTAGCTAATCACATCCAAACACTTAAACAAATCTTAAGATACTCCAGTCATGGAATTCCAGTGCAAGTCCATCTTCAGCACTCCACTTTATAACTTTCATCTCAAAAACAGATAGGCAAGTTTGAGAAAGACATTTCCGTTCTGAATGCATTGATATAAATAAACAATACCTATTGGCCAACTATACATGCCCTTGAAAATAGAGTCTAAAATGAAAGTTGTTAGCTCTAGAAAGTGAATCTAGAAAACAAGTTCTAATGATGAGCTTTTGTTACAGTGATAATGCCTGGAAAGTATGCCAGGCATTTTAAGCAAATACCCGCAGGTAAATTCTAACCACAACCCACTTTATACAATAATTCCTGGTTTATTTAATTGTAATTTAAATATATAGGCACAATTTTCTAAATGTTTTCTAATTGTCAATATTTGACAGGAAGCTAATAGAGCAATATAAAAGGATACACTGGTAGGCTCATTAAGGTGCTTTAACCAAGTGGAACTGCCCAAAAAGTGATAATAAACACCAAACACTTAATTTCTGCTAGCCATCATAGGAGCTGGAATTTGTTGATTTTAATGCTTCTTCTGAGCAAATAATTTGTCTAAAAGACTAGTGATGGCCTGAGCATTGTGACTTGTGGTTTGTATTGTATTTGATAATTCACATAGCATTTTAATTGTTCATTCCAATAAATGTTTTCAGTGCACAAAACAAACAAAAACTTAGCAAAAAAGCAAACCAGGAACAGTTTACACACATGGACAAGGTCTTTAGTGACTGCCAAACCCAGCATCTTAGATAGAGCCTAATTTTTATGTATAAGCTTTTTATGTAGATAAGTACACAAGCCATTTGTCCACATTTTCCCCATCTCTTGTTACCTGGGCTGCTGGGTGGCCAGAAATTCATGGTTTGCTTTCTGAAAATGTCAGGGCAGTGGGATATTGCTAAAAGAAATAACTTCTCATTGAAAATAGAAAGATTGTCAATCGCTATGCAGATTTGTTGGTACATGGTGACACATCCCAAGCTTTTGATATTTGGAGTGCACTTTAATTTGAATTAACAGTGACAGTACAAAGGAGATATTCCCAAACTTTTTCAAGCCTCGCCAGCACAAGCTGCTGATATGGCATTCCTACCACTGCTCACTTCCATCAGGTTTTTAAGATTAAATGCTAAAAACAAACTGCAGAGCACAGATAGTCCTGCCATATTTCTGCTGTTCTTATGAAACACTATATACTACAGCACACCCTTTGGGAATCATTCCCATATGGGCTACATTTACTTCCTGAGATTTAGCACTTGCTACTACAACAAAGCCATAACTTGGAGCAGGGGCACGTGAAGCTACCAAATTTTGTATGTAAAACTATAATAAATTACAGACTAGATCTGGGTATACACATCTGCAATTTTCTCACAAATGGAAACTGACATGATTTAATGTCCTCAGATCTATGAAAAAAAAGGGAAAAAATGGCATGTCTGAATCAAATTGCTATATTGATTTTTCTGAACAGAACCATACATCTATTTTCTTAGAACTTTATTAGCTAAAGACATGACACTTGCATTTAAAGTTAATATTAGATGCTTTCCATATCAAACATATTTTGCAGAAAACATTTCCAAAAAAAAATGTGCGGGCTTCAAAATGCTAATAATTTTTTCAACAATTTTTTTTTTCTCTACACAAAGGGTTTGAACTGAAAAGAAGACTTGGCAGTTCTTTCTTCAAGGGATGGTGTTTATATATATATGTACATATTTACATTTTAGTCAAGATAGCATTTTCAAAATTATAGATGATATGATTAATTGGCTAACTGGTACTCTGCTCATGTGCATAAACTCTGACTGAGAAATAAATTATCAGGCACAATGGAGATCTAGTGATAAGCCCAGGCTTCCATTTACATCTGGATTTAGAGAGACAATGCAAGTGAACCAGGAACTCATAAAGATGAGGTAAAATGGCTCTGCTGAACCCAACTCATCAGCAGAAAATTCTGGTAGAAATACTTCATTAGGTCAGCACTTAGTGGCAGTGTCTGTAAAATGAGAAAATTGATAAAACTGATATCTCTGACGAAGGACTGGTGTCCCTGTAGTGTCAAGTGACAACCAGGCAAAAGCAAAATTAAAAGAAGTGAGTCCTTTCAAGACTGGAAAGCAATACGACATATCTGATGGTCCACACTTCGAACTGGGCAGACTTGACCTGATGGTAGATAAAGACAGTCAGATCTGGTAGCAGAAGTAGTCTAACTAAGTTCATAAGGGAGTCCTATGTGAGTAAACACTACATTTGAACACTACTGTGAAGTAACTGAGCCAGCACAGACTGTGTAGGCTGTCATCCATTTTTTTTTAGCATTGCTGATATTTTTTATGAGAATAGTTATTTTCCTAACATTCCTCAATGAGGTGTTCCTCTTCCCAGGAAATACTAACTAGATTGAAAGTGAGATGAAAACATGTTTTCTTTGGATTTAGAGTTGAAGTTCCTAACACCTGAAGACATATGGCTCAGGATTAAAAGCCATATATTGTGTTTTATTTGAAAAAGGAACTACTAGGCATTGTACTTAAATTAATTGATGTTTTTGCCAATAGCATCTAATGGAAGGGTTTGCTTGATTTCCTTTTACAGGAGGTTGTCAAATTCACTTGCCACATTTATAGGAAACAGTTTCATTGGTCTAATTCTGTGTAACCTGCTCTGGAACACTACTAGGTCCATCTAGCTTAACCAACGCTGACAGTCAGAAGTGGTATAGATAAGGTGGTATAGTATATATAAAGTGGTATAGATAAGATATAATATTCTTATATAGATAATATAAGAATATTATTCCAGTATGGCAAATTGATATTTTACAAATCACTTTTGCATATAGCTGTTAATTCACTGAAGTATAAAATCTTTCTCCCTGCAGTAGTCATTTGACTAACAGAAACTGAACCTGAACTGACTTTATAGAGGTGAAATGCAGAATCCACACAAGGATAAGTGGTCTCTGGTTTTGTAAAATTTGGGAAAGCTCAGCCTCCCTGTTTTGGGAATTAGACCAGCTGAAACCAAATGTCTTGGTTCTTATTACAGGGCAGGTGTAGAGAAGGTTAGAATCAGAGGGTGATGAAGAGGAAAGAAGAGGTGAGGTGAAAATGACCTTTTAGAGTCTGAGAGGGAAGCTGGATTTGTAACATTTTTGAAGAACAGGAAAAAAAAATCCTCCTTTAAGGTTTGCAAGGCAAATGGACAATCATTTAACACTATGCGATTTGTATCTGTTTCCTGCTGTCTGATTTATAAGACGTTTGCAGTGTGATTCTCCACCTTTTGGTGGAGAAGTCAAAGCCTCCTTCATAACTCTAGGAAAGAAACACAGTGTTTAAATAAGCCAGACTCACTGCGGGAAGCTGTCCGAAGACCCTGTGATAATGCTTTCTAACACAGACATCACCAAATCACTATAAATACAATAAAGAGCAAGAGGAACTTTAGCATTCCTGGAAACAAATGCTCTCTTTTCTAGTAATCGTGTTTTTCATTAACTTTCAGTATATTGACAGATAAACAACCTTTTCTGTTCCTTTTAGACAAAAAAAAAGCTACTTTAAGTAGCTCCCTATTTCTAAACTATGGCAGGCAGAAAACATCCTACTAAGTATTGATTTTATTGGATGGCAGGACTAAAGCCTACTTTCAGATGAAAGTAAGAAATGTGAGCTTGGAGTCACATGCAGGGGCCGTTTGACAGAATGACGCGATGAATACGTCCTTCGGTTGCTATGGTGATGGCTCATCTGCTTATATGTCCAAGAAATAGGGCTTTTCATTATTTCCTCTAAGAAGAAAAACTGTTAACTCATAATAACAAAGTGATTTGGTTTTGCACTAAAACACAGCTAATGCAAATACCTTCACCTGGTTTTAATTTGGGGATGAAATGAATATCCTAAAGCAAATTATATGAATAAATATGTTTTCTATTCTTTACCTAGTTACTCCCATAGCATTTTTCACCACAGTAAATGTTTACCTCTTCCATGAACCTCCAATATATCTGCAAATAAATTGGATTTCTGGAATAACTGACGTGAGATCCCAGAATACTGTGGTAACTTTAATATTTTTTTATTTCAAAGTAGGATTTATTTCTTTTTTTATTTTTACCCAAGTCATCCAGATGTTAGAGCTGGGCAGATTTTACCAGCACTTCCTACTACTAGTTCCCTGAATATTTAAGTGAATTGTGTTCAGCTGTAGCCATATTCTATTTCTGTTTGTTTTTTTCAAGTACCTTCTGTCCAATCTCTATTCATGAGAACGTTTACAAGAAGCACATATGAAAAATACACAGTTGAAGCTTCTGAAAATAACATTTTTTTAATGTACATAGGGAATTATTTCTTTTTTTAGAATTGACTGCATTTAAAATCCACAACCGGCAGCACCAAACTGTGACTATTCTGATCAATTTCACGTGTCAATGAGAAGCAACTATTCAGCAGCACTTGATATTTTAACTATTTGGTTGGAGATGCAATACTATGTTTCCTTAAGCAGCAGAAAAATAAGTAGAAAAACATTAAACAAAAAAAGCCAAAGGAAATCATGCTCTCTCTGCAAATGTTCCAAAAGAAAAATTCTCAGTTAAAATTCTTTGCAGATTCATCAGCCATGCCTTAGCTAAATGTAGCTGTCACTTTATTTTAATACTCCTCATACTGTTTCGGAAATACAAATAAAATAAATACCAAGAACAACATGATACAGCAAGTGTTACAGAAATTACAGATGTATCTGGGAGGCATTGAAGCATCCTCTCATTCAACTCATTCAAAATCAGAATGCATGACCATGTAATTGTATCAAATGCAGTAAGAGACTTAATGGCCTCCAAAAAGTATTTTTGTGGATTAGGATATCAGTAATTGCACTGTGACACTTATTTCCAGATGTCCCCTTGATAAGCATGCCAGGTAGAAAAAGTAAGAAATCTAAAAATAAATTTTAGCTGCCATGCAGCCCCAAATCTGGAGGTACCTGTTGTAGAATAAGCTCATTTGCCTTGAAATAATTGTGATACTTGTTTTGAATTATTTGTTCCATGGCTATATTTCATTACACAGTATGTTACAAATAACCTTTTTTACAATAATGGACAGCTATAGTTTTTTATACTTTTTTTACTTGTAGTCATCACCTTAAATGCAGAGACACATCTTTATGTGGTTTCTACAGATGGCCCATTTTATTACAATGACAGTTCTGAGGCTGCAAAAAATATAACAGCTTTATGCAAACAGTAATAGTGATGACACACACAATGAAGCAAGGACCAGAATTCTTGGGAGCAGCTAAGGATATCATCCCAGAGCAATTCCCACTGCAAGGCACCTGCACAAGTTCTGTGATGTGGTAGACTTTCCTACATGTTGAATAGTATTTCAATCTCTCTTCCTAGTTTACAATATATATTTTGAATAAGTAATCTGTTTATAAATTTGGGATTTGTTTTCCTCGAACTTTTTTCACCTCACATTTATAAGTGTTGGCATAAGGCTAATAATACAAGACTGTTGAGTGCATGTTTTTCTGCAGAAATAACACAGATTAACCACAGGTAAGTTAACCATCTGTTTTATGTTTGAGCAACCAACTCATCCATTTTCCCCTCACGCTAACTTAATAGCTTAAAAGTCCCTTGCCACCCACACTGTCTCATGCAGGTTGAGGACTCTGCCAGTATAGCTCTCTAGTCTGTGTCCAGCCTCATTTTGCATGTTATAACTCTTTGGATAAATTTTACCTGGTAGTCCGGAAAGCAGAGATTCTGATAAGGGAGGGAAACTTTCCTAACTGCACAAAATACTGATACCCTCACCTTGGTGCTGTTGTTAGCAGACGTACACTGGGGACACGAGTGCCATCTGTGGTATTGCTCACCGTGAGACCTGAGCCTGGTTCCCTACGATGACATTGCTGTTTGTGATCTACCCTCGGCTTCCGCTTTGGCCGAGGTGGTGTCGGTCACAGCTGGCTCATCAGAGTGCTTCTGGGCTGCAGCGGGAGCAGGTGTTCTGCTTGGCCTGAAATAATATGCTGGATTTTAATTGAAAATTACCTTCTTGTTTGTCTTCCCAAAACAGACTGACTCTACCCACTTTTCTGTAGTGCACATTCTTGTCAAGCATCTCCACACACACTGATCAGCACACGAAATTGCTATAAATAAGCCACTGCCTCGCCTGTGGCTTGGTCAAGCTGAACCCAAATTCTTCATGGGCTGTGCTTCTTACTGACTGATTCTCTTCAGCAAATGCTGGGGCACGCAGATCATATTTCAGCTTTTGGGTAGTGTGCACCTGCTGCAGCATTCTGCAAAATAACCATAGTCTCCATTTTCAAAGTCCTGACGTTCTGGTTTCACACAGCCCATGGCTGTATCACGCACGCGCTCCCTTTGTAGCCATCACGGTCAAGGCAGAAGGCCGGGGCCCGGAGAGGAATCACAGCATTGCAAACTGAAGTCCAGGTGTTTAGGTGGATGTGGTAACCAGGCATCTGGACAAGGGTGGTGAATTGCTGTTAAAGGACAGCTACCCCACAGCTGTCTGTCAAGGAAGCCCTGGGCTGAAGCCCCCTCAGCACAGCTTTTTTCTGGGCTCCTGGTTGCCACAGCAGAAGGTCTGACGTGGGTGGTGTCGAGTGAGCTGTAACACCCAGCTCAGGGAAGCCTAGTGTTTCTGAATGGCCTCAGGATCTCAGGGACTGCTCAGTTAATCTAAGAGAGCGTGAGCAGAGCTGAATGCAGGAAAGCAATTATTCATCCGCAGCCCGAGGCTCTCGTGGGCTCACACCCGGGCAAGGCTGTGCCTGCACCCACCTGCCTGGGGGCCCGAAGCTGCTCACGGGCCTCGTGCAAACCGCGTGCTGCTGGCTCAGCTTGAGGCACGAGCTGGAACCACATAGCTAAGGGCTGCCATCAAGAGAAGTGGTGACAGACTTCCAGGGGTAGCGATCTGCACCCTGTGCGTCTGCTTGGGGCACGTAGGGTTAACGCACCCCCTGTGGGTTCACAGAAGTTCTAGCACAGCCTTTAAAATTCTAAACTTGCTTGTCGAATCCCACGTCCTGTGGCTGCCATGAAATACCTACTTGTATCAGCAGGGTGTGTATATATAGTGGTGTGTATAATTATATTTATCTTACGCTTTACAGTAAGAAAGAGAGGCTCAGCCAGCAGTAGGAAAGCTTGGATAAAGGCCAGGATTTCATTCTCTGCTGGGGCAGAAAAAGCTGTTCTCACCTACACAGTGAGTGAATTTGGCCCTTGGCTTCAATTCATCATTTTGCTACCTCAGTGCTGTTTTGATGTAAAAGCAAAGGGTGGTTCAAGATATGACAACCAGAGAGCTTCCTTTTCTACTATGTTTTGTTATGGTGTTTCCTGAGGTTTCTTCCCGTGTTTCACCTTAGAAGTAGAAATTGCTTATTTATAGCAATAAATAAGTTTTCATGAGATCTTATCAAAGTTTGGTTTCCTTCAGAGGGGCAAGCTCATCAAACCAAACAGTTGCTGTGTTTCACAGATCCTGAAGCAAATGTACGAGTCACAGGAACACTGAAAACGGTAACACTTTCTGAGACCTCTGAAAAGAGCTCTTTAACAATTTTGGTGGCTGGTATTTTTCCTGTGCTCTTTTGAAATATGCTGGCTGGAATTAAAAAATAATACACAATATAATTGCTATCCATTAGATGAATGTGCATCCTGGAATCAAAAAAACCCATCCATGGATTGAAATAGGGTTGTATTATTACCTCTGAGTAGTGATTTTCATTTTTACTGTACCTATGCATTTTTTGGAAATGAAACTGAACTGTTTACACTTTTTGAAGTATTTTATTTTTGTTCAATAAATCTGAAAAAAAGTCATTTGTTTATTCATTGTTTGAATTTACTTAGTTTTCTTAGGTACTCTAAAGTAAGAAAGTTTTTAACCTCATTCTTTAAATTAAACAAGTAACTTGCCACAAAGCTTTTTATTGCAACTTAGATAATCTTAAACAGCAGTATGTCTTCTCTTACATTAAAAAATATAATTAAATCCAAATCCAAACTGCATATACATGTAATGGTCTTCTGCCCTCTAATCTGTGTGTCATACCGTGACTGAAATATGGGCTACAAGTTTTATAATAGCACACTGGCCAAAAACATTGAAATAATAATAATTTTTAAAATCATTTTAATTAAAACACCAATAGAAAGCAAATTAAATCATAATTTTATTGTAATTAAGTCTCAATTGTAAATTTACAAAAGTTTTGTCCACTCCAGTTAGTAAAATTTCTCTCAAATAAATGTCTCCATCCTTTTATACAGTAGGAGTGTTCATCTTATGTAGATTCTGCAAATTCCAGAAAGCTTTCAAGAATTAACCTGCTTTCATGTAACCACAGTAGTGTTTCATTAGGCTAAAGATTTGCAAGAATGCTACTCAAATAAGAGCACTGGGCAATCCTGTGCCCTGCTTTTAATGTATATTAGCTTCAAATCCTGCATAGAAGATTATATATGAGGAAGTTTTGAATTTTCATTGATTTCATAAAGTTTTGAGTTAATACTGGATAGTTTATATGCGAACATGTTGTAGATAGTTACAGTTAAATGGATATTTTTAGACTGATGTTTTAGTAAAAAAGGGTAGACAAAAGATGAGCAGTCACCTTGATTTTAAATATGCTGCAGAATGCATGGACATGTGAGAAAAAAAAAAAAAAAAAACCAAAAAAACCAAAAGAAAAGAATAAGAGGTCTTTAGTTTAATATCAATAGGTTTAAGAACCACTTCTAGTTGTTGGTTTAGTTTAGAAGAATTTGACCTTCCAAATAAACAAAAGATTAATTATTCCACTTCTACACCTTTGATGTCTCCAGTCTTGATTAAGTTGATTTATGGAGGAAGAATCTTACTGAATTCAATGCATACTGCACTGTGTGAGTAGATATGCAGTTGCCAGGTGAAAGAACGACTGCACGTGAGTCATGTAAAAAATTTGTGTGCAGCTCCACGCTGGAGAGGCTGCAGTTACAGGCCACATGCCAAAACAATTTACTTAGCACATGGCTCATTTCCTTGTTATTTCTGGAAAGGTCCTACGCAAGAGCTTGGAGGCTTCTCATCTACAATATGCATAGGACACAATTATCCATGGGATCTGAGCAGACAAAAATAGTGGCTAGTTCTACTCATAAAGTAAAACAAGGTTAGGGAAACCATCTGAGACCTTGCTTAAGGCTATTAAAAATCATACTGGCCTCATGAAAGCAGGTAGTTGCATTTTAGTTCTCAAGAATCAACTGAAAATTACATATCTTAAGCATGTTAGACAGCTCCCATAGTAGAATTAAGCTTTGTCAAAAACAAGCTGAGTAAAATTATATTTTTTATTAAAAAAACATTCTAATTTTGCTCCTATCTTATTCTGTTTTGAATTCTTGCTACAGTTTTAATATGCTTCTGTATTTTTAAAGCCCTGTTTATTTTATACATAAACTCATGTACATTTTAGAACTGCAAAAGTGTAGCCAATAATTTTTATGCATATTTGAAATTACTGTTTATTATTGGGTTCTTTTGGTTTTAATTTTCCAAGCAATAATTTGGAGATAATATAAAGGCAATGAAAAGTCCATTCAAATCAAAACTAATAAAACACTGAAAATTTTAGAAATATTTGCTAATCTTGGGACTGTTACATGAGGACACTACTGATAAGATTTGTCAAGTTGTATGCTGCTGTAAAATCCTGTCTTGAAAATAGGAATAAGATTGCGTCTTAGAGATCTGGAAAAAAACACCCCAGCAAATTAAAGTACACTGTTTTTATTATTATTTGAAATCTTTTTTTTAGTGTCATTCTCAGTTTATTAGGGTGCTTGACTTATGCTTTGTGAAGAATTAGACCTGGCAATACCAGCTTTCAAAGGGACCCAGGGGACCAATTGCAATCTATTCCTTTTAATTTTAATTAAGTCTTGTTCTTTTTTTTCTAGAAAGAAATCAAATTCATGGTGTGGATTTGCACAGGCAGAATTTATCCTACTCTATTTGCAAGTAAAAGCATATATGTATTTGATGGCTGGTTAAAGAAATGGTTTGTGCTACCTCTATCATTTATTACAGAAGTACAGCCATCCTGGGAGTTAATTCCTGTTGCAATGGAGTAGCAATGCGTACCAATGTTAAATAAATTTGAAATGCATGAAAGCAAAAATTTACTAGGTTAGCTGTAAAACAGAGGAGGGGCCTTTAGGCACTGAAAATGTAACTCATGCTTGAATTTGGATATAATTTACCTCTTCTTTCATGGTGTTTCCTTTAAAAAAAATGGTGCTCTGATGATATGTTTCATCTGAATGAAGCCACAATGCCCTCCAATCTTCCATAATAAAATTGGACTAATATTGAGTATCATTACTTGATAAAATTCATTGGTAACACTTGAAAAGCTTTTATTCAGATGTCTTGTTCAAATAGAAACCAATTCAAACTTACTTTACCTGAGTGATATTCTGGCATAAATACAAGATAGCAAATTTTAACAAAGTAATGGTATTATATTAGTATGAGTTACTTACATTCTATTTCGATTCATCTGCAGAGTTAAAATACTTGCTTTTTAGAAGCAGAGAATTCAGAACATTTTAAATTTCCAAGTGTGAAAACTAATGAAATTCTGCTAATTAGGTTCACTTTCTGTTGCTGCAAGCCTTTGAAAATAAGAAAAAAATTCACAAGATCTACTGTCACAACTCGTTTGAAATTCATTAATACCTTGATCCCTGGTATTAGCAGTTGTGTTCTGTTTCCTAGAAAAGCAAAGAATTAGGACTAGTAGACAGTAAAATTAAACAGGAATGGCTTTTGTTATACTAGCTGGTTAGTGTGATCCATACCTACTAGAACTTCATGAACATGAGGAAGATCTATCAGAGACGTTTCCCCCTTGCACTAAACATGCGTAGCGCTTCTGATAGCACCAAGCCCAGTGCAGACCACAGTCCTGGTCACTAACTCTCCTCAAGCTGGTAGAGACTAGCATGTAGAAAATCAGACATGGGGAGAAGGAAGACCCAATACAGGGCAATTTTCAAGGCAGCAGCTGTTCTTTCATGTTTTTCTACATATAGCAGATAGCAATTAATATCTTCTTGGTAAGAATGAGTAACCTTACTGTTT
Organism: Cuculus canorus; assembly: GCF_017976375.1. Classification (NCBI taxonomy): domain Eukaryota; kingdom Metazoa; phylum Chordata; class Aves; order Cuculiformes; family Cuculidae; genus Cuculus; species Cuculus canorus. Next base: position 34,034,528 of record NC_071404.1, on the reverse strand, counting down.
TAGTTTATAAGATGCTGTCCTATCCCACCTCCATAGAGCATGCATACACACAAGCACACACATACATAGTCCACTCCACTATTTTATGCTGGTATTTTCACGAGCTCGAAAGCCTTAGGGTTTAATGAAATGAAAAGTACAGTAACAGGAGAAATACAAGTCCGATTTTTCAGTATAGTTCAGTTTGTTATTTGGTGTTGACAAGACAAGTGTAATGCATATGATTTTTTTCTAGTCATTCTCTATGGCTGTTACTTACTCCTTACTAAAGGCACTCTTATTTTTCATACCTGCCTACAATTATGTAAACCCAGCTGTATCCAAGCATACCTGGAATGCATTATTAGGGTTCTCCTTGAACATTTACTTCTTCCAAAACAGAATAAAGAACTGAAAACAAGAATGTCATGGACAGCTGCTAAACCGCTGTTCTCAGTAGTATGGAACACTGCCCAAAGGTTGTGATGTTGAAGAAGAAAACTAAAAAATGAAATAACCAATGAGGCTGAAACTAAACTACTGTTTAAAAATAGTTTCACATGGCTACAGACACTGCTCTGAATTTCCTTATTTGTGTATTTCTACTATGGATGGAACTTTTTTCCTTCCATCTGCCCACATTATCATCATTCTGCCCTTAACTATAATTAGACAGATAGTTTGTAACAACAATTATTTGTCTTTAGATGTGACCCAATGACACTGCAGGGTTATTTATAAGAACGTTCAATTGTCTTTTGGCTTATCTTCCTGAACATACATCCCTATCTGTCAAAAATCCCATCAGTTGTTTTTTGGTTTGCTTTTTTTTTTGTGTGAGTGTATTGGTATTTATATCCAAGCTATGTCCTAAATAAGAAGAATATGAACATTATTCTCATTATTTGTAAGTTATTCTGGAGATTTGATCATATTTTATTTCAAGTAACAATACAAATATTTCTTTGACAGTCAGTTGGATTTTTTATTTTGAATTCTACTTGTTGAGAAATAGTTATTTGGGTAATATCATCTGTATTATGAAAACACTTCGTAGACATCAGGAAACAGTGTGAAATTATCATGTTTCTGTACTCATAAGGAAACTTACCAGTTACGTAATTCTCTCAAGATATTGTCCCAATTGCTCTGAAAACAATGTTGCAGCCATAAAAGATTCCACTGCCGTGCGTGTACCACAGCAAGTGACTGACATCTTGACGTGCCTGTGGTATCAGCAGCAAGCACAGAGCAAGCAGACAATGCTCTTGTGCTTCCTAGCTTGAGACCTTGGAATTGTTAGTGCAAGACTGGTGGGATAGTAAGAAAAGAATGCGTAAGAGGAACAAGCAAAGAAAGAAAGCATGAAGATAGGGGGCACATCTGTAGCAAGTAGAGTTATGTTTAATTGCTATAGCTGTGGAGCCTTAGAAGTTGAAATTCACTGAGGTAGCTGCTAACAAGGCAGATAAGGGTATATAAAGACTTGTTTGTACACATTAAAATGATTTCGTTTTCACTTTGAGCGGAGTCCATGCCTTCATTGCCATAAATGGTGACCCCTACCTGATTGAGTTTATATTCCCAGGGATGGAGAGCGGCCGGTGGCAAGACTAGCTAAGCTGGATATATTCACAATTTCTGTGAGCAGTGAAGCAATTGCATAAGGTGGATTCTCTCTTTTGATTATTGTTTTCCCCGATAACAGTTTTTTACCTGTACGTGAACCAAATACAAAATCTGGCTTGAAGGAGTAAATCAGAAACTTTAAAAGGAAAGAGACAGAAGAGTCCTATTTAAGACCAGACTGGCTACCCGGCCCTTATATTCCCAACTATAGCAGACATCTTTGCAATAGACCCTTAAGACTGTTTGGGATGATGAAATGCCTGTCCTCTGTCTTCATGTTTCCTGGCACATCTATAACAAAAAAAAATCCTAATAAACATAGGACTTTTCTCTATGAGCTGTCACTGCTGCATTTCAAATGTTGTCTCCCATCGAATGAAGGAGTGGTTATTCCACTATTCCTATCACACATATTGTTAAGAATCAAAACAAAGGAGTGTTATAAACAAATATACGCACATATAAATTCTACCCATGCTGGAACTTTCCTTCAAACTTGAAGGTTTCAGTAGCTTCATGGGCTACAAAAACATTTGTAGCCTCTTCTTCTCAACAGACAGGAGTGTAAAAATCACCCAGGTGTATTGTGAGCACAAAACCAGGAAAAAAAGGATAGATGCTAGGAAGTTTTACTTATAAAACTATACTTAATGTGTAGTCATAAAAGTGACTTGAATCATATCATCAACAAGGCTTTTCAGTAATAATTAGATGATTTGTACTTGGAATGTTAGTTTACTTGTAACTGGACTAAGAATGACTTGCATTTTGTTATTAAACCATTAAAATATTAATCAGAACACCAATAAAATCTTTACTATATAAGATGACCTCCTTTTTTCCCGTAACAGCATTTTCATGGTAACATCAGGGATTATTCTCATTAACTCTTAATTATTGCTGACCTTTTCCTGAAACATATGTTTCTATATGTTTTCTTGTTGTTTCTGTGTCTACTTAGTAATTTGTAATATGAGTTTCTGCCCTGCTCTGTTCTGTGCTAACCTATCTTACCTTTCTAAGATTTGACTGTGCTATATTGTTTTTACAGTTTTAGAACAGTTTTTACTGTATTAGCAGTTGTTTCTTAGTAGGGGGGAAAAGGACGTTGCCAGTTTCTTGAAACAAAAGAATTATGTTCAGGTGCACTGCATTGAATTAGTTCTGTTTTATATTTCTACATCATACAGAACTAGTCACATTAAAGGTTCATCTATTCCAGGAGCCTTTGGCCAGTATCGATACTGAGGAAGAGCATAAGAACAGGACAAGAATATTCTGATACTTCCTCCAAGTATCATTCCAATAATCCTTTGTTTAGAGATTTCCTGATACTGAACTTATATTTTTGTGCTTGCAAGCTCTAGAGGATCTTCTTTCTGTGAATTGGAGAAATTGGGGGTTTTTATAGGCAGTGCTCTGTGCTCAGACTGAAAATACCACAGCTTAAGTTGTGTGGAAAAATATTTCAGTCTGAACCATACACCTGATAATCTCATTGTATTGCCCCAACTTTTATATGCATTACAGAACACTGAATATTTATTTGTACATATTGAAGAAGCATGAAGAGTATATATTTAGGTATAAACACTTCTAGAATTTTGAAACAAACATGTAAGGTAATGTTCCTGTTGTGATTAAATGAAACCGCAGTGCACACATGCAAAGAAGAAAGAATAAAGTAAGTAGACAGTAAGTAGACTTTCTGTCTCTGAATTGCCCAAATCTCATAATGATTAATTTTTTTACTAAACAGATACTATTTCTACAGTTAAGAATTAAGCCAGATGAAACAGTGCTAACTTTTTATATTTACTTATAAAAATGGTAAATCACTTAGAGAGTTCCACTGGATGAGATCAATTTTGCAGATATGTAGCAGGCAAATTCACATTCTGCCACAACCTGGACAGCTGACAATAAAAAAATCCTTAGAAATGAAACATCTATTACTGTGTGAAATAGCTAATTTTTAGTTTTATAAAATAAAATATGCCAAAATTCTCAGTTGTAATGAATCGGTGAAGCTGTGCTGGTTTATGTGAACTGAAATTGGGACATTGTCTCAAATACTGTTTTGTTACAATACTGTTTTTCAGAATGATCGGTATATAAATTTGTGAATGACAAGCTTCTCAAAATATGCATTCATTGTTCAGTGTTTGCTAATAGGGATGATCTGGGTGATGAGTATTTTATTGCATTGGAAAAATATTTTCTGTGACCATTGCCAATATATATACCTCTTTGCTGAATTTATTTTTCTTTCTATTAAAAATTGAAAAGTCTATTGACTTGTACTGTGAACCTTTTCTCCCCTATTCTTTATTGCAGTCTCTCAGACTCATATTTGAGGTAGGAATAATATTTTTAATGAGTAAATTCATGAAACCACATAATGAAATTCTTACTGAACACAGGCAAAAGCTGGAGATACAGTACACGGGCTATAAGCCAGACCACAACTTTAATATGGTTTTCTTCCAAGAAATTTGATTTTAGCATATCTGACTTCCCAAACCTCATTGACAAGATGACAGACATTTGTGTTCTTAATTATTTGTAAACCATATTAATGACATTTAGAAAGCACAGTTGTTAGAAAAGAATTAAAGAATAACAGTCCATCTGTATTATTACAATCTGTGAACAAGATGTTCAAATAGAAGATCTTCTGAGCATCTGTTTTAAATTTGGTGACCACGTATGCTTATGTATTTGTGTATTACATTTTAAAGAGCTTTTTTTTATGATTTTTTTTTCAGTGCAGTTAAAGGGAAATAACAGTTTCCTTCAGTATGTCATAATTAATCAGAGTAACATTCATGCAATTTAAAGTGTTGCAAAAGAAGAAAATAGTGCGATATTAACAGATTATAGAAGGATGTACTCTGCAATACAGATTGGTTACAACAGTATGCTTATTATGGGTGGTTCAAAGACTTACCTCCTAGAACACATAAAGAGCAAAAAAAAAAAAGTAGTAAAATCATTGCTATATATTATACCTATTGAAATAACATGTATTCATTTTGTACCTATGTGTTTCCACTAGCCCAGTGGAAGAAGAAAACATGCAAAGAACTTTGGAGTGAGGTATTCCAAATTACCTTGTTGCATATGGTTAGTTACAGTTTAACTACAAGAAATAGTCTGTTAATTTATATTAATATATTCACTAATATTTTTTTCTGGCAAATATGAAAAAATGACAAACTTCCTTGTTAACATGAAGTTTGCAATGAAGATATTCACCAACAAAACTGTCTATAAGGATTCAAGATGCAGTGATATAACATCATATTCAGATTGCCCACGTAATCAAGATTTTGATATAAGAAAGAAATTGTAATATTGTAGGATAAGGTCATGGTCAATTAGTATTCAGTGTATTGCATACAGGGGGGTCATTGTTCCTTCACAGAGGTCCCTTGTCTCAGATTAGAAATTAATAGGAAGTAGGGAAGAGATGGCCCCCTGAAGGTGTGTTGGACTGCCAAGACTCATGTTTTAAATTTAAATCCATCCAGGGCCAACAGCTGCTTACAGGACAAGTACATTATCTAAATCTTCCAGAGAGGGCTCTAAATAATGCATTTGTACTATGCTAGCCTTTTATACAGGGGAAAATGTAATGACCTGGAATATAAAACATGTCATCATTCATCCACTTGCACAGAAGCAACTAATTTTGGGCAGGTTTTTAAGCCCATCTCCTTAGAATGGAAGAAAAGCGCAATTTTTTCCATTGGCCATACTTATGCAGACCAGGTGTCTGATCTTGTGAGATTCTGACTTCCTATTGTCATGCTCATTGTCAACGAGCAACTAATGAGGCTACTCGTTGTCTTGCATGAATCACTTTGGCTCATTTGAAGCAATTTCAATTATTAAAAGAAATCATTATTACTGTTAAACTTGATTACTCCTTCACTTTTGCAATGAGTTGTTTAGCAAACCTTACCTAAAAAGTACTTCAGAATGGCAGTAAATGCAAAATTATTTTGAAGAAGACAGCAGATATTTCTCAATTTTTTCATCTGTATCAATTTAAACTAAATTCTGAAGACTAACAATTTTCCCTCTCCCCAAAGAAGAACAAGAGATTAATTTCTCAAAATTATTGCTATATTTAGCAGGTCATAACATCACCAACATGCACATTTCTGTGATTTAGATTTAATACAAATATTTCAAAATATCAGATCTGAAAAATGTTTTCCATTTTTATTACATGCCTATTCAGTAAAATATATAGCTTTGGTATAATATGTTTTATTGCATATAGCAAACCATTTTCATTATCATTAAAAATATATTTCAGCACTTGTGAATTACAAGGGACTTCAATTCCTCAGATAACCCACAATATTTTATACAGTATTTTGAACTAGCTCAAAATGTGTAGACATGGTCAACATGTACATTTTTTATTTGGAATGGCAAGTGAAATATCTTTGAGAATTCTAAGTTTACTAATCATTAAGCTACTTAAACTGTATTTATGCTACTTCACTAAATGCATCATAAGACATTATTTTCATTGAAAATATGCTTTAAATAAGGCAAGTTTTATAAGAATTTAAATACAATTTTTTCTTACATGAAAACCTTTTTTTTAAGATGGTCTTGCCTACCTTGCTATTCTGAAATCACTACACACAAAACAATAAAATTACAGTGTGAAGCATCCTCCAAGGATGAAATCACAGTGAAGAAAGCTGTGATATACTTTATGCTGTTAATCATGTTGTATCATATTGTATCATATGATAATATCACAATAGAAAAGAGCTGGCTATTTACACAGTGTTTCTGACTGGCAAATGTAAACAAAGATGAGTCAAGCACCTCTGCAATGCATTGACTTGCTAGTTCATCTCCAGAATTTTACAACATTGTTCATTAGTTCCATTCTCAGCTTGGCATGAGGCACCTATTTTTAAGGTAAAAAACTGCTCAGTTGACAAAATGTCAGTAGGGCTTTCAAGTAAATATGAATCCATTCCCTTTTAGTTCATTATTAAGGGTACACTAATCTGTGATCCAAGAAAGATGAAATGCTGTTAAAAGTGTATGCAGTTTAAGGAATTATGTAACAGAGAGAGACTGTTGGCTTCTAAGACATATAAGCTCAAGAAAATCTCCATTACAAGTAGTAATTGAAATTAACTGTTTAGGTAAAGTCCATGTTTTAATATGAATTAACGGAAGTCAGATGACTATTTAGAAACTCTTAGTCCAGTTGAAATAATTGGACCTGGCTTGGAAAATCTCAAGCGTACTTGAACATCACTATAGTTATGAACACTTAAGTATTAAAAAATATGACAGTTGGAGCATCTTTCCAGAACTAAACACTCCTTCTTTTTAAGGTCAATTTGAAGGTGAATCCTACTGTGAATTGGTTTTCTCTACCAGAGGACTTCATTGTAAACAGAGATTCATTGTTGGAGGACACAGCCTGTCTACCTATTATTCCTCAATCCATAGCGGACTTTCCCTCTGCAAAGAGGTGCCTGCTGTCTGTGGTGTCTGCTGTCCACATAGCAGGTCCTTTGTCCTGAGAGTCACATGTTCTTCCCTTTACCAGTGTCAAAATTAGCACCTTCTTTTTTCTACTAGTTAAATTTGTCTAATTGTTCTAGGTTATTACACTATGTTCTTCATTATGGTAAACACCTAATATTTTGAAAAGCTTATCTCTGACAGATTACAAAGTAACCTATAGTCCCAGCCTATTCTTAGATGAAGTTGAGAAAGTTGCTGAATTCTCATCCTGTAAATATTTCTCATTTCCCAGGATTTCATGAAGTTAAGATTGCACTAACCAGACAAAACTGTCATCCTTACTCACCATCCCTCTTAACTGCATTAATCTTTTTCTCATAGAGGTTTAGAACTTCTGTGCTGTACTCTTCCTTGCTTATGTTTATTGGAGGTGGTTTCCCCAGAAACTCCTCTGGGGTACTTCTCAATTTCATAAATTACTGTATCTTCAAAAAAGATATTTCTCTTATCACTCCTCCTACACCTTTTTTCCTGCTTGAGATAATGAATCGTGGTTCTTTTCTTCCCTTGCTGTTTATCTTCCTGCCCTTGTAGCTTTGAAGATAATCAGTACTTTCTCCTCCTAAAAGCTATTTTAAAATTGAGAAGTCAGTTGGGAATTCCATTCCTAGGAGGGCTGGTAAGGTTTAACCTCAAAAAAATGAATAATCACGTCCATGTTAGGAGCAAAGCAATATACATAGAGGTACTTATCAAAAATCCTAATGAATTTTCAATTACCTTGATTTCTCACCTCATGTTTCCTAATACATTTCCTAATGGTCTGATTTTAACTTTTTGAAGAAGTTCCCAGGGGTTTTAGGATTAGGACCATACCCTGGACAGTAGAAGCAAGCAGAAAGTGGTAGGAACAGTTATATGATTAATTTTATTGAGCCACGCAACGTGGATACTTCTGTTTCAATCTCTTTCTAGTTATTTATCTCCATTTCAGGAAAAAAAAGCATCCATGCATAATTTTGTAATTCTCTCAAGAATACCATTGTGTTGTTATATGGAAGATACACCGTTTTATAACAGGATCTGTACGTCAAGGCTCTGTAACTTGAGTTCCCAAATACCATGCAAGGAATTTGATTTAAGTGCTTTCTGTGTACATGAGATATTTCACTATAATATTTAACAGTAGGTCTAATGATACAGATAATTTATTTGGATGTTGTTGAGTGACAATAATAAGATTCTCATTTTCAGACAGAGTCCACCTTCACTTGATTGTTGTTTGTAATCAATGGAGAAGGTTTACTTTTCATCCTGTCTCCCACATCATTAGAACTATCCTGGAAAAAAGATTTTGCTGTACAAAAAGTGACAATAATTCTCTTGTATTCTCTTCTGAAGTTCTGGTTCAGGAGTCCATATATGATAGCATTAAGGCAGCTGTTGAAATATGCCATGTAATAACTACAGACAAATAACCACTCTGGTATCCTGGGGATTATGGTTTCTGGGTTGACAGCCACAGCGAGGCCTATAAAGTTTAAAGGAGCCCAGCAGACTGCAAACAGTACAAATACCACAAACATGGTTACAAAGTTTCTAAAGTCATGCGGTTTCAGTCTGGGGTTGTTATCTGGTTTAACTCTTCGCCTTACCTGAATGACGAGAATCCATATCCTCAAGTAACAGAAAGTAACTATGGCTATGGGGAGCAGGAAATGGAAAAACACAACTGCTATTGTATATGCTGAGCTCACAGATTGTGCAAATGTACATGAGTAAATCCTGGGGTCGTATTGTAGCGATCCCACAAAGAGGTTGGGCACGATAGCAACAAATGTTAGGACCCAGATAAGAACAACATAGCACAATGAATTCTTGTCGCTGTACAGCTTGTCATATTTGAGGCTGTGGCAGATGTAGCAGTACCGATTGATAGCAATGCCTGTAATATTGAAGATTGATCCAATGACACTTAAGCCCATCAAGAAGCCACTAATCTGGCAGTGAAGGTATCCCAGATTCCATCCGTTGTGAAATACAGATGTGAGGACCAGTGGATATGGGTAGATTGCTACAACCAAGTCTGCAACTGCCAGGCTTACAACAAATACATTTCCTGTAAGATAAATATAAAAAGGCAAGTATTAGTTTCTCTGTCACTCTTTTCTACAACTTCTGCTCTCAATGTATTAATATCCAACTTTAGAGGAACACTTTAAACGTAATTATTTTCTGCTTCCTAGATCAAAATTCATTATCACGTATCAGAAAAAGATACTGATTTTTAATCTAAAAAGGAAGTAGGTTATTAAATTAATTATTAAAAATGTACCTTTTAAAAGAAAACTGTCTCTGAGTTTAACTGTCATGACCTAATATTTTTATAATTTCATTTATTTGGATTCTTCCAATCATAAAAACTCAGAAGTTATACCAAATTAAAATTTTCATAACTTTAAGACTTGCTTTGATTTTAAGCATATATTCTCTTTAAAAAAATAATAAGAAATAGTATGATTTCTAATAAATTTCAAAACATTTACCTTCCATAGTTAGCTTAATTCCCATTTCTTACATTGGTCCTTAACATTACCAGTCCCAAAATTAAAATCTTTTTTCCAACTTTTTTCAAGCTCACTAATGTGACTTTTAAAGTGACTCTTTTTCTGTCTGCTGGCTAGCACTTAATTGAACCATTGAAATTCATATTTGGGAAGTAGCATTTTTGAAATTTCAAGTAAAATTTCTAAGAGTCTAGCCAAGCACAAACTTAGTTTTCTTTCCTAAATTGAGAGACACGCTTTTCAATAAAAGGAGTGGTGATGGTCAGTGATCGAGACAGTTCCCATAGAGTAGTGACATCACATTTTTCGTCTTCAGAACTGGGTTTGAACAGAAAGCTATAAGCAAAACCTGAAGTTCCATATTGAAATCTTTAAAAAGCTGTAACACCAAAATTTTAAATAAGTCTTCCTTGAATGAAAGGTATTAATTTTCTTTAGCATTAGATCACATTGCTGCAAAAAAAAATTGTGATTCACGTAACTTAAAAATGCATTACAGTGCAATAACACCATTTGACTGAAGGGAAAGAGTAGAGGTTGCATTTCTTGACTTTAACAAGTCAAATAAACTTTAAGCAGATGTTGTGCTAAGAATCTCCATGGAAAGAAAGATGATCTACCAGTAACCAGTTTCTCAGGATATGCTTTTAAATGCAGTCTAAAGCAATGTTCCATTAAATAAGTCTTACTGAAAAATACGCCTTTCTGCTCAGCAAACATGTAGCAACATCAGACCTAGCTGAGGAATAAAAAACTTTCTTAAAGCAACAGGAAACAAATGAATACTCCAAGACAATTTTAACTTTTCCAAGATGAAAATCAAACATAAACTGAGTGCAAAAACTTTGATAGCTTATAAAAAAATGCTTACAGGATGAATTGTGATGACGTCAAAACGAATTTATATGAGCATCAAATAAGAACTACGAGATGTAGGTGTGGGTATTATGCAAATGCAAGTAGCAACTTGTATCTGCATAACATAGACAAATTTTCTTTGTGGTCTGTTATTCCCCTAGATTCAGTGCTATGCATATCCCGAAGTTAGTGGGAATTCAAAAGTTTCCAGAAATTTTTCGCAACTTAAATAAGTGAAGATTATTAACGGAAAAAAAATACAGTTGCTTAGTCTAAGTGCTGCTGAATTCCTGCATAGGCTTAGACTGGAGAGCTGAGCACTTTGCCAGAAGATCAAAAAGATCACTTTTTTCTGCAGTACTAGGAGAATTGAGGGAGATGTGGTCTGCAGAGCTCGTTCCTCAAGTGATGAGACTATGAAGTATTTTAACTCTTAAAAAACTTTTAGCTTGGGAAAAAAATATGTTGTAAAAAAGAGAAACAGCTTATCTATTGGACAAAAAATGTTTTAAAGCATTAGGGGCTCCAGATAGAATTTTTGGTACAGATAGAATTTTGTTGGCAACATTGGTAAGGCTACTTTTTTCTCCTCCTTTTTTTCCCCAAGATATTTATGTATCTTTTAATGTTGGTGCCAAGTCACTGTTCCTGTTCACGTAATTCAAATTATTTCCCATATAAAAAAGATACTGGCTTCTACAACAAACACTATCTAGAGACCTTTGTGTTTTCATCATGTTGCTACATTTTATTATGTTTACTGTTTACGCATTGGTGCTTAAGGTTTTATAAAATTTAGCTAAGATTGAAATAGAGTCTTTGTGCTAAGCAGAGATGCTTTTGCTTTTAGACAGGATTAAACAGTACACACAACTATCATTGAAGTCACTTATGAAGATTTTGTTTCAGTGGCCAGAGACTCAGATCTCTCTAATTTTCACTTCTTAAGTATATCTCTAAGGAAAGAAGATTGTGTAAACGATTGCAGTGTTGAAGCTATTACAAGTTCAAACTTAATTTCTAACTACTAGGTCCATGCTATTCTTATCTACCATCTTCAGATATTTCCAGATATGTTAACAGTCATTTCTGGTTGTTTTATAACTAAGTTTAATTAGTAGATTACTTTGCTATAAATTTAAAACAGGTTTCAAGGAGTCATAATGTATTCAAATATAAAATTGCTAAGACAGTTATGTCCACAGTTGTCATATATTTAATGGCATCAAAGTTCTTATTACCTTTTAAAGCACTAATTTCTGATCACTTAAATACTGCTACTGATTTTCTTCAAGGTTAAATTATGGATTATTTTAGCATTTTGAATCATTTTTCATTAGTCCAGCCCTTGCTCAGAATGTGAATCTGAGGTTTTATTCTGCTAGCTGAAAACAAGACTAAGATTAGGTGTGTGCCAATGAATAACGTCAGCAGGAAGTAGAGCATTTATATGTGGTACCTCATAGTTATAACTGAACACAGGATCACACTAACACAAATCTAGCACAAGTGACAGCAATCTAGTAACTCCTCTTCACAACTGAATGAGAGAGCAAATAAGTCTCTGATTGTGCAATATGAATCATCACACGAACTAAAGCAATAGACTAGCTTATTAAGAAAGCAAAATTAGAAGGGCAAGCATGATATTCAATACAATATGATTCATTTTACCAGTAAGAGCTGAACTTCTTCCTTAGTAGGCCATTTCATTAGGTGTACCTATTTGTCATGCCTCTGCTTCTCTTGCGGCTGTTTCCATGTGAAAAATGGTGTCACAATGACATGTTGATACTAGATTTGTTTCATATTCCAGGAACAATTTTGCCCTGGATCTTGTTACATTAGCACCAGTATTTCACTTTAAAATATCACAGACAACTACAAAATCAAGGAGTGAAAGCTGGTTTTGTACATGCCTAATGCATATTTAATAAAATATACTTGTTTCTGTACCTGGAGACAAAGCTTAGCTCTACAGGCTCACCAACACTTCTCCCAGGCACCTTAGCCAGTCATTAAGATTCAAGAAAAGGAAAAACTTTCCATAATATTTCTAGGATCAATTTAATATTGGAAACTTGTTTTACCTGGTAACACAATTTGGGATTCCACAAAGGTCACATGCAATAAAAATTATTAAATAAATCCACCTGCAAATGGCATCAATAGCCACTCTTTCTTAGGCAAAATCCTAAAATGAAGGAAGGTTACAGAGACAAGCAAGCATGCAGATAATCCCAGCTTCACTGAAGAAAGATTTGAAAACTTTAAGAAACTAGCAGTCCGTGCAGCTCAGCATCAAAATAGCACAAAACAGCTGAGCAGAAACGAAGGAATAAATATTACATAAGCTCCAGTTGCTCCTGGGAGCTTCATTCACTTTAGAGATCATAATATCAACTCCCTTAGATCTGAAAAGTCTATTTTTAAACTAAAGGCACTATTTATAAACCTGGCCTGAATCAAGAAGTCCACGTGCACATTAAATTTGAATAGCATGATGGGCCTATGGGCTTTGCTTCTGATTAGCAAATTAACTCTAATACTTCAGGCTGTGATGCAGAGAAATTTGAATGGCTTAAAGCCTACAATGAACCTCTTAGCTTTAAACACGTGCAGGAAAACCTTTCTCTTTCCTTTTAAGCTGAAAAAAGTCTTGTATTATTTAGCGATTTTCTTAAAACCTCATTCAAATGTACACCCCTACCACATAATAGAAGGGAATTTCAGACCCTCTGTCATCTAGCTGGAACTGCACTGAAACCAGCTGTGTAATTATAGACGTGGCAATTGCCTACAAATGTAATGATGTCAGGCAGGTAGCTTGTTAGCACCGAGGAGAGAGATTATTAAATATTTACAGTTTGAACTCATTTATAATCTCACTAAGGTAGAGGTTCTGCATGTCACAGACAAGATACTGCAAAGATCTAAGTAACCTCAACTTTTAACTGCAGTTGATAGAAATTCAGGGCACTGAATCTTACAGGTCTGGACAGCTGGAGAACTACGTAACAGTGTATTTGAGAGATAAGGAAGGATAGGTTTGTTAAATTCCATGTTATCAGAATAATCCATATTGTAATACTTTGTTCCAGTGTGCTGCATGCTGAAGAAAATTTGACATAATCAGCACAGCATAAATGAAAGATCACACTGATGCACTCTGAAAAGAAAATGTTATATTGTATTTGGATTATACTAATTATCATACAGAAACTTCCAGTGAAACTGCAGCCACTATTTAATTTGAAATGCCTATGCCATCTTCTGGCCAAGAAAATTAGATGCATGAAAGAGTAATTGGCAGAAAATGGCAGTGAGGAATTATATAATACTCAGAATGGAGGATTTTGGTTTTGGGTCCAAGTTGACTGTAGCCAAACAGTATGCAGATGTTATTAACTGGTTTTACAGATAAGCCAACTAGCATAGAGTTTTCTTTGACTTTATCACCTGCTTTCTTTTTCTGCAGCTCAATGGTATACGTGTGAGTGAGACAGCTACTGCTCTCCTTCTTAAAGTCTAAAAATATTCGTCAGTGTTATACTTGGTAGTTCAGTCATGAGAAGAAAGTAATGTGAGTTTTACTGCTAGGCAGGGAAAAGAATAGAATCCATATGCTGGATGAGTGCTACAGACTTGGGAATGTACTGTGCCTCTGGCAGTTTTGTATGACATGTCAGGGCTGCTTTGAAAATGTCTCTTGTATTGGACATCTCACATGATAGTAGTACTTACTTTGTAGTAGGCAGTAGATTTAGCAGGTGCATTGGGAAATGGAGTATCTCAGTACTAGCAAGACTGAGGTATTTCTGGGTATGCCAAGAAGGATAGTCCTATCCAGTGGATGACTTTATGTGACATGAAAGGATTTAAAGGATTTTTAAGAGGTGCAGTTTTTTAAAGGACTCTAAGTAATAGCACTTAGAGCTACTATACAGTATACAGTAGCACAAAACATGCTGGTTTGACACTCTACGCAGTAGGTTCCTATCCAAGACATTTTGCTTTAGAAGCAGCAGAAATTTAACAAGACTTCTGCTCTTTTAGAAAACTTCTAAACTTTTATTAGAGTAATATCTAGCTAATACATATTTTCTTTGGTAACTACATTGTACTAAGCTGCACTGTCATACGGTTTTGTAGTTTTATAATGTAGAAATGATAGATGAAAATTACTCTTGTCAAATAAGTAGTCCAGAAATTGAACAATTCAATTTCTTAAACACTTCATTGACAAATCTCCAGTAGATTTTGATAAAATAGAGTTCAGTTGTCATTTGACAGAAATTTGAAGTGTCGTATCTGTATTTCCTGATACTGAGAATGAATATTGCTGCAGTTATGTGTCCCATTCAGTGTGTAAATGCTTGGTTTTTTCAGTTCTGAGGGTGCTTTTCCCCAAAATGCAATATCATGACGACTAATACAGTCAAATGTAATTCTGATTTAATCATTCTTAATGTAACTTTTTCTTTGTCCAAGCAACTAAGGGTGAGGTAAGACATAAAATACCAAGAAAGCTTGTAATGACATTTAAGTGAATCAACAAACTCAGCTGTCTTGCAGATTGAATTGTTGAAACAAGGGCAGGCAGTCGCAGTAGTGGATATCTTGGGTTCTGCGATCCCAGGTTTGGGCTCTGGTATTTGCCTGGACTGTGCTTTCTACAGTTCACTGGGTTCCTGTGTTTTCAAGGTCAGGACATCTATTTGTTTTGAACAACAGCTCCTTCTACCACGATGACAATATTTCAGAGACTGAACAGATCTGCTTGAGAAACTTATCGGCTTTTTACAGGAGAGCATTATATTACTACTTCTGACTTGTCCTTTCTATCTCTAATTTCTATGATTCATTTGGGAGGGAAAAAATCCTGCAGAATGGCCTGTTTCCCACCAAGTTATTGCCCAGATGTTACAGAACACTAAAACTGCCATCCCAGTTTATCAAGCTGTATGATCTGACTAGAATAATGATACTACTGATGTCAGAGTATCACACTACTGAACTGCATCACAGCAGAGTCAGCGTAAGAGTATTTTTTCCCCCTTCAACTATATTTGCATTAGAGACTGGAAATAGGTGGACAAAAGTGGTGTTATGGCAGTAACTCATAGCTCAGATAAATAAAACAATAAATAAAGCCAATAATACAGTTCAGAAACTAATACAAATGCAAAGGGGAAAGCACAAAAAGATGGAGAGGGATGCTTGTGAAATATAATTATGTTTTGTATTTATATAAAATGTCATCGATCAGTCAAGATTGCTACCAGAAAATGGGAAGATACAGTCTATTCCCGTCCAAATTCTAATATGTATTTTGAGAAAACAAGAGAAAACTGGAGAAAACAGGAGAGTGAAGGAGCAAACACATAACTAACAGCAGACTTCTATACTGTATATAATAATGCAAATATGATATCTCTTTCTGGAACACCTTTGAAAGTCACAGTTTTGTATAACTGGATTTTGTGGCTGAATTTGTCTGTGGAATTATTCATGGGAAGAAAAGGAAGTTAAAAAAACTCTCAAGAGTACCCAGTAATACATTTTCTTTCTGTTATGACAAATAACAGTGTAGGTGGTCATTCAGCCAATCCAACATTTAACTGCAGAGTCCACGGTAGACATCAAAAGCTAATGAAATGATTTCTTAAAGCATTCTTCCCTGTCCTTTCTCCCAAAATCATCAATGGTAGCACAACTGCCAGGAAGTTGGAAAATATCATTATTGAAAATATCACTTATATATAGTCAAACGTGTATTTACTCTTTCTTCCTCTATCCATTCTCTGTTTCTCTACTCCTCTTTCTTCTGCTACTTATTCCATCATCACATCTTTTCTCTCCTTACTGCCTTACAACCTAAAATCTATTGCGTTTCTGACAGAAACTATTTTTCTTCCTTCTTTCTTCTCCTTTCCCCTCATTGTTTGTCCTAAGTTCCTTAAAAAATATGAGAAGACACAGAAGATTAACACATTAGACTCCCACTTTAGCAGTGTGATGTTATTTAGGGAATATTCTATTGTGTCATTATCAAAGATATAGCTGCCTCCAGTTCCTCCTGCCTCCTTTTAATTTCTTCATTTTCACTATCCAGAAGTTGAATGGTCCCAGAGCACAAGTGGATGACTGAAATGGTATCAAGTACTAGGTGGAATTCACTAGAATGAGTGCTATTTTTATTGCAATATTAGTGGGTTTTGTTGATGAAAGTAACTGAGGGTATCAAGAACTCTTACTCTTTTAGAACATCAGCATCAGAAATGCATTAGCACAGAAAACTGGAAGGAGAAAGTGGAACTTGTATATGCATGGAAGGAAGGCCATGGATCTTAATTCTTGTCTATTCCTCTCTGTGAAAAAGAAATGGGAAAACAGCAGCTCTGGATTAAGTGAGAGGAAAGACCCCATGACCCGTGCATAGTCCTTTTCCTCTGTAAAAAGTTTTTATAAACCTCTGTAAAAAGTTTTATAAATTTACTCCAGCTACTGGAACAGAATAGACTATTCTAATCCAATGCTGCAACACCTACACTATCCTCCCTTGTTTGTGTACATCTGCACAGGAAAACCCTTTTCTCAGCATGTGCCTTTGTAATTTGGTGGGCACTGACACCAACTGCAGGGTTCTGCATCTGGGTGAAAATATGAAATACAAATGAAAACTAACCCAGGTACACTGACTGTCAAGAAAACTAAAAATATGACAAAATAACAATTTAAGTTATGGACAACTTTCTTAGAGCATGTCCATGTAAGAAAATTGTTCAGAACTGCTGCTGCAGGCAATTAAAATGATAGCCCTGACAATTTAAGTGTGTCAAAAGCTTAGAAGCACTAGTGTCTTTTCCCCCTTTGTATTATTTAAAATAACACGGATTTAGATACATGATAAAGGATAGATTTGCAAGAAATTAAGGAAGTAGGTAGTTTGTTCCTTTTTTACCTGATTCATACAAGTGATTGATTATCACAATTTAACACATGCATAGTAAAATTGACTCAGAAAGAATGTTTTCTTATGTGAGTTGCATATTTTAAAATAGCTTAAACCTCAGGCTAGAGATGAAATTTTATATCAGAGGAGAAGGAATAAAGACATTGCACTGCCTTATGTAAAATCTGTATTTTAATTCATTATCAAAAAGTTGGAGGAAATTTATAATTTCTCTGCATCTAAACATTTTTGGTTGTTGGTTTGATTTTTTTCTTAAAGATCAAATTTCTAGTGCTCTAACAGAACTAACATGGACTTTTAGAAAACAGTTTCTATTTTCTAATGCTAAGCCCATTGCTAGTAGAAATAGCCTACAGAGATCTTAAGATAAGCTTTAACATTTATGTCATTTGAATGACCATAAAAATATTTTCAGTTATTTTAAGGCTTCTTAAGAATCTTATCCTTGTACAATTTCATTTCTTCATTACAAAAGCAACTGTCAGTACAGATAAAATAACAGGGACAAATTCATAGAATCATAGAATGGTTTGGGTTGGAAGGGACTTTAAAGACCACCCAGTTCCAACCCCCTGCCATGGGCAGGGACACCTCCCACAAGACCAGGCTGCCCAAGGCCCCATCCAACCTGGCCTTGAACACCTCCAGGGATGGGGCAGCCACACCTTCCCTGGGCAACTTGTTTCTGTGTCTCACTACCGTCATCATGAAGAATTTCTTCCTAATGTCTAATCTAAATCTTCCCCTCTCCAATTTATAGCCATTCCCCATTGTCCTATCACTACATGCCCTTGTAGATGACTATAAAGAATTAACTATAAAGAATTTGCTGACCTTAAATAAATTGACTGTAAAGAATTCATAGAACTTTAAAAAATATTCTTAAGCCATTATTCCTTTAGTTCTTCAGACAAAGAAATGAGGTGAGGGTCTTTTTCAGTATTTCTTCTGGGCAGCCTAGAAAATATACACTGTGACTTCACTGCAGGCAAATAACGATGCCATCCTAAATTCATACCAATACATTTATATTATACAATTATATGAGAAGTACTGATGCATATGTACATCATCTAGTTATTCTGCAACAGGATTCATGATGGTGTTTAAAAATATTAAAACTGCTTAAATAATTTTAAATATAGCATTTAGAACAAGAATTATAAACCTACCTAAGCTTTATACAGTAGGAAATACTTGGAATGCCCTCCATTTAGGCATCATGACCTATGGCCAAACCGATGATGACTGTTTGTGACAAGATGTAGAAATAACATTTAGGCAAATAAGCAGCTCTGTGTGTTGAATTAATCTCATAACTTTATTATTGAATTATTATTCCTCTCCATCTTCTTCTAGTTACTTGCCTATTCTCTGTGTTTTTCATGAAGAATGGTGTGGAATTTTTCAAAAAGCATTCTATTTTTCTGTTAAGTATAAACTGTCCGTTTATCAATCAACATAGTAAAAGGAGAATGAGGCTATGGCACTAGCTAAAAGGAAAGAAACATTTACATGCTGTTGACTTTCAATACCTGCATATGTCTTCCAAACTTATCACTCAGGATTCTTACTTAACATATAGCACCAGAAAAGTCTCTCTACAATGAAATAAATTGCTGAAACCAATACTTGCTGACAAAAGTATTGGATTTTTTATTATGGTAATTTCAGTATGGTGGCATATAAATGTTGCATTATGATATCTCATCTGAAGCATTTGTACCCATTGATTTTTGCTATGACTCAGAAATGACTGCTCACCTTCAGAATCCCAAAAAAATTTGTTAATTCAAATTCAATATTTTCAGAATAAAAGATGTGAACACTTTCTTTGTGTGAAAATAATGTAGGTTTGGAAAATTGTACCACCAATATAATTTGTGTCTCACAATATTATGTAAATAATATCTTGGCTGTTTTTAATGTCTATTTTTTCTCTTATACTGCTTTCCATCTTTTTTTAAAAGTTAGAATCTTATAAAAAAAAACACTTTTAAGCAAGCTGAAAAGCTAAATATAGGTAGCTAAAGATAGTATCCTTTTAAATATTCAGTAAAAACTTTGCTTGTTCTCCCTCTGAACCCTACTCCTGAGTTCTTCATCTTTTTTTAGGTACAGGTTTTTAGTGTGCCAACATACTTCATTATTTAACAAAATTTAGCAAACCAGAAATCAACACTTCTACTTAAGAAGCTAAAAATAAAGAAGGCATGAAAAGAAAGGTAGGATCATTATCTCAATGAATATTAAAATACAGAAATCCCTATGCTGAACGGATGCCAGAAAGAAGAGGTTCTGTACAGTTAAAGATACAGTGTATTTACACTGTGTTCTCAAACCTGACATGAACATTATTATGAAAAGGATATAGTGGTGAGCAAGTGGTAATGAAGCCTCAGCTTCAGACAGCACTAAAGTCTCCCTTTGCTTTCTTTACTTTGGTCTGTTAGGGAATAATCACCTCATCTTTCAAAAACAATTTTAAAATGTTCTACAGGTGATGAATGCTAAAAAAGTGGTAAAAAAAAAAAGTCTTCCACTTCTCAGCTAAAGCCTCCTAGATTTTCTTGCTTTAGTTTCAGAAACAGCTGTATTTATCTTTGTGCGTGAAAAGATTCCTTCAACAGTTTTGAAAGTGGAAGATGGCTTGAGCTCCCAAGAGAGCCACTTAAGCTGTCTACATGTATGAGCACAAAAATGTCTGCTTTCGCAGATTAATGCATTTTGTAAAATAACAGAAGAAAGGCTTCTCCAAAAGATCTGAAAATTCTTCCCTCTTTCAAAACATATGTAAGCCCAGAGTAACCGTCTTCATTTATCTGAAGCAAAACTGGTTAGACCACTATGCAGAAGGAACTATTTTGGTAAAATGTAAAAGAACCCCTTCAAAGCCTTTTATTGAAATTGTGTACTTCAGTTGCAACCACTAATAGGTAATAGTAGTATTTGCTATGATTATAGTCTTTTACTGATAGACTTGAATTTATATTTTAGGGAAGTCAAAGGGGCTGTTTTTATAAATTCCAATATCTGAGATAGGACAGTGTCAGTTCTTAATGATATTTTACAGTATATTGTATTAAAAACATCAAGCTTCCTGAAAATTTGGTGCAGCGGGATGTTGAGCTAGTCAGATCATAAGGCAGATTGATCAATTAACCTTCTTTTTACAGCGAGCCTGATGAAGAAAACCATTTAAGACAGAGAATAAAAATAAAACAGTTTCTGTCTGCCTTTTTTTGTACTTTAAAGGAAGATTCTTTCTTCAAGGATTGATTTCAGTCAGTTCAAAGACCTTCGTGGTCCTTTTCTCTATATATCTTAGGCCTTATCTATTTTCTGTTCTTTTCAACTGTTTCAGTCCCTTCTTCTTGATGTCTTCCTGTGCCTGGTCTTAATTTTGGCCAGTGCTTGCTTTTATTGACTCTTCTCAGCTGCTTCTGAGAGACAGAGTCATCTTCTCTTTCTTCTGGGAGATCAGTCTCACTCAGATATGCTTTTACTAACCGAATGTAGCAAGCACAGTTAGAAAAAAAGGAAACGCATACCTTTAGTCAGACTTAAGGGAGAGAAGAGTGGTAGTCAAACTTTTCATCTTCAGGACAGGTCCAAAAAATGTCTCTTTTAAGTCTGCATGGAATTAAAAGCTTATGCTAAACTGTCAAGTCAAACAAATGAACAAACACATCCAACTGTATTCTTTCAGGATAAGAAGAAACTTAGTTATATGAGATTTCCAGTAGATGCATAAAAGTGGATGTAAAAAGCAGGGGCAGGTTCAATAGCGCTGTCTGAGAATCTACCTCAGCAAACACTGAGAAGCAAACATTTCTTAGAACAAAAATTTGTTCCACGCTGCTAAACAAGTCCCTAAAGTAGGAAGAATAGGGGCTAAAATGGATGGTAAAAGTGACAACAACGGAAAACC
Organism: Cuculus canorus; assembly: GCF_017976375.1. Lineage (NCBI taxonomy): Eukaryota > Metazoa > Chordata > Aves > Cuculiformes > Cuculidae > Cuculus > Cuculus canorus. The sequence continues at coordinate 34,013,074 of NC_071404.1, read as the reverse complement.
TCATAAGGCTTGATGCTGAGACAAATGAAAAAAACATCGAAAGAGAATGAGAGTCCTTGTTTAGGAAGAAAAGATTTTGCCACAAAGGAATGTGTTCTTCTGGAGTAAATACATTAAATGCAAACTACAAGTATTAAAATGGAAAAAAAATATGGCATTGTTCCTTAGTTATGATTTCATTTCAGTAAATCCTGCACCACAGGATACAGTACTCTTTTGTTCCAAGACCTATTTGGAAAAGAAATAAGAAATCCGTTGGAATGCTAGTCAGTATCTTTAGGCGGGTATAACTGAGGTTCAGCTGTTATTAATAAAGCAGCTAATGTGAAGACTGGGAGCGGATGTTATCTTCTATTTCCCTACACCAAAGAGAGAATTTAGTTGTGTTTCACAGACATAGGACAAACTAGACTCCAATATTTTGTGCCATTGTGCAGTGGTTGTCTTGTTTTCTTTAATCTATTCCAGTGCTTTGTAGCTCTGTGTTCCATACCAAGCTCTTAGTTTTCTTTACGTTAGACAAAAAGAAGAAAGAAAATTATAGGAAAGTATGAGAACCTACACACAAATCTAACAAATCATTCCAAATATATTTATCTTTTCTACAAGTCAGAGAATCTACCCTTTCCTACACCTTTAGAAGAAAATACATTTATCAGCTCTTTACAGTCACAACTGGGACCAGCACTAAATACAACAGGCATGGGACTGGATTTTGCCCCTGCCTCATTGTGTGACTATATAACCCCTTTTTGTCCCATGAAACTATACTCTTTCCTAGCACTTGAGTTCCTCCTTTTCTCAACTTTTTCCCATATTCCTCTTTTCCAATATCTACGTATTATGTATTAATAGCCACTCTGGACAAAAGCTGTATTTTAAGTGTTACATATGTCATTGTATCTAACAGTTTAAAGTTAATAAAAAGCACATTTTTAGATTTATTGCTAAATATCCATTGCTGTGTTCATATAGATAATTATCACTTAACATCCAGAAAGTAACATTTATTGTGACAAGCAAGCCCTCCTCCCCATTCTACTTATATCTGAGTGAGCAAAGATGCACAGGGTGCTAATCACCCAAGAATGATAATATTATGTTATCGTTAAAGGACATAGAAATTATATTTCTTCAGTTTATGGTAACAATCAAGGTTGTGATACTAATTAATTGCATGAATATTTGTTCAAAATCCAGTTTTCTATTGGGAAATGCTAGACTCCAAGTCTTAGAGGCTGCCTTTTCACAATGAACTTGGCTGTTCTCTTCTCCTGTGGAGAGACTTTCTAAAATGCAGTTGCTTGAGGCAGGAGAGAAGTGGAACAGGTCTTTCTCCATCTTCCTCTCATGAAGGCAGCAAGGGGTTCAGCATTGTAGTTTAACATATTTAGCATGTTGGCATAATTTTCTGTGAATATGTAAATATATTTTGTAAGATTTTGATCTATATGTATTGCTTGTGTCAGCATGTCTTCTAATGAGTTTACAGACAGTAATTGATACAGATGAAGAGCTATATTCATATATAAACATGTAATGATGACTATTGAACAAACATGGGCACAGAAGGCTGAAAATAATTTTAGCTATATTGTGGAAAAGAAATATGAACAGCCATGGATTTATGGTTCCATAGGTAGAGAAGATTATCTGAAATCACTGTTCCCTCTAGATCATAATCAAAATTTTAATTTTAATGTAAATTTGATTATAGTTAATACAAGATTTAAGATTTAAAAATCATGCTGTCTCTGAGTTCAAATTAATAGTCAACCTCACAGCAACTTCAGTTACCTGTAAAAGTATAAAGCATTTGGACTATGGCTTATAGTATTAAATGAGTGCATTAGTACTTTTTAATGAGATAAACCTGTCATTCATACATAAAATTATTCACTGAGAGCACCAGTTACTATACACTAATCTTTTAGCATTCCCTACAGTATCTTGCTCAGTGTGACTATTAATCTTCATAAAAATTAAGAGAGGGAATCCCAGTCCCCAAAGAAGCCAATGACAGAAGCCTGGTGAAATTTCCAAATCACCATCAATAGAGCTTATATTTTATATTCCTCACATTCATTATCACCCAAATCAAGTCCCTCAAAGACAACAACTGCAAATTTCCATTAGCAGTGATTGCTGTATTTTATTATTTTAGTCACTTCATCCCAAGAAAAAATAACTAGAGTGTAGTGATTTCAGAGTAATGTTTGTCTAGAAGAACATTTTGAGAAGCAATAGAATTAAAATATTCGGTTTGGGCTGCTTAAAATGTTGCTATAGTCATCTGCTTCAGAATTTTTTAAATCAAACTCAGAAAAAGCAGCAAGTTTATGACCATCTTTAATTGAACTTAAATAGCTCTGTTTTTTTTTTTTTTACTTTAACATAATATCTTTCTAAATTTCAACATACTAATTCATTATGAAGGAGTCTCTAAAACTAACAAATTGGACATACCTGTTTTCTTGTAAAGGTAACTATTCTGCAAATAGAATTAATTTATTTAAGAGTTAATAAAAGCAATCCAATAGATTCACCCATATAAATTTCTGAACAAATCTTTGAAACAAATTCATGGGTAAAAAAATTACATCTCAACTCTTTAATTTTCCTGGCAAAGTTTAAAAAAATAAAATGTTGCCTTTTACAGAAATCAGAAATATTTCCCTTTCTAAGCTGAACTTTGTAGGCAGAAATAATGAAATTCTGTGTGGAAAAAACTCACTCAGAACACCAGGGGAATGAATGATGGAGACCTGTCTCTCCTTCTGGAAGATATGTTTCAGAAAAATTGCTAATTGAGTGGTATGTTAATTGCCTATTTACTGTTTATTGATGGATGGTGCTTTGCCTTGCTGTACTGTAAAGTCACTGCTTGCTATAGTTTTTCACAGTTCATCTTCTGAGCAAGGGGATTATTTTTCACAAATCTCATGATTACTAGGCTGAATTGAGAGGTCAATGTAAAAAGCCTAACATTTAGTACAGCCAACTTTGTGTCTTGTAGATTTTGCTAAAATGTCATAAAGGAAAGACTTTTACTTTCAAAAGAGTGGTGGCATTCATAAGGACAGAGCTGTAACAAATTCTGGGCTTCCAGTAACCCTAAGAAAGCTGCAGCTGATCATGTTTAACTAGACCTGAGCCAGCAGAAGATATTGAAGATATATCACTTCTGCCGACAGTAAAGTAATGGATTTCTTCTAAGATGATGCTGCCTTTTTTTTCATTCTTCTGCTTCCTTCTCTGTTCTTTGATTTCTTCTTCCCTTCCCCTTCCCTCATTTGAGGAATGAGTAATGGAAAACATGTTAGCTCTAGGTGAGCTCTACTTCCAGAGCACAGGTGCTCCAAAACCAAAAGTAATGTGGCATTTAGAGATACCTTAATCACACTACGACCAACTCTTTTTCTTCTTTTCTTTCTCTTACTGACAAATTTCTGTTGGAGAGTATATGGGGAAAGATAGCCTTTGAAGAAAAATGTTTCCTATTCTGTAGTACAGTAGATACGTGAAAGGATATCAAAATGCCCACAACTGAGTGACAGACAGCTTCTTGTCCTGAAGTTTTTGTGTCATGCAGCTAATAAGAAATAGGTGCTTTTGCCAATGGCATGTGTCAAGCTAAAGTGAATTTCATTGTGTTTCTTATTTGGCTGCTGGAAATCTTCAGAAACTGTAATATAAACTGTAATATAAATATTCTATACTGGTGATGTTAACATTGTAGACACATGACAACATCTCATGGAGATTGTACTAGAATTACTATAAAAAGTATTATAATATTTGAAAGATTAAAAAAATCCATACATTTGTTAGCAGATATTTACCATTAACCCCACTTCCAAACAGTCCAATTGTTCATTCTAACTGGGAAATAATTCATATGTAATTTTAAAGTTGGTACAGTCACGGAAATTAACAAATCTGCCAAGCCTGACATCTTCTTTTGTAAAGTTAACTGATCTGTGAATAGAATTGACTTATTTGCTCTCAGTTGTGTTTAAGAATGGACACAAGTAACACAGTAGATTCACTAGCCTGAATCTTCCAGTTATAGCCCTGTATTCTTATGGCACAGACCAGCCATAAAAGAAAATAAAAAGTGAAAGAGCCAGTGTTTGTGCTAATATGCATTCGCATTACCAACCCTAAAAATGTTTCTATATTAGAAAGGAATTCTAACTGTGACTATTGGATATGTGTTCACTTTCAGGTACGTTTGAGATAAACGGAGGTGATGCTGTTACATGCCATTTCTCTTTTCTTTCATTTGTATTGCAGCAAAACTGTCAGGTGCATTAGGGTTTGCTTGAGTTAATCGACATAATCACAGTAACTCTGAAGAAATCATACAGGTTTAGAGGCAATGAGAAAAAAGCTGCTTTGCAATTTATCAAATTTAAAGTCACATACATTCGACAATGTGTCCTTAGCAAGGTAAACCAATTATTACTATTCTCCCACAGACTTTCCAAAAAATAGGCAGATTTATATAATTTATTATATTGAAATCTACCCTGTTATTACAGCATAACGCCTGGGTGAAAATAGAAAATCATGTTCACATCCTTGACAAGTTAAACTTCTAACCTTTCTTTAACAAACAAAATCATTTCAAATATCAAAAAGTTAGCAGGAGCATTTTTAGATTCATGCACGTTGCATTTTCAGAAAGTAAAAAAACTATAAATAATCCACTTGTTCTATGGCCTCTTTCTCAGCAGTATTGTTCTTTGTATGTGCAGACTTTGGATGAGAATGTTCTTGAAGTCACCTCATTCATCTTGATATAAAATATCCACATTTCTTCCTTGGCCATTTAGGAACAGTGTGCGCAAACTAAAAACAACTAAAAAATGAAGCATGTTTAGTTCTCAATTTATAATGACATATGATAATTAGTGTAATAAGTGTAACCTCAGAGATTACATTGTTACACCATAGGAAAAAACTTTCTGTTCTACAACCTGAACAGACATCAATTTTATGAAATATCAAGCTTTTAGTGGTCTGTTCATTTCTGGTACTCACAAATTCCATGCTATTGGGAGCTGAAGCAGTCCAACATATATGAAATTTCTGGGCAGTTGTTTGAACTACAGGACTGTGAAATAAGAATTTTTATTTATTTGCTATGCACATAAAAATACTATAGTGTAATTATGTCAGTAGTTGGAATCCTGTTCAACAGCAAGATTTCATTTTGGCTCAGATCTCACTACACATATTTAAATTAAAATAATTTTAAATGAAAGAGAGAGAGCTTATACTATGATTTAGAAAAAATCTTTATTTTCTTAGCCATGATCACAAATGAATAATACTTTTCTTGGTAGGTTACTGTGAACTGGAACAACGAGTTATACGCTGGAAATAATCAGTGGTCCTTGTAGTCAGCTAAATCAGAATGCCTCAGTGTAAGAAGATCTGCATGGAGAGAAGAGATAAACAATAGAGATAAAATGCTCAAGGAATTTTATTTAGGCTTCTAAACCCTTTCCTTCTCCATTAAGTTAGAAAGGGCAGAGATCGACTCTTTGGTTCAGGTCCTGATCATATCTATATACAAAATAAGCCTCTGGAATTAATCCCATCCAAGGGAGAGGAACTTTTCATGATCCGCAGTCAGTTTTAAGTTTTTCTGAAATGAAATCATCAAAACAGTCCGAATGTGCATATTTGACAGCCGAATTCTACCTACTGTTTTTTTGAGACCTAGTTGCGTATTACTTGTGAAAAACTGCAAACAGCCAACTAGAGCCATCATTAGAAACATGTTTTGTTTAGTTCAACGATGCCATTAATTCAGTGAGTAATTTTTCCATGAAGATTTCTGTTGCTTCATGAAGTTTAAATTTACATTTGCAATATGTTTTTAAAAAATCCTAGATAGCTTTCAAGTGTGGCTTAGAAGAAGTGTGGCCCAGGTGAAGACTTTATCCTAGGTACTTGTTTCTTCATACAATAAATCACACACAGTATTTATATACCTCCCAAGCTCTATTCATTTCAAGCGAGGCTAATAACCAGCATGCTCTCAAAATTCAATGCTCAAAGAAAAGTCAAGTGTAAAGTAGTGATAACATCTCTAAAAAACACTTGGTTGGAAAAACAGATGGGTGTCTAAGTTAAATAATGAAACTTTTCTGAGCCAATATTTTGTAAATTTAGCATCTAATGTGCATCCATCAATGAGTCCACAAAAAAATATTTAGAGAAAATAGTAACATCATGACTTGAACACAGTGCAACTCTGTGCTCTCCTCATAATTATTATGTCTTTAATTTAAATGGATCCCATCTTCAAAACACTGCAGTTAGGAGAGATGGCTTGCTAATATTCAGAAGTAAATAACTGATTTCTTTTTGATTTTTTATAAGAGAAATGATATACTGGATACCATTTGACCAAGTAGTCACTAGTCTTCCCTCTCCAAAAAAAAAAAATATAAATACAAAAACATGAAAAACTCTTTAATAGTATTCCAAAACTGACCAAAGAATTGTACAATCAGCAACCCAGTTTATGGTAGCACTGAATCTTACTGTTACAGGAAAAAGCCTTGCATTTACAGGCCCTGGTCCTTATGGAAGCCTTCAACCACCCTGATGCCTTCCAGAAGGACAACAGAGCAGGGCTCAAGCAATCTAGGTTCCTTGAGTGCATCTTATCACAGGCAATCGAAGATCCAACACAGAAAGATGTTATACTGGACCTGACGCTTATGAACAAGGGAAAACTTGTCAGGAGCTTGAAAGCCCGAGAGAGCCTTGGCTGCAGTGACCATGAAATGGTGAAGTTCAGTATCCTAAGGAGGAAATTGGGCAAAAAGCAAAATCAAAGCCTCAAAATCAAATGCCTTTCAGATGATATGGCCCTGGAAATAAGAGTAGTCCAGGTGAATTGGCTGATATTCAAGGATTCTCTCCTCCAAACTCAAGAAAGCTCTGTCATGGCAATTAGGAAAAAAAGCAATGGCAGCAGAGACCTGGATAGATAAACAAGGAGCAGCTAACCAAACTCAGATATCAAAAAGAAGTGTACAAGAAGTGGAAGCTGGGGCAGGTACACCTGGAAGAAGTAGAAAGTTCCTGTTGAGTTATGCAGGAATAGCATTAGAAAAGTGAACTGGAGTTGAATCTGGCAAGGAATGTGAAGAGCAACAAGAACCAATTCTACAAGTACATGAAGAGCAAAAGGAAGACTAGGGAAATCATGGACCTGCTGCTGAATGGGGCAGAGGAACCGGCGGCAAATAAAATGCCAAAGGCTGAGGTGCTCCATGCCTTCTTTGTTTCAGTTTTTACCAGTAAAATTTGCCTACAGGAAGCTCAGACCCCTGAGACAAAAGACATTGTTCAACCTGCAGAAGAGAAGGCTCAAAGGGGGATTTACCAATAGGCATAAATACCTGATGGGAGAGAATGAGGATGAAGGGTCTGGACTCTTCTCAGTGGCACCCCATGACAGTGGCAGTAGGCACAAATGTAAATACACTAGATTCCCTCTGAACGTAAGAAAACACTGTAAAGGTGGTCAATCACTGGCAGAGAGGCTGTGGAGATATTCAGATCACAACTGGACACTGTCCTAGGCAACCTACACTAGCTGACCTGCTTGAGCAGGGTGTCAGACTACATGATCTCAAGAGGTTCCTTCCAACTTAAATGATTCTGTTGTTCTGTGAATTTCCGCTACCTAAGAAAAAAAGCATTATCTCCTTGATAATGAACATTCAGAAAACTGATAGGAGTTTGCCTTGAGTTCCTTAAATACAGGGATCTTGTGTCATTTGTGACACCCTAGGGTGTGTGCCCTTAATGAGCCTCTTGCTGCTGCATGAGGAGATGGTTGCCCTGCAGGTTGTCCTGTCGCAATCCTGTGCAGACTTCAGTCTCAAACACAGTATGGCACTTCAGATAGCGCCTAGGTTTAAGGATGTCATTTGTAAGCATGTTAAGAAAGTAGTGTCAGGGAAGAAAAATAAATAATTTATAGAAAGGAATGGAATCTTTGGGGTTTTATGTTCTTAACTGATAGAAAACCAGTGTCATGCCTTCTTTGATGGCTTAAAGAAATATACTCCAAAAATACTGAAAAGATAAGCACGAACTTCTAGGATACTGGCAACCAAAGCGGTTTGTGCCATATCTACTCAAAGATGAGACATTCTTGGAAAAATTAGGTAGACTAGATCCAAAATAAACTTTCACAAAATATCAAGAAACAGCTTTATTTGTAGAACTACTTATTTGTTGGAGGTATTTTAAAAAGACAAAGAGAAATATATGTGTTCTGTAATAAAGTATGCATGTCACATTGTTACAGGAGCACTGTAGTGTAACAGTACCATGAAGAAACTAAAACTATGCCAGATCTTTCACGTATGCTTTCTTTCACGTACTGACCCTCAGCTACTGTACTACTAATCCCTCAGTAGCATTTTGTGCCATTAAGGATTATCTGCAGTACTATGAAACAGGAGGCCTAATGCTGAGTACAGCAGAGTTCAATTTTATGGAATGCAGGTTAATCCAGCTTGAATTGCACTTAATCTTTGTTAGTAGATTAACAAAATATATTTTTCTGTTTCTTCTAGATTACACAGAAATGTTTGTAGAGATTAAGAACTAACATAGCTTAGAGCTCAATAAAAAAATCTTCATTGGTTCTGATTTCAACACTGGAACTACAACATACTTGCAATTAACAAACTCTCTAGGGAGTAGGAGGACACAAAAAATCAGAAGTCACAGAATAAAATGAAGGTTTTCCTGATTATATACAGTCTTTCCCATAGGAAGCTCTCTTTGTACCCTTCTAGGTTAATTTTTTTACAACTTGTATATACAATTATGCAACTGCAGGAGAAAAATCTAAGTCTTTTATAATACATATATACATAATCATGCACACATACACATATAAGGTATTATATACAGGAACATAAAGCTAATTTGTCTGTGGTATAAATACAGCAGAAGAAATAAAATTCAGGTAGCTGTGATAGATACTCCTACCAATATCAGAGAAGTTCAAGTCTGTATCAAGTTTATGGCAGAAGCCTGGCTCTATTACAAACCAAGTTGAACTCTGTTAAATTTTTAGGTGCACTTATTTTATCACAACTCATAGCGTAGCCAAGATTGTTGAATAATAATGTTAGAAAACAGTGTGATAGAGTACTACAAAATTAAGCTATTTAACACATTCAGAAACCTCAGTGACAAGTTTCATTCATTAGGGATATATTTTCCCCTTTTTGAGTACATACATCTCATTAATATTAACTGGAGAAACTTATGCATGTTTAAAACTGAAGATGACATTTACTAACTGCATCAGCATTTGCATGGATATGTGTTCAGACTACTTGTTTCTGGAAATTATTGTCTGGACTATTTCAGCCTTGCTAAGTAGTCATGTTTGCTATGTGTTATATATGAAGCTGTGCAAAACATAAGTGCTTATTTTTATATATCATTCCATGACAGATACATTACTTTCAAACATGTGGTGTCTTTCTTTATCTAATTCGTTATACATTTTGATTAATAATTAAGCCCTTACTTTGTGAGAGGCACTTGAAGATTTTAGTTAAGAGAATTGTCAGAAAAATCTCTATAAAGTCATAAAGGATAACTAAAAATAATAAATGTGCACACTTACTTAAAGTAGCTATATAGAATTCTGCCTAAGCTCTATATTTGGCTATATCCATATGAAATTGTCTTCTTCCATATGACTAAAGAGCCCTATCTGTTTGTAGCACCCTTATCCTTCATGTTTAGATATATTTACAATTTAGAATATAACCTCATCAACAATTTGGGAATTTTGAAATTCTTGTCATTCTTTCCTTTTTATATATATATTTTTTTTATCAAACCACAAACAAAAAAAAAAAAGCAAAGAAATTATTAGCAACTAAAACTAAAAAGTTATGGCTCTGAAAACTCTGGAGATAACTGAACTTTGACTTACAGTACATAGAAAAAGACAGTAGATAACGTCTCATTGCTTTTAACACTGTCTCATAATGTCATATGCTTATTAGTCTTGGAGACATTCAAACACCTCGGTTCGGATGTTTTTTGGCTTAGTTTGAGGTGTACATTTCCACACTTCTGCTTTTTGTTCCCTGTTACCTATGACTGCTACACACTTCTGCTTTTTGTGCCTGTCTGGGAAAAAACACTGCTGAATTCTTTAAATCTCTGGATTATTTCAAATAAACGGCATTTAGGTATATATTTGGATTCTGTAAAGGTCTAAGTATTCCAGATTTCCTTTTTACTTTTTGGTTTTTTTAATGGTTTTTGTTGTTGTTGTTGTTTTGGTTTGGGGGTTTTCTGTTTGTTTTGGTTTGGCTTTTTTGTGGAAAAGTAGAACATAGAGAGTCTGGAGTTCAAGAAAAAGGGTGAGGGACTGTCTTGGAGAAAGACAATCACAGACAAAAGTATTCTTTGTACTCATGAAAATCAAGGTATGCTTCCCAGCAAAGATGAACTAAAGTTCCTGTGAATGAACATACAGCTATAAAATGTTTATAAGAATTTCCTAGACAAATTTTTTTACTGTATTTTGATAATTTTCAGCTTCTATAAGGATTAAAAAATCAGACTGTATCACATCTTAATACCAGCTAAAGGCTTAGTAAAGAATACTGTTATTTATCTCGTGTTCTCTCAGATCTGAGCGCAAATTAAATGACTCAATAACATTACTCCATTATAATTAATTACTTCCTGCTACAGCTAGAAAATCTTTAACAAATGTTATTGAAAGCAACTGCATTCCTACTCTAAGAAGTGATGCGTAAAACTGAATACATTACAGTCTGATTAGCTTCTTAATGGTCTAAGAACATGGAACATTTTTCCCTCTAGTGTCTAGCAATGGAAATTACAACAAGCTGAGTGCATTTCTGAATAATTATAATTTTTTTTAATTTGTAATTATTTTTTAAAAATTATGTCAGAGGGTTAGATTGAACAGGTTATTTTGAAATTATTTCCTTGTGAAGAGTTAATATCATACCAAATTTTCTTACTGAAATCAAGGAAAGTTTTATTGTTGGTGTTAATGGGCTTTACATTCCTTATTAAAATGAGAAATTTGGGAAAAACATATCTTCAGAAATTTCAGATGAGTTAAAGTAATATCATACACCTGAGTTGAAAGCAATTATAGTAAAATAGATTGGAACGCATACCGAAAATGTGGAGATTTAAATTTTAGAAAACTTCTACACCTTCAAATATATCAGTATCATCTGCACTACAAAGCAATGGTTTCTGGAAATAGGGAAAATCCACTAACTTGTTGTCAAAGCCTGATCTTCCCCATCTAAGCCACCTCTATAGGCTCTATAAACTTAATAAACTGGAGCCACAGATTGATACTGGCACTTAATAGAGCAGCTACATTCAAGAAATCAAGAAGAGCAATTCAAAGTGACTGCTGTCTGCCTCTGTCATATCTGAGTCCTGTAGAGTCAACAGAGAAATATATGCACGTAATCTAGGAATTTATAGTAGATGTTTGCATATGGCATTTTCCTATCTCTGTAGGGCACTTTGGAGGACAGACAGTCAGAACCATTAATTGGTGCTGCGAACGTCACTATAGTGACCGGATTTTCTCATAGGCTCAAGAGTCTGTTCTGTGAATGCACCCAGTAAGTGGTAAACATTAAAAAGAAATCAGACAAAACAACTGACTGCTTCCAATCTTCTGCATGGAGCAGACATTCCAGCAGAATTTACAGTCTATTGTACAATTACATTAAAATCAAAGCCCCGTCTGTGTAAATGGGACTTGGCTTGTACTTTGCTTCTTCTCATCAGATCTCATGAGAGGAATCTATATTCGGAAATCTGTCTGTTTTCTCCAGACATTATTTTAGTGAAATTTATTATCCCTTTGCACAAATCTTACCTCAGGTAACTAAATTTCTATAACTTGTCCAAATTCGTGTTAATGGCAACTTTTGAATGCTGGTTCTCCTGGGGTTGGGGTGGGGGGTGAGTTTGGTTAGGATTTTATTTTTATGAAAAGCCTTTTTTTTTTTTTTTCTAAAGATGCGCTGGTTATCAAAGACAGCATGTGCACTCTTCTATCCTCAGCCTACTCTCCAGCTGACCTTTCTCTAAAAAGGCAAAAGGAAAAATAGTTCACTTGTTCATAGGACATGAATATACGTAAACCATTTCTTCCCATTCTCAGGATGATAAAGGACATAAGCTAATAGAAGGATCCTTTTTGGCTATGTAGTAGTAAGTTAAAATCGCAGGCAGGACTTTGGACTTCTCCTTGATGTACTTCATGAGACCCCTGTCAGTCTGTTTCTCTAGCTAGATTACCAAGAAACATGTTTTTCTATTATTACTTCTCTCCTTTCACTCCTCTGCTTTTAAGGAGAGGAAAATATCAGTATAAAATATAATTGATAATTGGTAAATAACAGAAGTGCTCATATAATTTAAGAAGTAGTAATATTCATTTACTATTTTGAAAGAAACCTTGACAAAACCAAAAATTTACTTAAAAATATATATTCTGCAATGTGAAACATTTCTTCATAAAAGAAAAAGCTAATAAAAGTCTTTATCCTGTACTCTGAAGTTTGCATACAAGATTCCAAGTGTGAAAAATAAGAATGCCAGTTTCAATTATTTGATTTTCTGATGAATTGTAAAAAATCTGGAGATTTTGTTTGCTATTATTAAACTATTTTTCTCAAAGACAATGCATTACTCTCTTCCTACGATGCCACTTCTTTTTTCCATAAGCCTTATTTCTTTGAGAAAAAAAAATCACAAGATGTCCTACAATTTTTTTTAATCTAGTTTTGTTCTCCTGAATTTTAGTGTTTTTTAAGATTCATTTTCTGTCTTCCACACTTTTCCATTGTTTCTTATCTATTGAAGAGAAAGTGCTGATGAAATCTTGTAAAAAATCAAATATATCTCTATAGTGTTATTGTTTCTGTTACTATGTTGACATGGGCGTATGTGACTATAGTTTATTCTTTTCCTGTTCCAGTGACATTTAGGGGATTCCCTTTTTTCATGGCTCTACTGTTTTTGAATTTTCCATTTTTTAGCTCTTACCTTTCTAAGAGAGGTTCACAGGTGGTTTAATCTTTTACTATGTATTATTAGTAGTTCTACACCAATTACTGTTGTACCTTTCTCTCCTTTGTCCCTCTGGACCTCTGCTCCAACTTCTATATCTAATATTCATTGTTCTGGCTTCTGAGGTCTTTGTAAGAATGTCCCATATATTTAGTGGGAAAAATGAAACTTCATACATTTTCAACAAAAACTTTACTTTTCTCCTTCTCTACTTAATAGACCTTCCTCTTCCTCTCAGTAACTCAGGCATGCCATATATTTATAAGAATAAGTAGTTACCCCAGTAACAAAACTAATAATCATGAATAGTTAATAGTGGAACAGAGCAAACAGCACTCAGATGTTTTTTAATGAGAAAAAGATGGCTCTCAAAAAAGTCATAATAGTGCTCATTAATATCAGCTCTCTGTATTACACTCAAGAACCTCTGAGACATTGCAAAAAAACATTATGAAGCATTCTCTTACAGTTTTCTTGAGGTATTTCCATTGATTTTATAGAGTCCTCTGATACTATAATCCTAACTAAGGTACTTGCTTGGTACTGTACAGCAGACTTGAATGACACTCCAGCAAAGAGAGCAACTATGATATATACCGTAGATCCAAGAAAACAAGAATGCCAAATACTACCAATTCCTGTTTAAGAAGCAGAGATATGAGTGTTAGAAATTAATACTAAATGAACAAGTGAACAATACCGATAAACACAGTCTACGATAAAATTTCTACACTTCTGCTTAATGTCCCAAAGATATTACTCAAATATCAAATGTTTTTAGCTGCCTCAGATCTGTAGACTTTTTGGTGCCTAGTTCTTTGATATGACACTTTATTTTCCCTGCTCAGGCAATTGCCTAAGTATTTTCTGGACTAAAAAACATTTGTGGAGGAGGATACATTCAGAAGAAAGAAATCCTACATATGACAGATTGTTTTAGTATGACTGTCCTATGAAGGCAACAAGAAAAGATGTATAATTTTTAGAAACATTTCATAAGTAAACTCAAATACAATGGTGAAGTTCATTATTGCTTAAAATATTTAGCATTCTGCTATAAGAACAAAAAAATAGCTAGTTTTCAGTTTAAAAAGGATGTTGGTCATCCTAATGGAGATACTCTTACAAAAGTAAAAAAGGGCTTTACAAAAATGAAGAAATTGTATCCCAAAAGAAGAAAGTTTCAATGCCCTGTAGCAATCTCAGACAAATGTTTTATATATATAAAGTAATTAATGTCTCTCACAGAACTTGTAAATTGAAAGATGCTGCAACTTATTATTTTTACTGTCCTTTAATGAAGATAATTTCGCTACAGGGAAAAATGTTCTAAACAGTTTGATACAAAAACACACAAAATTTTTAGTGTGGTATTAACCCACTGCCAAAATCACTGCTAACAGATTACTGTCAAAATCTCAAGAAACAAAAATCTTACCAAGCTCGGGTGAGCTGTACAAATCTGACGTTTGTTGAACCTTTGGCTAAATAGTGCCAAAGGAAGTATAAATCAAATACTTTGCCTAAAATAGCTCTTCAGCAAAATCCCTCAGAGTTTGCTGTAGATGAATTAACAAACAATTGGTTGCAGAGGGAGTTCTGTGTAGATGGCAAGATAATGAATTCTGACAGGTTGAATGGTGCAAAGATAATGGGCTGAGCTGTCCACTGACTGTAAAGCAGAAGCTGATTAAGGTTAAGACACTAGGAAAACACCTCAACAAAACTGGATCAAAAGGAACTATTCATTTCATTTGGGGGTTGAACTGCAGGATCTCAATTTCTTTACTAAAAATTGATATACTAGTCCAATTCAAGCATTTGTATTTTTACACTGGTAAACATGACTTGCTACATAATTCATGACTCTTCTAATATTGTCATTCACTCCAAATATGAAAGGTCACATAAAGCTGACTTTGTCATGTTAATACCTTTTCTGAAATAATTTCAGATTCAATTAGATACAAAGAGTTACCATTGCATAATTTGTTGCAAAAGTTTTTCAAAACAGAGTATCTGAAGCCAGATTTCAGGAGATGAAGAAGCGCTAAATAATATTAAGAGTTATCCACCAAAGAACTATTATACAATTTTCCTTCCAGAAGAAATGTCACTTAGTGTCTCTAAAATCATGGCTGATGAAATTAAGACATTATGTAAGAAAGGTGGCAAGACATATGTGAAAAAGCTGAATGATATTTATTAGGTCTAGAATAAGTAAAAGATATGTATGGCTTGTTAGGTAAAAAAGAATGGTTTGCTTCTAGGGATATTAATTTGTTTAGCTTATGCACAATCCAGATTAGTAAAATGTCTCAGAAACCAGCAACAGAAGAAACAACATTTACTCTTTCTATCATCATCAGAATTAAAAGCTGTTAAAAAGGCGTTCTCTCCTTTTTTTCTGTTGTTTTTCAGATGTCATCTGCTAAAAGCAGACTGAAATGTTCTAGACAATGACTTGTGTAATCAGCTAGGGCTGGAACCTATTATCACTTACTCCAGTATCAACAGACCAAGTTGTTTTCTTGGTCATCATTACAAAGAATAAAAGAATTATTATATGTATTTGATCTTTGTATGTTACAGACATGGGAGAAAAATAAGCCCCTCAGAGACTGATGATAATAGTTTAAAGCCCTCTTCCTCAATTCCACATGTAAGGAGAAGCAGGGAGAGAAATACCTTGTATGCCCTGAATATTATTTGCTCTCAAATACTTCCTGAAGAGAATGAGAAAGTAGTTACCATGCGCCTAGATGGAAAGTCAGTCTTTACTCCATAACCTTACCTCACAGAAATAAGCAAGCAGACTCTGAAATACAATAATGAATTGATCTAGGAGATACATTTTCAGCATCACTCTGGTAGAGCTGATCTTGTGTTACGTAGGCTAAGAGGCAGGTTGGATGACCCCCTGAAATTCCTACAACAGCTATTAGCTCTCATCCCTCCAGAATTTGATATATCTAATATTTTAAGAGCTAATATTTCATTCTAAGGGCACAAAAGACTAAAATGTTGAGAGGAAATAGAGTGGTACAGATCAAAATATTGAACTGGAAAAAAGGTCAGCATATATTGTAAGTTCCTAAGCACCTTAATTTATTTGTTTTAAGGTCATGTTTATATGTCCCATTCAGAATTCACGTGCCATTATAATGTCATAGGTCATTTATTAGCCACTGCAATCTGGCAGGTAGAAACCAACAGCAATCATTGTGGCTATGTAGTTTCCAGACTGTTGAAAATAGTGATTGTGACACATTTTTCCATTCTGCAGAACTGATGGAGTCTAAAAAGTGTTTCTGCTTTGTGCAGGTATTAATGATACTATTAGCAGAGCACACGTCAGTTAGATTTGGCTTCACAGTCCAACATGTAGTAACCTCACCTCTTTTCTGAAGAAAGATGACGTTCTCTTATGGCAGCAATGCACCTGGAAACTTTGGGAGGAAAAAGTCTGCAAAATGTGCCATTTAGCTAAAAAGGCATGGTAGTGTAAAGGAATTGCTGGCACAGAAAAGTGAAGTCAAATTTTTCTGTTGCAAACCATCCATTTGCATTTAGAAACCAGAAAAAACCTGGCTGCTTAATAAAAAGAACTCCCACGAAAAACATACAAAATGGGGTAAAATGGATACTAAAATGGTAGAAGAAAATCACCTGGAAATTAACTTTAAAAAAACAAAGACAAATAAATGCCAGAAAACTTAGTGATGAAAGCTCCTTCTGAACTTTGGATTGCAATTGATGTGCACAGCATTGGCCGGTTGGTACTCAGAGAACAGCACCACAGACTTTATTTGGACGAAAAGCAGCTGCCTCTATTAATATGACTTTTGTGACAATTCAAGCAGCTGAGGACAAGCCAAAGGGGAATGCAATATGTTGGAACTGATTTTGATTTAAGATAAATCCACGGATTTGAGTGACTGTAACATGGACATGCTAGGCATGTAGACACAGTGACATAATCTTCCAGTTACCATTGCTAAAAATGTGTCTAAGGAACTTTATTTTGAATACTTTGTTTACCAGAGGAAGAGTAGAGTCCTTTGAGCAGAAAGTGCCTTGAGCATCTGGATAGAAAATAAAATACATTTGTCTCTTCTCAAACATAACTGGCACTGAAGCTATTTTTTTACGTCCCTAGATGTTTAATACATCAGTCATGCTCTGCTTTTGTGAAGGTTTGCAATAAGATGAAAGCAGAGCTATCTGAAGTAACCGAAGAATTCTTGGGACTAGTTGCAAATTCAGTGGCAGCATTTTGTGTGCCCTGAATATTTTCTGCTCTCAAAAACATTTGAATCCTAAGTTGCATTGAGACAAGAGAAAAAAAAGGAAGACAAAAAAAATCATCATCATGGTTTTTAGTCCCAAGCATTCCAACGGTGATATACACAGCTGGGCCCCAGACCATCAAAGCGTTTACACGTAAGTCAGCCTCAGCGACAAGCCATGTTTGACTGGGGCAGTCAAAACCTTAAAATGTTTGTGTTGAAATGGAACTACATAGACAAAGAATACTGTCTGATGAAATAACAACAAACCCAGCAATGACTGCATTCAACCTTCATTTCTACATAATAGTTCATTGAAAAAAAGATAAATAAAACTTCATCTGAGTTCCCTATGTGTTGACTGTATTTCACAGACAGCAGTACCCAGGCTTCTAGAAAGGTCCTTAGCAAACTGTTAAGCCTTGCTAACCTACCCAGGTTTTCCTGAAGTGGACTGAACGGACTGTTCCCAGTCAGTAGTTCCCACAACACAAAAAATCCCTCCATTTCAGGGAGAAAAAAGACAACGCTCACTAATAATTACAGATTTCAGAACTCTGTGTGTGCGCATAACAACACAGGAGGTGTATGCACCATACATCCTTCAGCTGGAAAGTTTATCTCAAGAATACCCTGCTGCTCTACCCGCAGCAGGGGTAAAGAAGCTGTTACTTGCTTTCCACCTCTCAGATCATCTGAACTTCAGAGCCCTGGTGTCTCAGGGACTTTGATGGGGGGTGGGAAGGGTAAAGGGATGCAGAGCATGCACGTGGATAACGCACATTGTAAAGCTCGAGCTCTGGGTATGCAACTTTGTCTTTTACCTCTAGAATTTTGTCACATACATATCCTATTGTGGATGATTCCCATCCACCTTACACAGCTTGTAGCTCTAAAAAAAGAAGCCTAGAGGACTGATTGACCATTCCCAGTGTACTCTCTGAAGCCTTTGCAGGGATGTAAAGCACACTGAAGATGCGTAAGGAGTTTTAAATGGCATTATATGGAAATACTGGAAATAAAGATACTTTGAAAGGAGGCTACTTAATCTACCCAAGAGTATCCATTCGAATTCTGTTTTGGCTTGAGTGGGTAAATACTATATTGAATAAGAAAATACCATAGCTTCTTATAGCTTGAAATTCAATTTAAATAGGCAAAGATCATTACCAATGGGTGTGTAACAACAGCTGCTGCTGACTGTCACAGCTATAGGAGCTTTGAACATTTACATCAGTTAAGGATCTGTTTGTTTGATTTAATGCAGGTTAAGGAGGAAACTACCAAAATTTGTGGTGGTACAGACACCCCATTTTCACACAACAAAATATAGGCAATGCTATTAAAATCTGCTATGAAACTCTCAATTCAATGAAAAAAAAATCAGTATAGCTAAATGCAAAAGAGCAGATTGCTCTGGATTTTCATCCACTAGATTGCATTAGACAGCATTGAAGTGAAAATAATAGTTTGAGATGCTCAGTCCATTTGAAATTAGGTTTGAAGACAGATATATCAGTAGATGTATTTTCACATACTGAGAGGACAGAAAATCTAAACATCTACAGCTAAAGGTATGTAGCTGTTAATTAAAAATGAAATTATTATTGTAAGAGGTGCTGCTCCACACAATATGAAAGATGGCATGTAGCAGGGTTACTGTAGTATATGATGCATAGAGTATATATACATATATACACACACTGAACAGTCTTTCAGTCTGCCACATCTCTTACCCCACTCTAATACAAGTTATAGCTGTGACACACATCTGGAATGAAAAATGAGCAGAGAATTCCAGAACACTGCTGCAATCAGACCTCAAATAATAAAAAATTGCAGAAAACAAATTCCTAATTACTTGATTGCAATCCTTTTAACAGGGACTGCTTTTTTAATGCTTTTGCAATGTTTACTGCACAGAAGATCAGTCCATGAAAAGGGCAGTATAAATAAGCATGAAACTGGTAAATATTATTCCTATTACTATGTAATCTCACTTCTGTTGCCATAAACATAAGTCTCTTTCATCTTTTCCTATGGTTTAGAAAATACTTCTTCAAATTAGCAGACAAGGTTCATGGAAATTAAACAACAGACTGTTTCCAAATTTGTGCTTTCCCATTACACTGGTCATGATAGTTTCAATATTTAAACCACAGCATAGCAACACAGGGACCACTCCAATGCTTTTTAGAAAATCTCTGTTTACAGTTTACAGCTGCATTAACAAATTTCTGAGTCACACTAGCAGCTTGATTTGTGGTTTATGTGACCTCAGCTTTGCTACTCAGTTTCTTCAGGGTTGAGATTTTTTCAGGAGTCTGTCTGATTTGCTGTTGTTTTTATGAGAGAGAAATTTTGGCTGCTAGTGCCAGACTAATATTTAATGTAAAAAGCATGTTAAGTCTGTGATGATTACTTTTAAGTCAAAGTCACTCACAGTTTCTTAAAATTAACATCAATGTGATAAACATAAGTGTCAGCAGATAAGAAACTTTTACAATGTTTTGAAGTCTGCAGTTTATGTGGCAAAGACTATAACAGCAAGCATTACTAGCTTTTCTTGTAGTGATTTAAAGCTAAAGTATGCCTATATTTTATGACTCCTCTATAGCTGTCCATAGAATTTTCACATGCACGTAGCCACTGTTGACTGTTGTATTTCAACTTGCTTACACAGATGTAAACAGTTATATTAAAAGTTCAAAAATTCACAATCCAAACAAAAAACCTGAATTTCTGGCTGCAAATCTGTTCACAGCTAACCTGCATGAACATGGTACTCAAACACGCTGGTATTAGGAGAAACAGCCAAAGCTTGCCTGTAAATATGAAGCACTGTAGGCTTTTCCAGCAAGCAGAGCAAAGTATTTTTTGGCCAAGTTGAGAGTGTGATCACTGATTTCACATATGTCCACTTTAAAACAATGTTAACTTCATTGATGAGAGCAATCTTAGCAAGGAGAAAAGTACAAATCAAGCCCATCTCCTGCTTTCAGTAGAGTCCAGTATCTTCTGTGAAGTTTATGATTTCATAGAATCATAGAATCAGAAAATCACTAGGTTGGAAAAGACCTTTGAGATCATCAAATCCAACCATACCTATCCACTACTACATCATATCCCTAAGTACTACATCTACCTGTCTTTGAAATACCTCCAGGGATGGCAACTCAACCACCTCCAAGAGCAGCCTGTTCCAGTCTCAAATGACCCTTGCAGTGAAGAATTTTTTTTCTAATGGCCAACCTGAACTTCCCCTGGTGCAGCTTGAGGCAATTGCTTCCCATCCTATCACCTGTCATTCCAGAGAAGAGACCAACATCCACCTCTCTACACTCTCCTTTCAGATAGTTGCACACAGTGATAAGGTCTCCCCTCAGTCTTCTTTTCTCCAGGCTAAACAACCCCAGTTCCCTCAGCTGCTCCTCATAGACTTGTTCTCCATCCCCTTCAACAGCTTTGTTGCTCTTCTCTGGACACGCTCCAGAGCGTCAACACCCTTCTTGCAATGATAGGCCCAAAACTGAACACAGTATTCAAGAAGCAGTCTCATAATGTTGAGTACAGGGGCACGCTCACTTCGCTGGTCCTGCTGGCCACACTGTTTCAGATACATGCCAAGAAGCCATTGGCCTTTCTGTAGTACGGAAGGCTATGAAAATCTAGTGGAAGAAGTGAGAACACATTTCACCTAGTAAAATGGAGGTTTTAGGGACAGCTCTGTGAAAAACATCATGATATTTAGGCACTAGTGCAAGAAATGAGAGAAGATGCATTCTGAAGCATATTAGACATTATTTGAACTGTCATTTGAGACACAAATAGTGGAAATATTCAAAAGATGAATTTTCACTGAAGCTAGGCAATATGAGGCAGAGCGGTCAATTAACCAGCGTGGCTAAAGAGGCTGACAGAAAGGTAAAAGAATTCACATGAGCTTTTGAACTTTGAATTAAGCATATGAGTAGGTGACTAGTAATACAATGATCTTCGTGATGTAGCTAGATCAAAAGAAAGGTAAACAGAGATAAGAGGTTTAAATGGCTTTATATGGAAATGCAGGAAATATCAACTTTTTGAAAGCAGGCCCCTTAATCTACCTGATAGTATCAAATACCTGTGATCCAGTAACAAATATTTAGTTAGAGTTATAATGAAAAGACTATGCTGCACTGGAATGCAGCAGATCAGCTGAATCACAGTCTCGTGAACTCCACTAGATTTGCCATCTAAGTGATGCTTCTCAAAATGGTATGTTTTGGAACAATTCCAAAACCAATAAACCCAGGATCTTCTAACGTTTATCCTGCTGTGTAAACTTAAGTAGGAAATGTCCTCAGTACATGATCATAAAAGAACATCTAATTACACAATTCATTTCAAGGTAATTTTTGAAGGTATATTCGTCATATATTTTCTGAATTCAACACTTTGCAAACAAAAGGCATTTCTAAGGAAGGATATTTGGAGAAAACCTCAAGTGTTTTCTTTTAAAGTTATCATTCTCATAACATGCAAAGTACATTTTCAGAATTTCAGAAGCTGCACAAAAATTGTTTTAAAAATGTGTGGGAAGATCAAGACTGAATTGCATCCTGACAGACTCATAGATCACTCACAGAAGAGCAGGGAGAATACCAAACTTGAAAGTTAGAAATTAATATATTTAATTATATGTATATGGAATATACACAACAGTCCCTACAACTGAGTCTATATGCAGACACAAGTTTTGAAGTAATAGGTCACAAATGTGGAAAAGAAAATCACAATCTGCCATATTGAGAACAGCTGACTTACCCAAAATTTAAATTCACAAATTTCTGGCTCAGGTTTAAAGTACTAAAGAATAAATCACATATAAAGCTTGGAATTCAGAGAAACTTAGTATCCTTCACTGCATTTAAAGAATGTATCTCTCTATCTTTTTAAAGGGACTGAAGATTTATTTATTAGTGTTATTATGGATAATCACTTTATAGAGATTATAGTTCTCCCTTAGAAAAGGTACTCTGACACTGTGCTTGCAAGATGTGAAGGGATCCAAAAAGCCTGAGGTAAGATGACCTTAGTGAAACCAACAGTCCAGAATAAGGACAGTTCTTAATACTTTTTCTCGAAAAGATCTACAGTGCCACTGAAGCTGAAAAGCTTTTTTTGCTAAGCCTAAATATGCTAAAGTAGGCATGCTTTGAAGAAATGCATCCATCACTGAAATAAATCTAATTGTGCAGTGTCTGAAACTCTCTGAAGGGCTAAGGGCATTCCTGAGTACTGTATATTTGTAATGATTCATATACTCCTTTAAAATACACAAGTTTCAGAAAAATTGATCTCAGTCAATAGACTCATAAATACAGCTAGAAAGGGTGTGTAGTGTGAATTTTTCAAGACAAAGGTTAATAGCACAGCCCTAAGGTACCTTCCCAACTACAATTTGTATTGATCTTGAAGATACTTAGCTATTAAGAAGTAAGAAAAGTTTATGCACTCCCCCACAAGCATTTAAGATCAAATAATCAAATAGGCGGTGGAAACAAATTAAGTTCCGTGGATAAGGAAAATATATTGACAAAAAAAGATGAAGAAACAGCTAAGCTGGGCACACTATGTACACGTTACTACACAACTTTTCATATTCTTTTAGGGATAAAGTCAACTATGGAATAGTGGAATACTTTGACAAAAGAACTAAGAGACTCATTCAAGGACATTACAAGCAGTCACGCAACAGCTAAATTCAGAAAGAATATGAGGAGGCACTGAAGAAAGCAGTCACACAAAATAGCAAGTTGGATCAGATAACATCGAGGACATAGTGATAGAAATCAAATGGACTAACTATATGTTGTCTCCATGGAAAATCAAGCTGACTGACAGAAAATCTGCTGTCATAGTCTGGTACAAGGCTTCTACATGGTACAGAAGGGCTGTGGAAGATTATGTTCCCTTCACAGTTATTTCAGGTAAAGAATCACTAATTGTCCTGGTGAGACAAAAGGCTGTTCTAGAATGAAGCTGAGAAATGTTCATGGGAACATAATACAGTGTTGAAACAAGTAAATTCAACAGCAGAACATGCTACACACAACACATTATTATTCAAACAGTGAAGTCTGAAAATGGCTTAGGAACTGGGCTTTCACAATACTACTACAGTAGTTGTAACAGGAGACAGACAGCTGCAATGTGAAAAAGAAATAAATTCTCAGCTGAGAACAAATTACTTGTCATTGTCATATGTGTCAAAAAAATGTCAACAAATACATAACCAAGATGGGTCAAAATAAAACAGTCTGCTGTCAATTCCACATGATAACTACTTTTCTTGGAAAATACTTCCAAGGTTATGCTGAACATTACTTCAGATGAAAAGAAATTGGTCTTAAAATCGTCTTCCTATTTCAGTTTGTCAGTTTGTATAGAAGTGAATAAAAGAAGTCACCCTAGTCATTTTTCTTCTTCAAACATATGATGAACTCCGCCTATGGCATACCTACATATAACAGTCTATTCCATCTGTATCTTAAATCAGCATGTGATTTAATATCTTTCTGATTCTGGACTAATTTTTCACACTCTTCAAGTCTCATTTACAGAGTACAACAGACTCTTCCAGAACTTCACAAGCTTGGGAAACTGAGTATCTGTAACATCCTTTGGCATCCATGGCATTTTCAGTTCCAAAGCCAAAGGCCTGATGTCCAATTAGGCTCGGACAGAATCATTTCCAGGGAATACACTGTTACTTAAAAGACAGTCACTACTTTTAACTACAGCTGAGTGCAGATTTTCCTAATAATAGAATTTTGAAAAATCTCATCTGGTTGGAAATTTAGAAATTTCCCTATTTAGAAAGATTTTACTCTTATTTCATTACATACTTCTGTTGCCTATTTTTTGGTGCTAATACTTTGCTTAATAAGTAGATTATTATTGCTCAATGAACTAAACAGCATATCAAAGAAAACAGTTTAGACCAAACAACAGTTAGCTGCATAGGTAAAAGTCATTGGTGACAGAGGAAAAGTGCAGTGATTTCTTTTTTCTGGATTCACAGAACTAGCAAATGGGAATTCCAGGTGTCTGTGAGGTTCAGGTTCAAAATTATTCTATCATTTGTTCCACTTAACTGAGTCTAATTTTGAGAGTCATATTAATCCCTTTTTCCACAGCCCCTCCTCTCAGAATAGTGTCAGTACACCATGAAATTTTAAAGGCAATGTTGAGTCATTAAAATAAGTAATCTGTCTGGACAATTAACAGAGCATTAGGTACTGGTTTAAACAGGTTAACTCCAAGCAGACTTTTTTCCAGTGGCCACAATCCAAACAAGAACTTAAAACAGTAAGAAGTGAAGAACAGTTGTCAGTAAATCTTTTTAAGAAAATTGCAGAGTAAGGCTGTGTTTCATTCTTTTTTTAACTACTTTCTATAAAATTCTTGTCTTTTGAATTTTTTTTAACTGATATTATGCCACTGCTGCACTTTCTTTCAGATACGACTTTTAGTAGTTATTAACTAGAATGCTATCAAGCATATTTACCAATGTAGAAAGACTTACTTCCACAGCTGAACATTCCT
This sequence comes from Cuculus canorus, assembly GCF_017976375.1. NCBI lineage: Eukaryota > Metazoa > Chordata > Aves > Cuculiformes > Cuculidae > Cuculus > Cuculus canorus. Next base: position 33,988,040 of record NC_071404.1, on the reverse strand, counting down.
GGTGTTTCACAATGATTTGTAAACTGAAAAGATTTGATACAGAGGCAGAATAAATTGAAGTGCTAGAGTGTAATTTTAAAAGTCATTATTTCCCAAGTGTAGTCACAGTTTGAAATCATGTAGGGTATAATGTAGAAAATACATGTAGAAAAAATTGCCTCAGGACCGCAAAAAGCCAATGAATTTAGCTGTATTCTACACTAACAGATGGAAAGTAATGACATAAAGGTCTATGAAGGAATCTAATGAAATGTAATGAATTATATGCTTTGGCTAGGAACGAATATGGAAGGAAAGATATAGGATCATAGAATGGTTTGGGTTGGAACGGACCTTAAAGATCATATAGTTCCAACTCTCCTGCCATGAGCAGTGACACTTTCTATTAGATCAGGTTGCTCAAAGCCTCATGACAGATAGGAGAACAAAAAAAAGCGGAGAAGAGTACTAAAAGCAAAAGTCCCAGGGCAAGCAAGAAACAGAGGTCACATGTACACAAGTGCTCAGAATTTTAGTATTCAATATATTGGCACAGACTGAAAGAAAAAGATCACTTCTGAACTTTCAGTATAGATATAGAGCCAATGAAGTCTACAGAGGACCAGGAAGATGGTTCTGGGAGGCAACAAGGAAAAGGACAACTGATGGCCTTGCATTAGGACTTGAGTAGAAGATAAATCTTTAAATCTCATCTTCTGAAGGAACACAACAACATTGAAGAGCTTGCTGCCATTCGTTGAACAGCTGGAAAACAAACCTAAGGCTACGTGAAAACACCAGAGAAATAAAAGGCAAGAGAAAATGACACAGAGCTATGTTCACTTGCATTTATTATTCAGTACTTTAGAGTATGCTGGATAATATGCAGTTTTGCTTCAGTTACGAGCAGCAAAGTGTTCCATAATCCTTGTCACATAATGAACATGTAGAAGAGTTAATCAAATGTATTCCCTTACTATTGCAATCTAAAAATGGTCAGAAACCTCGTGGAATCAAGATGTCCTAAACAAAAGAGCAGGTCCTTCTGGAAAGCCTCCTTAAGGCAAAGATTACAAAAGTTTCTAGTACTATGTATGCCCATCTCTCGTGGATGGCATAGAGGCATCCCTGAAGCAGCTGTACTGTTCTGAATGGTCACTGAGGAAAATTTGAAGTGGGAGATAAAAACTAAGGTAAATAATTAATTTTCAGGGCAAGTAAGTCAGGATACTTGTCAAAATTGGGATATTTATCAAATTATACTAACGGTAAAAAAACACCTCAGCCCCAAATGTTCTGTGCTCTCAAGGGTTCAATTTCTTTGCCAGAAGCAAGATAAGTAAAAGAAAGCTAGAAAGCATTAGAGAGAATAGCACCATTTTGAGGCTGCGAGCTGAACGACACCCTGTGGACTAAAATCACTTTGAATGACTGAAAGTTTGCAGTCAGGCCCCTTCTGTACACCAAGAGTAATGTAATTACTGCGGCTGTAATCACCGGAGGAGGTGTGGGGCTTTCAAAAACTAACTCCACACTTCCACTTCGAGAGGAAGGGTTTTTTTAGGATTACTGCCTAATTAGTGCCCTCTTATAGTTGACATGTCAATCTAACTTCTCAGTTATACTGCATTCCTAACTTATCAGCTCATCTTGACTCTTTTCTTATCCCAGTAGAGGGTCAAAGTCTCTGAACAAGAAGGTATAATAGTGTTTTAATTTACAGATCATCATTAGGCAGTCCTTTATTTCCAGCATCATTACAGTGTACTAAAAATGCCCATATTTCAGTGTTTCTATAAAAAGTATTTGGTCATATACTACATTTGCACTTATCACAAGCATATGTGGAAATGCTCCTACAAAGTAAATTCTTAAAATAAATTTAATTAAAATATCTTCAGAATGGGATTTAGCTTAAATTAAGTATATACTGCAGCTGCCACCCAGTGTTACTACTGGAAATTCCATTTACTTCATTGGAATATCTGTATAACCGAGTAGGAAAAAAAAATGACACAAACAACTTCATGGTTTGGAGATTTATTTGCAAGACCAAAAAGTTTCACGTTTTTGTGTAAAGTATGCAAACATTGTGTCCGGTCATTACAAGGAATGGTCAGCAATCCAAAAGACAGAAACAGGTGAAACTTCTGCGAAATTTCAATCTGACCAAGAAAGTTTTCTGAGTAAATATGGGGACAGGAGGAAATATGAATATCTGAATATAAGCAAAAGATCTTAGAAATCAATTCACTGCTTTATTGGTAGTCTATGAAGTTATCTGCACAATAAAGACGTGCTCAAGCAGATAGACTCCAGTAAGAATTCTGGCAGCAAAGCCTTGTGACTGCAATAGTGTGAGGAAAGCAAAAGAGAAGACCCACTAGAATAGCTTACAATTAAGGGCTGCATCATTGTTGTGACGAATGGGATAACCCAGTACGAAAGCACTGACAACAAGCAGATTGCAAATTCTACATCCACCAGGTTGCTTCAGCTTACCTTATTTGCTTCTTTTTTTCTTTCCAGTCATACTTCTGCATTTCCATGTTCATCAGGTTTGGCCATATCTTTTAAGAGTACATTTCAGATAATGATTGCTGCAAGCAGTATTAAAAAGGTGCAAGCGCAATCTTTGTACAACTGCATAATCTTCCACACATTGTCACTAAGTACATACTAGAAATACTTACCAGGAATAATTCCAACAGCAGCACTCAACCTCCTTTTAAAATGCTACCATTCATAATGCCCGTAAGAAAATATAGCATCTCAGTATTCTATTATTACAAAGTGTATAAAAAAACAGCCTTCACAGAACGTGTAAAGGATCCCATAAGGATGACACCAAGCTGAGTGGTGCAGGTGGCACACCAAAAGGATGGGATGTCATCCAGAGGGACCTGAACAGGCTGCAGAAGTCGGCCTGTATGAACCTCATGAGGTTCAACAAAGGCCAAGTGCAAGGTCCTACACCTGGATTGGGGCAATCTGCAGTTTCAGTACATGATAGGGGATGACATGATTGAGAGCCCTGCAGAGAAGGACTTGGGGGTGGCTGGTCAAGAAGCTCAACATGAGCCAGCAATGTGCGCTCACAGCCCAGACAGGCAACCGTATCCTGGGTTGCATCAAAAGAAGTGTGGCCAGCAGGGCAAGGGAGGTGATTCTGCCCCTCTATTCCCCTCTTGTGAGACCCCATATGGATTATTGTGTCCAGTCCTGGAATCCTCAATGCAAGAAGGATATGGAACTGTTGGAATGGGTCCAGAGGAGGGCTACAAAGATGATCAGAGGGCTGAAGCACCCCTGCTATGAGGACAAGCTGAGACAGTTGGGGTTGTTCAGCCTGGAGAAGGCTCCAAGGAGACCTTATAGCAGCCTTCCAGTACCTGAAGGGGGCCTACAAGAGCGCTGAGGGGGAATTTTTTACAAGGGCACGTAGTGATAGGACAAGGAGGAATGGCTTTAAATTCAAAGGGGGAAGATTTAGACTAGACATTAGGAAGAAATTCTTCATGATGAGGGTGGTGAGGCATAGGAACAGGTTGCCCAGGGAAGTTGTGGATGCCCTATCCCTAGAAGAGTTCAAGGCCAGGCTGGATGGAGTCTTGAGCAGACAGATCTGATGGGAGGTGTCCCTGCCCATGGCAGGGGGGTTGGAACTACATGATCTTTAAAGTCCCTTAAAACCAAAACCATTTTATGATTCTATGATTCGGGAGAGACCCAAGTCAATAACAAGACTAAAACAAGAACCTTTCAGACAAAACCTGACAGATCTAGTCTCAATGTAAAAATGCAGGTAAAAAAGAAAAATACATCTTCAGCAGCGAACAATTTAACAGGCATGTTGTAAAACTGTTCTTCAATAGAGGAATGGTCATTATCACATCATCTTCAGCGTAATACCCTATGGGTATGGATCATCCAAAGAAAAAGTGCAAACATATGATGAACAGAAGTAGGACCAACTCCTAGGAACATTGAAAAATAATTGAATAAAAGTGGGTGTGTTAGGTAGATACAAAATATTGCTAGAGGAGGGTGTTTATGAGCAAAAAGAGCATTATGTCATGAAAACTATCAAAATCAAGGCAGGTTTCCAGCAACCAACAAAATCTTTATAGTTGAGAATCTTATCAGGCACTGCAAAGATTCCCAGTAGTAGGATGCACTGAATGCGCAAGAGAAAAAGGGATCAGAAGAGCTGCAAAAACAGGAGTAGGATGTACATTAATTTGTAAAATCCTTCCTTCCTTCCTTCCTTCCTTCCTTCCTTCCTTCCTTCCTTCCTTCCTTCCTTCCAGACATGCTGAATATCATTCTCCTACATATGAGAGATCCTCATTTCTAGAGTGTGTATATTCACAAGCAATATACAAAAACATGAGTTACAATGTGCCAGTGGATGTGGCATTAGAAAAAGAAGCACAAAGAAAAAGTACTTTCTGCAAAAACACCCAGATAATTAGAAGAAATGTTTCTAGGTGCATTAATAAAAAGTATAAAAATACACCACAAAATAATAAAAGTATAAAGTATATCACAAAATGAAACAAGCTTTGGTAGGAGTACTTTCTGCAACATGATGAAAACCAGTAGAATTTATGTATGCTTAAATATAAATGTGTAGCTGTATATCCCCGAAACTGCCAAAGCTAAGAAAATCCTTAGCAACAGGTGTTGAAATGGGTTACATCATCACAAAGGGAGACTAAGATGGATTTATGAGGCACTGAAGAGACTCTCAACAGTACAATTCTCCAGGCAAGATAAAATAAAAAAAAAAAAAAAACAAACAAAATGAGAGGTGAAAAGATAGCAGTCAAATATCAGGTTGATAATAGAAATTTCTAAAGAAACATCACACATATATGTGATGATGCCATATTTCGCAACCAAACCACTAGACATTCTGTACAATGGGGCTGTAGGAGCAAAACTCCAATTGTGACATTTATTCTGCCTAATGAACATATCAAAGAGCCACGAGTTTCTAGAAAACAAAAAAGGACAAAGAAAATATCAAGGATAAACTGATGTGATCTAACCAGACAACTCTAGTACAAACAAGCTGTCCTTGACCTAAGTAACATAATTTCCATCTGTCAAAAACCAAACAAACCCAAACCCTAGAAAGGACAGCACTGCAGCAGGAGGTGGTCTCTTGTGTTTTCTTTATTCCCAGGGATGTTCTTGAAGCATCAATTCTCAGACTTAACAGCTTGCATACCTACTATACATGAAATTGTAAGTGGCTTCTTGTGATGCACGTACCTCAGGATACAGAGGACTTAGGATTCTGATCTGTAATCAGCTTTGTTGCAAGGATATCAGTAACCTAATGAAAATCCTGTTCCGACTCCAAAGTTATGGTAAAGACACTTCTGCTTTCTGCATGTTGAGTTTAAGATTGTTAGCAGTATAGAATCCTTCTTACTCATAGGCAAAGACAGCAGCCAAAAAAAGTGAGAGGAGACAGGCGCTGACCTTGGCAAAAGGTTTGCTATTGATTTCAGTAAAACCAGGATTTCACTTTTAGGGAAGGTATTTCCAGAGATAAGGCATACTCCTGAGGTAGCGCTCTCTTGCATGAGAAAGGTTATTTTGTTAGCAGACTAATAGAATTTGATATCCACCTTTTTTTGACTAGTAAAATGACAGCTAAGACATGATGCTTTTATTCTCATTCATTACAATAGAGAGATGTTAAGTAACATTGGTACAACAGCAGAAACATAAACTGACAGAAAATCCGTTTAGGCAGTGAGAATGCCCTTCTTGAGTTGTGGAGTAAGAAAAAACCCCATAACCTAAGCTGAAGGGTGATTCTGGAAGGATTTGTACGGACACCTCCTACACCTGGAAACTGGATTTCACAATTGAGAAGGTCTCTTTAAAATCCTTTGTCTTAAGTGAGAACTAATTCAGTAACAGAGATTCAAGGAAGGTTCAGAGATGTAACATAGCATCTCCTGTACTTCCAGTACCTGAAGGGGGCATACAAGAAAGCTGGGGAGAGACTAGACTAGACATAAGAAGGAATTTCCTCATGATGATGGTAGTGAGGCATTTGCACAGGTTGCCCAGGGAAGTTGTGGGTGCCCCATCCTTGAAAGTGCTGAAGGCCTGGTTGGATGGGGCCTTAGGCAGCCTGATCTAGTAGGAGGTGTCCCTGCCCACGGCATGGGGGTTGGAATTAGATGATCTTTAAGGTCTCTTCCAATTCAAACCATCCTATGATTCTATGAAGAATCAAGGGAGGAGCTCAGCTCTGTCAGCACAGGGACAGGCCACATCTGCTTCTAATATCTCCTTGAAGACCAATTAGTTTTGTAAACCTCGCATCTGCACCCCAAAAGCAAACCCATGTTAAATACATGTTTACTTGTTCATTAAACAAGTGAGCATTGAAACATTAGCAAATTGTGTTCTATTATCCTGAAGAATTCTTGGTAACACTTGTCCTCTTGAAACAGAGGTTTGTAATTGTTTCTTGGGAGAGGAAAATATGGAATTTGAGGCAGGTTATGAATGCAAGTAGATAAAAAACTGCCAGCAGCAAGGGTGACAAGGTTCTTACTGAGGTTGCAAAATTAAACTGTGATGCATAGCATTGAATTGACACTGCAACATTTTTATGGCCCTAGGGAAGCAAGCCTCATTGTACAAACAGAACAGACATTGTCATATCAGCATTGGATGCCTATTGTTGGCAGCATTTTCTGTCACTAAACTAGACTTTCTGACGATGTCTTATACTAGAAAGATATGAAGTATCTATGTTAAAACAAGATAGGAAAGCAGCTAGGGGAAAAAGAAAAAGAAAAGCAATAAGAGTAGAAGCAGATCAGAAAATGCTAACAAAAATATTAAAGATGAAAAAAATCTTGACAAAAAAAATGGAGAATCCCTCCAAAAAATAACCTAAAATAGACAGCAAGTAATATAGCTTATCAGTACTGTTGACTGCTAGCTGCAGCAAAACATAAAAAAGGAGACCCTCTAAAAACTTTAGAATGCAGAATCTTAAGGAAAGAATATCTGAGTTTGACAGATAAATTACTAAGAATATTGTATTAATTATTTGAAATACTCATTTCTACCTTTGATGACTCACAGCACAACGTCTTTTAAACAGGTTTCTGAAGTAAACTTTTGATTCAGTAAACTATTCAATCAAAACCAGTCTGAGGAAAAGCTTTATTCAGAATAAACTATATTTTTATGCTTAGTTCTGTTCAGCAACTGGCAAAGTTCAGCATCTCAACTAGATATTTTCCTTCTCCCAAACAGCTTACCATTTCTAATACTGGAAGTTATTCATGTCTGAAATAATGTTCATTGCCATCAACATCTTAGTTTTCATGAGAACCCTGAATTTGTGCTACAACTCGATCTTCTACAAGTTATTTCCCTTGAGTCAAATATTTGTCGAGCTACTTGCTTTCTCTTGAGGCACAGAAAGAAGTCCAAGGATCACCTGTGACAAAAACAATGACTCCATTAGTCTTAATTCACAACGGGAGTTTCATTAATTAAATAAAACAATTCAATAGAGCATTTAATATTATAATTTTAAAACTAAAAAACCAAAACATCATCAAGAACAATCACATTCTGAAAAGGCTGATGTGATTTCCAATCTGATTATCAAGCGACAGTTACATTCTTATATTTAAAATTCACCTTCTAGAAAATACACTAATGCAAAACCCAGGGCCAGTTCAAAAAGCCTCCAAAACAAAATTCTTACCAATAGGTCCCATATCCCATTTCTACAATGGCTGTACTAATTAATAAATATTGTCTTTAAAAAAAAAACAAATCATAAGTAGTGTGTTTCTTGGTTCTTCCATAAGTGACTTCACTGATCTTACAGATTTTAGTCGAGGATTACACTTTACTTCATTATTCTTTTGAGCGCACACAGAGCTGTCTATACAGAACTGTTTGGATCTAATGCAGCTGAGGCAGATTTAGCATGTGAACACTGTTTTTTCTCTTTTTCATTGTCTTCTCACTCAGAAAGTAGTTAACACACATACTTATATTTAAGCATGTGTGCAGTCCTAATGAAGTCAGCTGTATCTTGCCACTCCATGGCCCTGGAGCCTCAGCAATGACAGACTTCTTCACTAGTAACAAAAATGAGTTTTATCCACAAAACATTTGGGCTAAGAGTATGAGAAACTGGGAAAAAGTCTAAAAACCCAAATGCATCTAGCATAGAACAGAGACTGGTGAGAAGGGGGTAGTGCAGCTTTCTGCCCTGCTGGAGTAGGCGCTAGTTACCAGCCTGACACCAGTCCCTGTGTTACCCCAACTTGTGTGAGGTGTTAGCAAGCAGGACAGGCACAGAAAAGCGAGGGTGAGGCTGCTCGGGCACTCTTCTTGTCTGCTGGAGGCTCTCTTCCAACCCGGGGGTCTGTTGGAAGGCTAGTCAGGGCATCTTTGTACCTCAGCACATAGAGTGCCCAGGAAAATGCAACCCACCAGGCCAAGTGAACAGTTTCAAAAGGAAGAGAAAGAGCAAGAGGGATAATAGCTTTCTTCATTGGCCTTATGAACGGTCAAGTCCTGCAACACCTGAGTATCCAAATCCCCTTGTCACCAAAATAATAGGTGCAGGATAACTGACATTTTAATGTCACAAGCAGTAAATTGATTTGCACAGCCAAAGAGATTCAACTACTCCCTCACCTTGTTCTTGATGCATTGTTTTTCTTGGTAGGGGTAACAACAAAGGCATAAGGATACAAGCAATCACTGAATTACTGTGTAATGCTACACAAATCATGTCAAATGATCCTTTCAGTTTTCTGGGGTGCTCTAATCCAATAAGAATAGTTTCAAGTGAAAAAAAAAACCACAACCAAAAAAGTACAAGTATTTCCTTAATCCACCTACCCTAAGGCTAGTTATTTCATCTTTTTGGGGTGGAACTTCTGCTGAATGATCTTATGACTCATCTATGAATACTAGCAATGGAAAATGAGACACACTAGGATTATTTACACTAAACATATTTTTAAAACGAGATAGTCTCATTCTTTTTAAAATTAGTTATTAAAGAAAGCACATCAGTTTAAATTTCGCGCTGCATAAATGTACTATCAGGATATGGGCATTAAAATCCTTATGCCTTGAATGTTTCCCTTGAACTTTGTTTCAAAGTTAAAAGGTCACAGACATCATTAACCAAATTCAGTCTTCATGTAGGCCAACATTAAATTGCAGCTGTTCCCACCAGAACTGAATTGGTGTTAGGTGCCTGCTAGATTACAAAACCACCATAAAAAAAAAAAAACAAAACAAACCAAACCAAAAAATCAGAGACCAGAACTATGAAACTTATTATAAGTCAAACACATTAAATAAAAGAGGATCCTACCAGTTGTATCATCAGCTTCTGTGTCTAGAAGAGCATCTACTGAAGCCATGCTTGTGACTATGGAGGAGTCTGTAGTATCAGACACTGTTCGATTGCTGTGACAAACTTCTTTGAGATACTGACTCCTCTGCTTTGATCAGTGTCTTTTACTAACATTCTGACTGTCAGGAACGTTACATCATTTGTCGAGAAGGTTTTTCTAGACCTTCCTACTATTCCCCAATGCACTTTTTTAATCATAAATCCACACGTTAAATTTGTAGTTATCTTCCGAAAGTATTTACATAATAAACAGTGGGACTGAGATGCAAGATGTTTTCCCCCACCAAATCCACCTTTTTGGTAAAGTGTTAAATACTCCTTATTTCTGTTAGTTCTCTCTTGCAAAGAAGGAAGAAAGTCTTCAGTGAGATACATTTTCTTCAGGAGGTGTCTTCTGTTCCTCCCTGACCTTTTTCCAGTGGACTTTTCATCCTATATCCTTTTTGCTTAACAAATATGCCAGCAAATGATTTATTAACATCGGTTGTTGTAAAACCAGAAGTTTCTTTCTTAGTACAGCTCTGTAAAATTTGTAACTGTGTTTATAATTTGCATGTTATAAATTAATTGTATGCATAAATCAAATTATTTTTCAATGTAATCTCTTCCTGAATAATCTGAATTGGTGTAAACAAGACTTAGGAAACTCTCTGTCGGTCATACTCACAAATGTTAGGCTAGAGTTTTCCAAATCCTTATGCCTTGTCATAAATTTACTTACCAGAGTAACCCCTTCTTAATTCAGTGCTGAGTTTAATAGTGGTGCTCACATAAGTGAAGTTATGCCCAAGCAGTTTTTTGTAGGATCAGCCAACAGCATTTGCACACTTTTTCGAAGCTTACTAATTATGTTCTTTCCAGTTTTTTTTTCTATGTACTAAAAAAAAAAATCACTTTGAAGATGAAAAAAATTAAAACTTTAAAGACTTATTGTTACTATTTTTTCCTAAAACAGACTGTACACTGTTTGCTATCTTGTACCAAGTATCTACTTGTTTTAACTAACCTTTACGTTGAGTGTAAACTAGTATCTATTTCATGGTACAGTCTAAAATAATTTATGCGCAGAAGAAAGCTCTATCCTCCTAGCTGTAGGAGATAACTGTTGCCAGTTTGCTGCAGTTCTTAATAGTCATTGTGACAGAAAAGGCAAAACCAAGAAATGTAGTAAGACTGAGCAAGTGAGCATGTGTTGGAATTCAAGAGGGATTACGTGAGGGATCTACAGTAGAGAACACGTGCACACATAGAGCCCAATGATTCAGTTACGTTTCCAGAAAACAGGCACCACATTTATCTCAGACTTATTACCAGACATGTCTGTGTTGCAAACTCCCCAAAGAAGTGCTGAGTACACATACAGTAATCAAGGAGGAGGAGAATACCACCCTTTCGCCTGGAATAAACCCAATAATACACCTATCTCAACCCTTTCTCCCTCCATCTGAAAATCTTCCAGGGAACAAAGGTAGTCAAGTGCCAATTTGGTGTTCTGGAGTCTGATTCTCCTCTCAAACCTATAGTGCTACAGTGTATAACCCTGCCAGCTCCAATGAATGAAATTTCTGAATTTCTATCAATGAAAGTGAAAAGAGAATATAGCTCAGAATTTACAACAGTGGTAACTGTAGGGAGGAGAAAAAAAAAAATAAAAATCTGTTGTCTTCCACTTCGATCCTGTGTGTTGACATTCCACTAAAGCTTAATAAAACCGAAATGCACAATCCATTTGCATTACCTGACTTAACCTCAGAAAGTTAAGTATGCTATTCTTCGCCAGCTACCAATACTAGCTACTTTTATTAAACTAGTTTATAGCAAAGCCTGGGCTCAAGTGGCTCCTCAGATGAATTTTAAACCACTAGCTATTGAATTTAGTAGTTATAACAAAGAACCTCACTGCCAGTTGTGAAAAAAATGGAAGCGGCATCTCAATCATCATGGAGCAAAATTCTGCTTTTGCTAATAATGAAGCTCTCTTCACATGCTCCCGCATTTCTTTCAATGAAAAATGCATAGAGTTTTTCATGCACAGATTTGGTACACGTGCGCAGCAGCTGGTCTGACATGATAAAGCAGAATGAATCTGAAGAAGTTCCTGCCGGTCTGACCAATAATCAAAGAGGGATTTACTCAATAGACCATCACAGAATCTATCCTGTCTAAATTAGAGATTTTATTTTTATGAACACGCTTAAGCTGCTTTCTGTCAAATGTTTCCCATTCCCCAAAGACCTAGACAGTAAATAGGAGGTGAACAAAGAAAATGAAATGACTGTATTGGGTTTTCTTTTTTGTTTTATTTATTTATTTATTTTCTGAATTCTGCAACGTCTGTAACTTAATATTTCCTTGATTTTGAAGCTCCGACATTCGTATTTGTACTGAAGACATTTCTGTAACTCAAAAGAAAATTGATCAGAAGAACAGCCTCCAGCATGCACGGACACACGCTGTTTGCCACAGCAGCAGCCCCGGCACCGCGTCTAATTTCATTCTTAAATAAGGCTTAGTACTCCTCTGGGTTTTTTTTATTGCTAGGTGGGAACTGTCGAGAGCTAAAAATAGCACGGCGATTCGGTGATGGCCGCTAAAAATACCTTTACTCGCTCGATCACCGAAACACGACGCCCTCGGCACCTCGTCCCAGCCCGTAGCCACTGGATGGGGATGAAGGCAAAGAGTTGCGCGCCCGGGCAAAGTTTTGCGGGCGAACAAAGAGGTGACAACGCGGCGACCCACGAGCCCGGGTGACCCTCCCGGCCCCCCCCCCCCCCCCCCCCCCCGCCGCCCCTTACCCGCGTTCCGCAGCTTCTTGTTGCGGTAGACGGAGAGGATGACCAGCAGGTTGCCCAGCAGGTCCACGACGATGGTGAAGATGAGGATGGCGGCCAAGGTGGAGGTCACCCAGGGTGGGCGTCGCGGGGAGCCCTCGGCCGGCGGGTCCCGCGGGAGGACGGAGCTGTTCAGGTCACTCCCGTTCACTCTCATCCTGCCGCCCCGGACAGGGCAGAGCCGGGCACCGGTGTCACCCGCGGGAGGGCAGATGGGGACAAAGGAATCCGTACCCCAAGCCGCCCTCTCCGCCGCGCGGCTGCCCGCCCTAGGGCGGAGCGGGGCTGGCGGCAGGCGACGCTCCTCCCATAGCCACCGCTAGGAAGTTTCCCCCAAGTGTGGCCATGTGCGGCGCCGGGACACTTTTATAGCCTCCCCCCGCCCCGCCCGCCGCCGCCGCCGCCACCGCTGCCGCCAGGTGACACCGAGCCGCCCCCGCGCCGGCACGTGCGCGGACGGGGGGGTTCCAGCTGCCGCTCGGCGCGGCCACAGCGCCCCCCCGCGGCCCCATCCCTCCCAGCGCTCCGCTTTCCTCTCATTCATAATGCCCGGCAGCCCATTCAAAGCCGGCCGCTCCATTCATAGAATCACCAGGTTGGAAAAGACCTCTTGGATCATCGAGTCTAACCATTCCCGTCTGCCACTAAACAGTGTCCCTGAGCACCTCGTCTACCCGTCTGTTAAATACCTGCAGGGATGGGGATTGCACCCCTCCCCGGGCAGCCTCTGCCAGTGCCCCATGATCCTTTCTGTGAAAAATCTTTTCCCGGTATCCAGCCTGAACCTCCCCTGGTGGAGCTTGAGGCCATTCCCCCTTGTCCTGTCCCCTGTCACTTGGGAGAAGAGCCCAGCCCCCTCCTCTCCACAACCTCCTTTCAGGTAGTTGTAGAGAGCAATCCGGTCTCCCCTCAGCCTCCTCTTCTCCAGGCTAAAGAGCCCCAGTTCCCTCAGCCGCTCCCCGTTATCCATGCTCTCCAGCCCCTTCACCAGCACTCAGCAGTGGCGCGAGAGCCATTCCATGGGTTTCGCCGTCTCCGGCTGATGCGGTTTCCAGGGCTCGTGGCTATTTTTAGCTCGGCTCTTAATTAGGCACTCGCTGAACTCCCTTCCCCTTCTTTATTTAACTTCGCACTCGCGCGGTAACGTGAGGGAAGCGAGAAACAACACCCCCCCCACTCCCCCATCCTGTCGGGTCTGTGCTATAAAAAGCTCGCGGCGGGCGGCGGGGGCGTCTGAGGACCCGCGTCGCGGGAGCACCACGTGCTGCCGCCGCGCGGGGGGACACACGGCAGCGCCCCCGCCTCCCGCCGAGCTGCCTCTGCTGCGCCCCGAAAGCAGCGCGGGGGGAGACGGCAGCCCAGCCGGTTGCGTGAATTGGGGGGGGGGGTCCCCAGTCACGACCCGGTGCAGTGGGTGTTCCGGGGCGAAAGAAAGGGAAAAAAAGCACTTTCTTTTGACTAACAATAACACTGGATCTTCTCGCTTGCGTGATATAAAGCTCTTTAAGGTATCTGAGCGACCTGGGCACAGCCATTCCTCTCCCGTGCAGGATCCCGGGCTGCCAGCGCGGGGCCGCGGGCGAACCCCTCCATTCCGCCCGAAGCGTTTATCGCGTTGCTGCGACTTGGGGGGGACACGAAACGTCAGCGTGGAAGGAGGGGGGGGAAGGGAATCCGCAGTGGGAGCGCCGCAGGCCTCGCGGGCGGGAGAGGCTCCTGCACCGCCGCCAGGTCCCGCAGCGCAGCCCGCGCTCGGCGTCGCGCTCGTGGTGGCCAGTCCTGGGTGATGAACGATTAAAGCCATCGTCACGAGCGGTTTAAACCCGCTGTGACCACACGAAAACCGGCGGCCGTAGGTCCCCCCCGCACGGCGGCTGCGGGAAATCCCCGCTCCCGAGGGGATTCCGAGCTGCCGAGGCACCCGGGGTTTTCTCGCATCCCCGCGGGCAGCGGAGCAGGGAGAGCAGCGGCTCAGCCTTGGCCGGTGCAGGGGAGCGGGTTCGGGGCTTTGTGGTTTTTTTTTCCGGGGGGGGGTGGGGGGGAAGGCGCCGATTTTTTTCATCTCTTATGGAGTTAGAAAATGCTCAAGTATTCCAGCAGCGTTTCCCTCTGCCCCGCCCCCATAAAGGGCAAACGTGAGGAGAGAACTCAGCCCTACAGAGCGGCGTCTCCAACTGCAAAACCTGTCACTGGAGAAGGAGAGCAGCAGCTTGCATGGGAGGGGAGGATGCAGTTGGTGCGTCCCCATCCCACCCCCCTCCAGGCTGAATGAGGAGCTGGTGAGAACACCCCGTGTTCCCCACCCCCTCCATCCCTCCGGTGCCTTTGGAGGTGATCTCGTAGAGAGAGAAAAACAAGCCTGTATGTCCTTGTAAGTACATTACAGATAGGTTAGCAAGCTGTGGCAGATGATTAAAATTAGGGGGAGCCAGTATCAGGGGACCGTCAGGGCATGGAGACCGGCAGAACTGTCTGGGCCTCAGTAGACCTCATCCATTGTTTCACTGGACAGGGAGGAGCTGCCCAGAGAGAGTTGTGAAGTTTCACAAGGTCAGATATTTTTAGCCAGAAGGTAGAGTGGGGATAAAGATCAGCCCAGGATTTTGCTTCACAGAAAAGGAATCTGGTCCATGAGGAGATTGCTGTCATTTGTTCGGCCACACGTTTCCAATTTAGACCCTCAGGGGAATCAGTACATCACTCAGTCCCACTTTAGTCTTGTGACAAGAGTGTACTCTGCAAAAAGGCTGTTCTGGTGAGAACAATGCTTAGGGAAGGGAATGTTTCCTGAAAAAGAAGAGCTCAGGGTGATCCAAGCACCAAGATGGGACAAGATACGTTGCCTTTGCTTCCTGGAGAGTAGGAGTTGAGCATTAATACATGGGTCAGGCTCCAGCCAAGACTATCTTCCCCTCTACCCTGGGCTGCCCTTTGACAGAGACACCTCATACTTTTTAAAATTTTACAGGTGTTTACTCATATTTTGGAGAGTTAGAGACTTCAAGATGCCACCTAAAACTGCAGAGGAGCAGCTCTGACGAGATCAGGATAGCTCACGCTGATCAGCATTCAGAGTTAGTCAGATAGTCTTAGAGGCAGTTTGTCTGTTACTGTCTGCTGTATCCTCTGGGGCTGGTCTCTCTTTCCTCACATTTTCTATGCTTTTTTCTACTTGCACATTTTTAAAGAGTAAGTGAAGTTAAATTATGCTTTACATTAAACTCGCA
Source organism: Cuculus canorus (assembly GCF_017976375.1). Lineage (NCBI taxonomy): Eukaryota > Metazoa > Chordata > Aves > Cuculiformes > Cuculidae > Cuculus > Cuculus canorus. The sequence goes on along the minus strand of NC_071404.1, from coordinate 33,972,561 downwards.
TGGAGGTGATCAAGGCATGAGAACAAGGAGATCACTAGGGCCAGTCAACCCCTATTGTAGTTGTTTAAATCAGGGTTGACCTCACTGTAATCAGCAAAGTTAGCAGAGATCCAAATCGGCTATTGGGAAATTTACTTCGTTACATGAAGAAACAGAGAACTTGTCTGGTCTTTCTTAGAAAAGTCCTGATTTGTCTTTGTTTGAGAGATATTGTGGGTGTGCCTGTGGCCAGTTCTGTCTTTGACCTCATTTCCTGGCTGACCTTGAAGCACTACTGTTCGATCCTATACCCTGTTGATCCTACCATGGGCTCTCTGCATGAGTGGTGGGTCTGATCCATCTCTTCACCCTGTCTAGGGCTGCTGATTAAGCCTGTTGTCAGCACCTGGCTCTGCCTGCTGCTCTCATATCCTGTGAGGACTGTGCTGTTGTTTCCTCTGGCTCCTGGCTTGCTTTCGCTTTTGGAGAAGCTCTTACTACTACCCAGCAGATGAGTATGGGGAGATAATGGATTCACACCATTCAGCTGACAAGATAGATGGAAATGCAGAAAGCATGAGAAGAAACTAACAGTTCAGCTGGTTCTCTGAATAAGAGAATAGAGACTGCCTGGCAGGTGAGGCTGGAATATGTGATGGTCAGTAAAAGGACCAAGTACTGAGAGTGTGCTGGTATAGGGGACTGGCACTGAATGGAGTGGGAAGGCAAAAGACATCTCCATCTGGAGAAATCCTCATCTGGGTGCTGCATGTTTTTCATCCATCAGAGGGAATAGCTGGGAAGGCTGATGACAGATAGCATGCACGGGAAGGGGCTGACTTGGGCACAAATCTGGGAAGAAACCATTGGAGGGGTGTACTGGGACAAGAAAGAAGGTTAGCTCTGTTGCCTATGGCAGTGAAGCAGCAGCTTCTGATTTTCTTTCTCTTTTGGTGCCTTTCTTTTCTGCAGAGAAGCCCAGGAGCTGCATGAAATAAATAAACAAACACGAACAGGCATTTCATCAGGGAAATGTAAAAACTATCATAGAGCTGAGAGAGAAAGGGATGAGGTAAATGAAGTGGCAGTGTCTTTTTGTGGCAGGCAGTAGTGAGGAAAGTAGGAGCAGCTGCTCATTTCAATTTTCAGCATTAAATGATGTGGGTGCAGATTCTGTCTGGTGCTGTTCTTTATAGTAAAACTTATTATATCGAGATCTTCAGAGTTCCCATTATCCTGAAGAACAGTTATAATGCTGTTTTTTTCTTGGGCACTAGGGAAAAAAAGAAACTCGTAGCTCCTCTTCACTGTGATGCTCTGACCTGCTTTCACTGTTACATTTGCCAGCCATTTGAGCTGCTCTCCCAGAGCCCTGATGTAGTCCTTTAGTTCTCCCACAAACTTACCTTGGCAGCTGATGTTTAATACAGAGCCTTTGCTAATATGCCTGTGTGTAAATGTGTGGGGCAGTTCTACTTCCTCAAGAGTAAAATTGGTGTGGCTGTAAGTACGTTGCCTCTCATTCCATGATGGGAGAGACATGTTCTTTATTCCATCAGACCACTGATTCTGCTGTTGGATGTGGTCTTTTAGGAGAATGATTTTGAGTGATGAAATTTCATCATGTTATATTTTGTGATTTGCAGTGCTTTTTCACTGCTGCATCTTATGACAAGTCTTTTACTTCAGCGTTTTTTTCTCACTTGCAATCTATGGCATCTTTTACCTACATGTTCTAAGCCCTAAAAATTCTCTGTAAATTGCATCTTGTCTATGAGTACTGGTTTTAGGCAGATGATGTAAAAGATTGATGGGAAATGTGCCAGCCCTTTAGTTCTTCTTTCAGCACTGCCTAGGTGTGTACTTCTTGCTTTCAGCAAGAGCTGTTATAACAGTTCCTGTGCAGCATGGGCTGTTTCTGACTTCAGGTGATGATGCCATTCACCACATGGCTAGGACAGGGAGAAATGCTCTCTAGAAATTGATCCGTGTGCTAGGACTGTTAGCAATCTCTTACCCTGCAACATGAAATGACCTGAAAAGGGGGCAATGCCAGCTTCTCACTGTGGAATAGTGTATTATCTAATTGTTAAAGCATTCTCTAGGATGATTAGAAAATTATCTTTGAAACTTTGCAAGCAGAAAAGATAATTAATCTTGGCTTATCTGTGCTTTAGGGTAGGAATGTGCAGTTACATATTTTAGCACACTACCTCTTAGTTTTAAAGATTAATTGGGAGCTAACTTTGAACTTGAGAGGATGGAGGTGGGTAAGTTTCAGGGCTATAAATCCTAATTGGAAATGGATACTTTCTGAAGTCTGTACTCTGACACCAAAGTTGCTGAGATAAGTGAGCTAATACTCAGCTTTGTCATCAGTGGCTCCAATGCTGTATTAAATGAGTGCTTCTGGCGGTAGATCACACTAAAGGGTTTAACTTGTTACATTTAAGGATAGAGCGGGGTCGCTTACCTAAAACTGTACCTCATACTGCGTGACTTGTTTCCTTACCCTGTCCATTTCTTTGTCCTATGAGTCTTCTGGTTTTTGGTCCCTAATAACTGCTGTTGAGAGTTGATTGATGTAGATTTTCCCAAAATGTTAGCAGTCCAGTGAGTAACAAGAAACACTGTTAGACAAGGCACTCTGTATTACTGCATATTTGTACACTGAGAGGATAGAACTGTTCTATTATTCGTGACTGCCTTCTGCTTCCTCCAAGGCTGCATTTAAGATGTTAAGAATAGGGATTTTCACAGCACTCACATTTTATAGTGTCATGACAATCATTCTGCCACCCCGCCTTCTATGCACAGTTTGAGACACTGCCTGGTACATATCATTTACTTGTAATAACATAGAAGTTGAAATACTCGAGCAATTCAATTAAAGTTCTGCTAAAAGCCAGAACATACCTGTGCATTCAAATTGTCAACTGGTATTCTTTTCTTGCAAGGCTGTTGCCTGTTTACATATGCTGTTACAGTGCTTTGTTATTTAGCAACCTCTTAAGTTCATGTCGTTTCCATTCCACCTGTATCTCTAGTGTTCTCACTGTGCTGAGCAAATGCAGGCTGTCTACTTAATACTTCAGTTTGTTTTTTCTATACAGGAGCCATACTTTCCTAGAGCAATGAGAGAAATAGCATATACCTTTAACAGAGCATAGAAAATAGTTTAAAATATAAAGAAAATTCTCTTTCTGGTTGTATTTTTTTTTATACTCACCTTTAAATATTCTGCTGTTGTGTGTTTATTTTTTTTCCTTCTTCATAGCAATTTTAACACCTTTCAATATTCTCTGGTATTCTTTTCTAAGATTGTTTTCTCAATGAGTGAATGTTTTCTTTGGCTTTCCTTTTGTTTAAATATGTAGACAAGAGTGGGCATGTTTTGAATTGAAATCACTGAACTGGAAAGGGATTATAGAAAAGAATTGACTGCAGTAGAGCTTCATGTAGTAAAATACAGTCAGTACAGTTCTCATCAAGTGTAGAAAGGCAGAAAGAGAGACATACAAGCTCAAAGAATGCATAAAGAAAGTCCACATCAAATGGTTGTTTGAAATGAATGGAAAGAATTGAGATTGATAATATTTGGCATGAAGCTAGATGAGAATGAGCCAGGGGTCGGGCAGGGCTGGGTGCTGAGTGGAATAGAAGAGGTTAAAATGCTTACAGTGAAAAAGATTATGATTGTTGTGTGTAGTCAATATGCTAGTTCTAGGCTAATACTCTAGTGAAATCTGTGGAATGTGACTTGACTGAAACAGTGATGACACAATTCCATGATGTAATGCTATGGAGCACTTGGCAATGGGCTGTTTAAGAAATGTGGAAATGTGCAATTAGAATTGATGGGAAAACATTAAGACTTAACCTGATTTGAAATCATCAGAGGCTGTACCAAATATTGATTGTTTATCATAAGAACGTCACAAAAAAAAAAGGACCTGTAACGGTTATTTTTATTCAGCAAATATGGGCTGAGCCATTTTCTTCATTGAGAGTATGATCAGTAAAGCAAGGAGATCTTTAAACAGCCTCCTCTGTCTGCAGTGTTTTCAAAAACCTTGTCAGACTTGAGTCTATGAATAACAATTTCTTGGTTTGGTTTTTTTTGTGTGGTTGTTTTTTTTCTGCTTACCCCCTCTCCCTCCTGCCCCCAATGAACACAGAGTAGGCTCAGATATAGTTTGTAGATGAGAATAAGGTTCGTGACATTGATTTACCTTTCTCCCTTCATCTATGAAAATGACCGGATTTCCACTAAATCATCCAAGTGACATACCACTGTGAGCAGTTCCTAAGGAAAGAATGTTTATAAAGAAGTGGAGGCTAGGGAAGCCAAATAAATCATTTTGTTCGAGCCGGCAGTGGTGTACTGCTGAATGTGCTTGGCTTCTCTTGATAATAATTTTTCTCACTGCCTTCAACTGCCTATTTCACACTATCTCTGGTTTATTTTTATTTCTTACTCTTTCTGTCTCACTAATAAACAAAAAAATTGATTTAGTGACAATTTCTATTGTAACCTGTTAATTCCCTACTCAGTATGATGCACCAGACTTCATCCTTACTAGTATTGGTAACTCCTCGGGTCATTTAGAGTCATGTGTCAGTATAAAACCTAGCCACAAAATAAACCACAAGGTCAGCAAACATTTCTCAGTCTTCTCAGGGGTCTCAAAGTCAACAAATGTAATGTTTTCCAATAATGACTAAACAAGTAACACATCAGAAGTCCTTTAGAAAGGATTCAACACATTTGCTATTCTTTACTAATCAAAAACTTTCCTTTTTCAAGGGAGTAGAGTGCTTTCTAAAGAGACAAGTAACAGCTCTGAGAAATGTTTCCTATATGTGGAAAAGATGCAATACACCCTGGGGGTAGAAATGCTGTCTGTATAACTATTGCACCTGAATGTATACTTCAGGGTATACTTTAGAGACAGTGATGCAGAAGAGGGCAATTCTGCCTTCACAGCAAAAGCTTGATATCTGTTCTGAAACTGCCAATCAGGATACTCAGCTTGATGATGGCTATATTGAAGTAGTTAATATTATTCTGGATTTGTAAGAAGTTACTGCCTCATTTCCTGTGTGTGTTCAGAAAAAGTATGGAGTGGAGATGGGAGGCCATAAGAACTTACTGAAGTCTGTGGTCAGCACTAAATCACTCTGTCACACTTGGCCTGGTCTGTTCTAGGTAACATGAACTGTGTCTTGTGATTCCTCTCACATCCTATTTAGGGTTGATTGTATTAATTGGATCTGCTGGTTTATGCATCGTTATGGCAAGATATGTGTGTGTGTGCACGCTTATCTAGCAGGTAACATCTTGCAGCTTTATTTAGTATTTATGTTATCTCCCTCCACAGATCCACATCCTCTTCTGAGAAATCCAGGTTTTTGGCCCAACTTTGCCCCAATCCTCATACTTACGAATCAGTCTCAGCCTGCAGTGTGATTTCTGCACTTGCAGTTTTTCATTTCACTTTCATCCTTAAATCCTCAGCTCTGGGATGATAAGACAGGTATTTATTAATTTGTGATCTCTGCCTTTTCAGAGGATGCTGTTCCATGGTAATTACTCCCCTTCTTCCAACAAACAACCTCTGAGGTCTGTACAGAAAAGAGGAAGAAAAATGAGAAGACAGTAAACCAGAAAAAAAATAAATCTGGTAATTAATCAGTCAATAAATACCACCTTCAGTACATGCAGTCATTAAGGGGGTACCATTTAAATGTATTGGCTTAGAAATTTGACATCATTAATCCATCATTAATCCATGAAAAAATATTTCTGGTTTTCATGAGACTGTTTTGCATTCTAAAACAAAAAAAGAAGTGACAGTATGCAAATCAAAACTGCCTGCAAAAACAACATGCATGCTAATGAAAGACTGTCAAAAGCAATCTGAAAATCTTTCTCCCTTAAGAATTACAATAGTTAACATAAAGTTTATCTATTCTCACTAATTTATAAAAAAATGAAGTACCCAGTTAGTCTCTAATCATGAAAATACTAGAGACTGTTCACATGAGTATAATTACTTATATGCACAAGGTTTCCAGGCTAAGGTTTTCTAGGCTGTTTTGTTTAACGTAAGAATTTGTATAATTTGTAACTCAACCCTGCAATACAATACTTAATAATTTGATGTGGTGGGATAGTTCCTTTTACAGCTGTAAAATTTTTTCAGAGCTTTTGAAAATATGCATGAACACTTCTGATCTGTCCTACACCCTCTTTAGTAAACCTTAAGTCAAGGTTATCTTATAGGTTAAGGAATTACCTAAGTTCAGAGGAAACATATAAGCAAACTGTTAATGGACATTTTCTTAATAATTTTCAGCTTTCAAAGGAAATATTAAACTTCTTTTTTGTTTCAGCAAGATAGAAGTTTTTTCCAAATGCAACAATTGTACCCCATTCATGCGGCTTTTTTGTTGCAACTATTATGACACAGAGGAAGAAACATTTAGATTAAAATCTCCCATAATCCTTGGACAATTTACTTTACAATCCACTTATTTCTTTTGTTTCTGTCAAGTTTTTAGGAGATGTGAATAATAAATTTGGGTTTTCAAATGAAGATTCTGAAGTTGGCACTCGTACACTCTTGTTACTGGACTCATTACACTTTGTTTGCTCTAACGTGCTTTAAACACAAGCTGTTGGGATTTGATTGAATTTAAAACAATCCTCTTCATTTTCTTTGTAATGCAATTCCATTTTTGTACGTTTTCTCTTCATATTTTCTCACATTTGGAAAGATGCCTTTTTCTTTCTGGATCTATAGCAAGAGAGAGATAATTATCTTTGCAAATTATTAAACCCAGAAAATTACTGACAGATCCAGAACACATTCTCTATAATATCTCTCCGAACAGGTCAGAAGCACTGCAGTTGTGGCTAACTAGAAGCTACACATACAGCTGTGGGAAAACCAGTTATGTCACAGTGAGTTGTGTGCCTTTACCTCTACTCATGACTGTTGCTCAAAACTCATAGAAAGTGCCATTTTAGTTGAAATTGGTAAATTAGGTAAGGGAGGTGATATCTGAGGGAGATGTAATATATAATTGCACAAAACTTATGTCATAAGAAAATAAAGCTAAAAACTACCTAGAGGATTGGATTTTCAATTACAGTATCATTTTGGGATACGAAAGAAGGCTTAGCTCAGGTCTTGGCTTTGCTTAAGAGAATCTCCATTGCTCAGGACAAGTAATTTAGTCTCTGCATACCTTAGTTCTCCATCTGTAAAATGGAGATAATTGTATATTCTTTATGCATTTCTAAATCTTATCTATTTTACCTGTCAACTTCTTAGGATAGGCACAATTCTTATTAAATGTTTGCATCGTACTTAAACTGCAATTTTATCTGACTGGATCCTCTAAGCAATACTTAATTACAAGCAGCTACTAATGTGCATTTGACTATGACACAAATTAGGTCAAATCAGGAGTTCTAGATGAGTTTTTGGCCATTCGTTAATTTTATTTTACCCCCCTCCCAAAACCCAGCCCCCAGCCTTCCCCAAACACCTCCTCCCCGCCCCCCCCAAAAAAACCCTAAAACCAAAAATCACCACGAACCTTCAGTTCTGTGAAATTTTACCCTCAGTAATGACTACTATAGATTTCAGAATTTTACCTGTACTTGGTGAAAAGTGAGACAACTTTGCTACTTTGTATCTCTATCCTGTGAGGCACTTCTTCTCCTGAGTCCTAACTTGACCTGACTCCTTCTGGAGAAAAAACATGCTTTCTCTAAGGACATGAAGTACAAAACAAAAAAACTACAAAAAAACCCTCCAAACCCAAATAAAAACATAAACAAACCAAACTACTTTTTTAGATGATGGAAGAAATTATTTTAGCTTACACCAAGAATAGTCATGAGTGATCACAGCTGGCACTAATAGAAACTCAACTACCTTGTGTATTTTCCTCTCCCATCTCTGTTTGATCTCAAGTCTTTGCATAATTTCTTTTTTTTTTTTTTTCAAAAGATACTACACTTAAAATACTGTACACCTGTCTAGCAGTAAAAGATTGTGAACTATTTTAATTTTGGATTACTGAAGAAGACTGAGCAGATGCAAAATAAGAGAAAAAAGATGCATCTGTAAAATATTAAAGATAGTGCTTTTAAATATTGTGCTTTGAATAGCTAATTAGCAAATGAAAGCTTATAGCAGTGTAAGAATGTGCTAACACATGCTAAAGCCTTTGCTAACAGACAAAACACAAGCTTTTGAAGGACCTAGGTTGCTTAACAGATGCTATAGGCTTTATTTAGGGCAATTTCACAAAGGCAGAGGCAATGGCTCTCTACAGCCTTTTCTTTTGGTCTACACAAATCAGTCCTACGTGTCCTACATGTATTGTTATAGTCTTATAAAGAACCATTTCTCAGATGGACTGGGTGACTGTGACTACATTTTATTTCTATGAACTATTTATTCAGTATATGTTGAATCCATACTTGGTGTGAGCTTGAATTTATCGATATCAAAGAAGCTGTAGACAGAACAAGAACTTTGACTTGGCTAAAGATTATGGACTTAATTCTGTTCTCATAAAAGTGGTTAGCTAACCTACACTTAGCTGTTGTGTTTAGTGGTGACATCTGAAGTTGATAAAGCACAGTGAGCCTCTGTAAGCTGGGCGAATACAATAGTGGGGAAAGTGTGGTCTGTCTTTCTTTCATCTGCTAGGAGTTGTGAAGCAATGGCACTGACAGGCATAGGAAGATAGTGTGTTTAGTCAAAGGCTGAGGCAGCTCTGCCTGAAGCTTTGCTTCCCAGACCTTCTTAGCTATATGAAGAGCGTGCTGTGCCATGGATGAATGTCTAGAACATTGAGAGAGGTCATTACTCCCAGAAGCTTTTGACAGGTCCACTATCACAAGAAACACATAGTTAACATGAATTGCATATGCATCAGTTGTGAAATTATGACATCACAGTACATACTTTCTAATCAAATGTTTAGCTGAGACGGATAGCAAACTGCGAAAACTTTTATTTTTCTTTCTACTTTTAATGTTATAACAGATGGAGGTACAGATTACCTCATGTCTTCTGAGATTCAAAAAAAAAAAAAAATAACCTCCCAAACATCCAAGAGATGTTTGTTCTTCTGAGTACTGAATAGTAATAAGCTTGAAGACCTAACAGCTGTTGCAAGCTAATTTTAACCTGGAGTTATTTGGTTGTTTGAGGGTAACAGGAGATGAGCTTTACATACTCAAACGTTTTTTCATTGGAATGAGTGATTTTAAGAAAACTGAGTTGGACGTGTCATTCTTTTAAATAATTCATTTGCAAGTTTATTAAATAATTAGAGGGCCAATCATAAGCAGCTTTGAAAATTTAAATTCTTAAGGAGAACATGATCAGACTATTGATGATCTCTACTGACATCAGAAGAATCAAGTCATGGTATACTTAATGTCTGGTTCCTGATGCATGAATTGAATACTATCAAATCTCAGCAACATCATGCAAGTCTACTAAGCTACACAGTCTGAGAAGATTATCATAACATCTGGGCTCTTGTATTTCTAAACAGAACCTGTACTGCTGCTGTGTTGTCTAGGCCAGAATTTAACCTGAAATCTAAGGCATTATGGGCATCCTTCTTCATCACTGGCATGTTTTTATCTTCTTCATTATTCTTAGAGTGGCAAGCAAAACAAATACATTTAAATTATTTAAGAAGATATTGGCCAGAATGTAACCTGTGGCATAGTTATGGTATAACCATGTAAAAAGAAACTCCTGCACTTTGGTCTTCTGTAAGCGGACATTTGTCAGCAAATTTGTCTGGATTTTTCTTACCCAGAAAATTAGTCAATCCCACAGGCCTTGCCCCCCTTGCGACCTTTCTTGTCTTTCCCCCTTGCTGCATTTCCCTCCTTTCCCCCCGGCTGTCTTCCCCCTTTCGCCCTTCCCCCCCTTTCCCCCGTTTCCCCCTTTCCCAGTTGAAATATTCAACTTGGGGAACCCCCAAATCTGTACTACAGGTATAGCGAAAGTAGCCACGTTGCTTATATTAAATACAATGACAGCATCAACAGCTGTGGAAAAAAAAATCTCGGCCCATCTTCAGCAGCAGAGGGCATAGCGGGGCGTGTCAGGACATGTCCCTAATCCATGTGTCTCCATCATTTTTCCACGAAAGTATAGAAAGAAAAGGAAAACTCTATCCTGATAGGACTGGTTTAAAAAGAAGGGACGATCCACCGTGAACTTATTTTATGCTGCTTTCCATGGCCATCAGTGGCTACACATGCATACAAATTAAGATTTGGCCTGGAGATGGTGTAGATCCCTTGCTGTCTTGCCCCCTTTTCCTCCTTTCCCTCCTTTCCCTCCTTTCCCCGTTGCCACCTTTTCCCCTTTCCTGCCTTTCCCCTTCCCCCCTTGCTGCCTTTCCCACCTTTCCTCCTTGCTGCCTTTCCTTTTTCCAGCCTTTCCCACCCTTGCCGCCTTTACCCCTTGCTGCCATTCCACCCTTTCCCACTTTCCACCTTTCCCCCTCACCGCCTTTCACCCTTTGCCGCCTTTCCTCCTTGCCATCCTTCCCAACTTTTCCTCTTACCTCTTTTTCCCCTTTCCACCTTTCCCACTTGACACCTTTCCTCACTGCCGCCTTTCCCCCTTGCTTCCTTTCCCCCTTGCTTCCTTTTCCCCTTGCTGCCTTTCCCTCTTGCCATCTTTCCCCTGTTTCTCCTTACTGGCTTTCCTGCCTTTCCCCCTTGCGACCTTTCCCCCTTTCTCCCTTGCTGCCTTTCCCCCTTGTCATCTTTCCCCATTGCTGCCATTCCTGCCTTTCTACCTTGACACTTTTTCCTCCTCTTCCCCTTGCCACCTTTTCCCCCTCTTCCCCTTGCCACCGTTCTCCCCATCCCCCCTTGGCATCTTTCCCTCTTGCTGCCTTTCTCCCCTCTCCCCCTTGCCACCTTCCCCCTCTCCTTTCCCCCTTACCGTTACCCCTTGCCTCCTTCCTGCCTGTCCCCCTTTCCCCCCCCCCTTGCCACCTTGCTCCCTTGTTCATGCACCAGTTGGGAATGGGGAGCACGCCAGTTTTCGGTTCTCTGGTCTTTGATCTATTTTGCATTGCATTTTATCCGGTTTGTATATTCTTTCACTGTTTTCACTGTTATTGAATTCTCTGTCATTGCTGCAATTTCTTGGTATTTGTTAATAATGAGACCCAGTCTATGGGGAAGATGCAGAGGATCTTTTCCCCTGCTTTTTTACCTCCTCTTTTTAGTTCAAGCTTGTTACAACAGCTCTTGAGAATTTTAAATATCCTTAAGATAGTCAGACCAGGATGTTCCTATTGCTACGTCTCTTCAGTGTGTTTCTGGTGATTAGAGACAGCCAGCACGGCTTCACCAGGGGCAAGTCCTGCCTGATCAACATAGTGGCTTTCTATGATGAGGTAACATCGTCAGTGGACATGGGATGACCAATGGATGTGATCTATCTGGACTTCTGTAAGGCCTTTGACAAAGTCCCCCACAACGTCCTTCTCTCTAAATTGGAGAGATATGGATTTGATGCGTGGACTGCTTGGTGGATAAGAAATTGGTTGGATGGTCACATTCAGAGAGTGGTGGTCAATGGCTTAATGTCCACATGGAGATCTGTGAACAAGTGATGTCCCTCAGGGATCTTTTTGGGATGAGTACTGTTTAATATCTTCATCAATGATAGAGATAGTGAGATTGACTACACCCTCAGCAAGCTTGTAGGTGACATCGAGCTGAGTGGTGCAGTTGCCACACCAGAAGAACAGGATGTCATTCAGAGGAACCTGGCCAAGCTGGAGAAGTAGGCCTGCGTGAATCTCCCGAGGTTCAACAAGTTCAAGTGCAAGGTCCTACTTGAGTCAGGGCAATCCATGGTTTCAACACAGAATGGGGAATGACATGATTGAGAGCAACCCTGCAAAGAAGAACTTCGGGACGCTGGTGATAAGAAGCTTGACTTGAGCCAGCAATGAATGCTTGCAGCCCAGAAGGCCAACTGCATCCTGGGCTGCATCAAAAGAAGTGTAACCAGCAGTTTGAGGGAGGTGATTCTGCCTCCCTACTCCACTCTTGTGAGACACCACATGGACTATTGTGTCCAGTTCTGGAATCCTCAATGTAAGAAGGAGATGGAGCTGTTGGAACGGGTCCAGAGGAGTGCCACAAAGATGATCAGAAGGCTGGAGCACCTCTGCTATGAGGACAGGCTGAGAGAGTGGGGTCGTTCAGGCTGGAGAAGATAAGGCTCTGGGAAGACCTTATAACAGCCTTCTAGTACCTGAAGGGGATGTACAAGAAAGGTGGAGAGGGCCATTTTACAAGAGCATGTAGTGGTAGGATGAGGAGGAATGTCTACAAATTGGAGAAGGGAAGATTTAGACTAGACGTTAGGAAGACATTCTTTATGATGAGCGTTGTGAGGCATAGGAACAGGTTGCCCAGAGAAGTTGTGGATGTCCCCTCCCTGGGGTTGTTCAAGGCCATGTTCGATGGGGACTTGGGCAGCCTGATCTAGTGGGAGGTGTCCCTGCCCATGGCTGGGGGTTTGGAACCAGATGATCTTTAACGTCCTTTCCAACCTAAACCGTCTATGATTTAGTAATGGACAGGTACAGTTGGGCTTGATGATCTCACAGGTCTTTTTCAACCTAGTGATTCTATGATTCTAATTCCAAAATGTTGGAAGTGAAGCAGATGAGGCAGAAGGCTCAGCAGGGATCTTCTACAGGAGCTAAGACATAAAAGAAAAGTGTATGGCCAGTGGAAACACAGACAGTTGACATGGCAGTACTACAGAGATGCTGTTCGCCACTGTAAGGCAGAAATTTGTGTGGCCAAACTCAGAATTGAAGCTGGTCAGCCCTGTGAAGGCCAAAAAAAAGGGCTTTAAAAAGATGTTAGTAGCAAAAGGCAGGCTAGGAACAGCATTGGCTGATTACTTTATGAGCATGGACACACAAACAGGGATGTTTAATGCTTTCTTCACCTTGCTTTTCAATACTGATGGTGGGCTCAGGCAGCCTCAGAGCCTTGGACTGGAGTACCATGACTGTGCAACCGAAACTTCTAATCAACTCTGAACTTGTGTGGGATTTGCTGCTCCAGCTGGATCCCTGGAAGTCAATGGGGCCCGATGGGATTCACCCTTTCAAGGATGATGTTAAATGTCACCCAGACGAGTGGATCACCACTGAGAGATGTATCCAGTGTCTGAGGGAATTAGTTATGCTGGAGGTGTCTTTGTAATGATCTGCATAATGAACAGTTACCCACAGATCCAGATGAAGTCCAATGCATACAAACCATGTGGCTGGAATTTCTATATCGTGCAGCATTCTATGCCAGCTCATTGGCAGTAGTGTCCTGGAGAGAAGGTGAGGTATAAACCGTAGATTGATTGGCTAGGCAACTCCAGCAATATGGAGGAAGTCTGTTCTTCCCTATGGGCCTGTGTTTTGGCTGTGGAAAGATGGTCTGAAGAATCAAGAAACATGTTTTAAAAACTGTCATGGGAAGTTTAATAACTCAAGGAGGAGGATGTGGAGAAACTGTCCTGGGAGATCTGGCAGCTCGAAGAGGATGTATTCAATTCCCTACGTGTATGGAACAATATCTCCGCTATTAGGAGTAAGCATTACTCTGCTCAAGAAAGAGTGCGCCTGATGAGGAAGCCTGCAGATTTACCTACGTGGCTACGGAGACAACGTGGGAAAGTGGGATGGAAAACCTACCTTGACCCTAGATGTGTAGGTGTGCAAGTTGCAAGGAAAAATGAGCACGAAAAGGGGATCCTTCCAGGAAAAATGCTGCTCTGCTTTCAAACAGATAGCTCCCCAGGCAGAGAAGAAGGGATGTTCTTGCATCTTGTACTCTTGAAGGGACCTCTAAGTCATTTTTACGAGAGTCAAGTAATGAGAAGGGCCCTACCTTCATCCAGGGAGAGCTGGGATATTGGACTGTGTGGGTTCAATGGCCTGGCACATCAGAGCTATAAGAATATAAGGCTCTAGAGGACATCAGTGCACAAAGTACTCTAATGCCATCAAGCTATAATGCAGCAAAACCAATCTCTGTTTCTGCGATGATGGGGATCCTAACAGTTAACTGTATTGGAAGATGAAGTGAGCCTAACTGGGATGGAGTGGCAAAAGCACCTCATTGTGACTGGCTCAGAGGCTACATGCAACCTTAGCATGGGTTACCTCAAGAGCGGGTACTGGTAGTTTTTTGGTATAGCTGCTGAGGAGACAGAAGAAATTAAACAGCTGTCTACCTAGCCTGGGCTCTTGGAGGATCCTTCTGTTGTGGAGTTACTGAAGAGGCCTCATTGTGCAAAAAACTACCAGACAATGAGAAGCAATATGCCCTGTTCACCGATGGGTCCTGTAAGGAAAACACCGAAGGTGGAAAGCTGCTGTGTGGAGACCTGCACTAGAGGTTGCAGAAGCTGCAGAAGAACAAGGTTAATTGAGTCAGTTTGTGGAGGTGAAGGCCATCCAGCTATCTTTAGATACTACTGAATAAGAAAAAGACCTGTACTTTGTGCTGACTTATGGATGGTGGCCAATGCCATGGCAGGTGGTAGTGCATTTGGGCTGCTGCATTGTGGCAAGGTACTGCTGCCCAACTAGAGAATCTAGCTGCAAAAATATGTCGTGTAGATGCTCAGGTAACCAAGAGTGATAGTGATGCCACTGAGGAATATCAAAACAACCAGGAGGGGGTACTGGTAGTTTTTTGGTATAGCTGCTGAGGACTAAGCCATTTCTAAGACTGAAATGGCTCAGGTGAATTTATACTGGCAACATAATGGTGAATTATTTATGGCTCAGTGGGCCTAAGACCCATTTTTTTTTGCCCTGTGCAGCTGTTCACAGCGTGGTTCAGGAATGGGACCAGGCTGGTTTTCACAGTTGTGTCATCTGTGAGCTATTTTGCATTGTGTACCACACATTTTGTGTATTCTTTCATTTCTTGTTCCTGTATCCTCTTCCTTTACTGCCCTGTTACACTATTCTTATCCCAGCTCACAAATTTTACCTTTTCTATCTGATTCTCCTCCCCAGTCCATATGGGAGGGAGGAGGGGTGAGTGGTTGGTTGTGTGGTTTGTGGAGATTCAGGCTGGACATCAGGAAAAATTTTTTATGGAAAGGGTCATTGGGCACTGGCAGAGGCTGCCCAGGGAGGTGGTTGAGTCACCTTCCCTGGAGGTGTTTAAGGGACGGGTGGATGAAGTGCTGAGGGGTATGGTTTAGGGAGTGTTAGGAATGGTTGGACTCGATGACCCAGTGGGTCCCTTCCAACCTTGTGATTCTATGATGGGTTAAACCACAACAATGGGATACATATGGTGGATGAAGTGCTTGATCAGTGTTATCAGTTTCATCATTATCTAAAACTTTAACTTCTAGGACTTCAGCTGTAAAAAATTCTACAGCAATAAGCTAAATATGAAAATGCAGAGACTGCATTCAGAAGTCATCTGTGCTAGTTAAAGTTATACATTAGCCAACAATTTTTAGTACCATCAACTTCAATTATGTTGATTATTTGTAACTTTTTGTGTGGTCTTGGACATTGAATAAATGCTGCGGTTATGATATTGTGCTCTACATGCCTTCCCTTTATGGAACTTACTTGAATTAGTACTGAAGTTGGTGTTTTTCTCTAGAAATTCATAGCAGAGTTTAGCTATATTTGTGTAACTGTGATTTCTTAGACAGGTTCACACACCCTTTGGATTATTTTTTGAACAAATTTGTTATCTCATTGGTGAAAATAGGTGACCAACATTTGATTCTGATTACAGTGATATCCCCTAATTTACGTGTGAGGAGCTGGTCTGTAGCACTGCGCTGTAAGGGAAATACCAATGATTAAACTTGTATTTGTTATTTAGATAAGAGATGAGGAAACCATGAAGCTAAGGAAATCTCCTTTCTTGTTATGTGTATTTTAATAATATGGCATCAAACAAAAGAGGCAAATGCATAACACTTTAGTAGTAATAAACAGTGAAGTTTATTCTAAAATGTGACATCATATAAACAATATCATCCTCTGAAAAGATTTATTTTCCTTATCTTTATTTCATCTGAGTTATTTGATAAGTGTTCACCATTCAGTGTTTTACATGAATTAAATTAGTGCTTTTCATCTAGTTAATGGATCAAAGCAATGTTCAAAGAAAACTAAAACCCTTTTATTAGCATTTTGTAGCAAATTCTGCTGACACAATAAGAAATTAATGGAGGTGGAGAATGGCTTGCCCTTTCATCCTTGAGTGTAACTTAAGGTTACAGCTAGCATGTGTGAGTCGTAGCTATTATCATTTTAGTCAGCCTGTACATATTTTTTATTCTATATATCTCCTGACCTGGCAATTTACTTGTGGACTGAACCCACTTAAAATAACCTTTTGTGAACTACTGACTAATAAAGAACTTAGACATAATATTACTTGAAGTGCTTTAATCTGTAAATTGAATTTGCAGCTATTTCCTTATAACTAAAGAATTCTTGTGCTTTTATGGGAGAAATCATCTGAAAGGAAACACTAAAGCTTTTCACTCCTCAAATGAGGTGGAATCACTTGAGCATGTTACTTTTTTTTAATGAAATTTGCTGATTATTATTGGCTTATTTAGTTATTATTATTGGTAAATAAGATTACAATTTTTATGATGAATCTTGAGGAAATTACCAAAAATACAGAAGGTAAAAAAACTGATGGTTGAATGAAGCAAAATTAAGTAAAATAAATGTTACAAAATTTTCCAGTACAAGGTTTGGGGATTTGTGGTTTTACTTTGGTTGGGTTTTTTTTTCTGGCAGCAGTTTGAGAAAGGTTATTTTCTTTTAATAACAATTTTAAAGCCTTTTACGATATTTTCTTGAGTATTTGTATATAATCTCTTTGAACTTCTTTCAGTGCTATTAACCAGCCTTTTTTTGTCATTTATAATGTGATTTGTTCAAATGAAAATCCTTTTCCAAATTTTTTTGTCACCCTTTCAGTGATTACTGGAACAATTTTCAGATGCAACTCTCCCATTTTCATGCTTTTGCTTACAAGTAGATAAAACCATGGACAGGAGTAGAAGAAAGGAGATATTTTTTCATTTAAATATTCTTGAATCTGAAAACCTGGGGAAAGTATGATCTCTGTTTCCAGTCTAGTGAAGTCTGCATGCACAATGCCAAAAAATCTGATGGAATTGATCACTACATCACAACTAAGGCTAAACCACAGGTGGCTCTTAAGGGAGAGAGCAGTGACTTTTTCCTCACCACCTTCTGCGCAATATGGTTTTGCAACAATGACAATCACTCCTACTATGCAGCACAGCAAAAGCAAACGGAAAACTGTAGAGAAAACAGTCAGGGCAAAATTGCAATAACTTCCTCAAACGCATACCCGTTACTGATGAGTCCAGAGAGTATCTGTGCCTCATTTTCTACGTGTATAGGAGAGACAATCGAGATTTAGATGGCTGACTAGGAATATCATGGGCATATTTTTCCAATATTGTTAGGCATGTTCTAATGCTTGATGAAATTCCACACTTGAAAATAGTCAGTTTTTCTCATTAGGTCACCAGTTGTTTAATATCTCTTCTCTGTGTGACTTTTTTCACATTAATCTGCATTTGCATGACCATGCCAGTTGTGTATGTGTCATTGCCTTTAATGAGCGTGCGTTCTGTGCTTTAGTTGCACGATTGGCTTATTTCAGAGACAAGTTGGAGGAAACAGCCCGGAAAAAATGTTGTCATTGAAGTGCAAGATGAGCTTCAGTGTAGTGGAATAAAAACTTATAGTGAGGATGATAATACATATTTCCAGTCTGTTGAAAAATTAAGGATTATACATACAGTCTGCATTGAGTGATGCAGAAGGATGGGGAGGAAAGGATTTTTATTGTTTTATGTTTTATGTATGTTTTTCTCCAAATTCCACTCTGAATTTAAACAGAAAAGGTACAGTGCGCAACAGAGTTTTGAACATGTATTGTAGACTAGCAAGCACAAGGGAATCCCAGGGTTATGCGGAGTCTGGTGTGGAGCCTAGCATTTGGAGACCTGGATGGGAGGAGTTATGGTGGGAAAGGAGTCGAGAAGAAAATTGTGCAGCCTGAGCTTCTTGCTTAGTGCTCTATAAATGGATTAAACAGTATGGGGACAGTTTTTTTCTAAGCAAAGGGTGGCACCTACTGCTCCTTTTGCTGTGCTGCCTTAGAGTAGATTTCATTCCACCATGCATAGGCTATCTTGGTTTTTGCCGACAACTTCTGAACCTATTCTTCTGCTCTTCTTCCTGCTATATGTGCACTGTTTGATTTCTGGGGATTTTCCTATTTTTATTTTTTCTCCTGTCCTCATCTGCTTCTTTTAATTGATGTTCTCATGACAGTTTAATTTGGTTTGAATAGACTGATACATTTTTTTTCCCATTTATCATAAATGTATCTTCTTGTTTCAGGATTTGCTCATTTCTCCTCCACAACAGATGAATTTACCCACTGCTTTATTTACTGTTATATTGCTCTTTACTTCCAGAACTGGAAATTGTTCACCTTTCCTTCCCTTCCCACCTTCTTGAAAATACTGTTGTAGAGAAACTTTTCAAGGGCAACTCATATTTTTTTCTGTATGATCCTCAAAGGACAGCCACGGCTTCAGAACTCTCCTTTTGGAGATCCAGCAACACAAATGCACAGTATCTTCTTTGACTGTGACACTGGAGGTGAGAAGTGAGTACAGCATACTGAGTGTTATATATTGTATAGAGAATAGTAAATGAGATTTGAAAACTCACTTAGGATCTTAAACTCAATCTTATTATGGGAGGAAAAGGGAACATTGCATATGCATGCAGCCAAGAGGGTATTGCTTTCCTGGTCAAAACACAACAAGGATATTATTAATCAATAATAATGTTGCCAGAATAATGGTGCACATTGAGTATGTTAAATTGGAGAGTTCTCATTAATAATAACTCTTATGCTAGTAAAAATACTAATACCTTCCCTTTTCTCTAGCGGTGACAAGTCTCTGTGTCCTACAGTTGATGGCACCAGTAACACTGAAGTAGAGAGGCAGGAAATGTCAAAGCAAACATCTTTGTCTCAAGTTCGTTGTCTCAAGGAAAATGCAAGGAATTACTTCCTGCTGGGTCTTGGAGCCTGCTGGGACTACCAAGCCTTTACCACACAGGGTGTTCTTTGTGCTCAAACCAAAACAGTTTAGGCCACAGTCACTGGCCACTGTAAAACTGTCAAACCAAGCTACAACCGGCATGGGCTGGGACACAGACAATCCTGGGACCTGCACTGCCAGCTCAGTGTAAAGCCTGGTGCCTTCCCCTCATAATGGGGAAAACTGTGTTTATGGAGCTGCACAGGGGACTTGTGGGATTGCACAGGGGCTCTGTGAGACCCTGAACTCCACAGTCATATCCTTGCTATGGTTGGTGGCTCAGAGCCACACTGAAAATTGCAACATTTAGTGTCCCCATTTTAGATATGGACATCTGAGTTCAGTGTCAAGTTTTCATGAACGGTGCATGTTTTGCTCTTAAGGGACAAATGAAATCTTGAGAGAAAGCAGAAGACCTTTGCATGTTGTGCTTGTGGGGAAGGCCTGTTCCTGTGGGAAGCCTTTTGCATGAGTCTTCTCATTTCCCTGTGTGGATTTGATGGTAAGCAAGGTAAGTTCTCTTTTTAAGATCCTCTCTGCTTGTCTGCAGTGGCAGATGGAAAGATCTGGAAAAGGTTTCTTCTCACATGTGCCCTGTGTCTTTATCCCGTTTGGTCTTTTTTTTCCATTTGAAATCACCATGATATACAGTCATTTTCTTTTTAGACAAATACTCTTTTCAAATGAGTATGGAAAAAATAGTGCTTGATAACAAAAAAAGTCAAGATCCAGCTCTTTCTTTCTTTTCTCTTTTACTCATTTCTGATTACTACAGCATCTTCAGACTTACCAACTGTGGTGTATGCTCCTCCTGTGGTTGAAGGAGCTCTACATACCTGTGTGAAGCTATGTTCCATAAAACCCCTCCCAAAATCACATGATTTAGGTGACTGGACTTTAAGGTGACTTTTCTGTGGACAGTACTACTGGCATTACCTACTCTAGAGGGGAAGAAGGCAGATCTGCTCTCAAAAATGTGCAGTTCCTGTCATGCTGCAGGTGGTAGGATCTGCTTCAGTGGAAGAAGTGTCAGACTCTGGCACAGGTCAATCAGGAAGCCAATTGTACTGATGTCAGTATTGCAAGGGAGGTAGTGCAGTGATGGAGAGGAGGAGTAAGCGCTGGACATGTCATGTCTTCTTTGATATTTCTGCCTTATCTATCATTATTCCTGACACCTATCCTTTTGCTTTTGCTAATACCAAATGGAATAATGATACAGGTAGTAGTTGATCTTCTGTTTGGAGATTCATAGCTTTAGTAGCAATAAAACATTCTTGTTATCAGTGTGAGAGCCTTTAGGCTAGTTATGTCCTGGTTTTGACTAGAATGAAGAATTTCTCAAATGGAATTTAAACGTACGGCTGTGGATACACTGGGAACATGCATCTTGCAACCCTCTCCTCTAAAATCCCTCTTGCACCCTGGAAACTGAAAAGCGAAAAGGTAGGTAACTAAGTTGGAAAAGAAAATTCTATGCTATGTGAGAGACATTTTAAATACCAAAGACGTTTATGCATCTAACTCTGAAGAGCTACTGTATTTAGATATTTCTTAAGTTCTGGAGGGGAAAAAAAAATCAGTGGATGAATCAAGGGAAAAAAGACTTAGTTGATTATGCTCAAGCAAACAGCAAAATCGGGAAATGAACCTAGTATAAATATATATATATAATGGATAAGACAGGCACTTTCCAGCTCTTATTACCCTGCATGTTATTAGCCTCGTATTTTCTTCCAGGGCTCTGAGAGAAATTTTAAATTACAACAAATGAACCTCAAAGCTTAGCTCAATATGCACAACAGAATGCTTAAGAAAACCCTGTAAACTAAACCTTAACCTTATTGTGATATGTACTATAAGAAAGATTTTATAGGTTGGAAAGGTTGTTTGTATGCTTCTCTTAAACTGCTTTTTATAGCTTACCTGTTAACATGAGTATTTTGATGTCGTAGGTATATTATTGAATGGACTATACCAGTGCACTTCTGTTTTCAGTCTGTTTGTAGAACAAATGCAGTCCTAACATTTACGAATAGCAACTTGTAATTATAGGAGTCCATAGAGACAAATAACTTGTATCACTTTATTTTTTCTATCCCATTATCAAGGAAATAAGGTTTTGTCCTCCGGTGAATACATTTGCTACATAATTAGCTGTCAGAAAAATAGAAATATTTATAAAACATTGCA
Organism: Cuculus canorus; assembly: GCF_017976375.1. Lineage (NCBI taxonomy): Eukaryota > Metazoa > Chordata > Aves > Cuculiformes > Cuculidae > Cuculus > Cuculus canorus. The sequence continues at coordinate 33,951,133 of NC_071404.1, read as the reverse complement.
CAAATTACTCTGTCTTGTGAAACACAGAGTTCCTTCCAATACCTTCCAGAATTTATAACTCTGTAAAGCACACACAGGCCAATGTGAATTCCCAATGAGAGGCGCTAATGTCCAGGTAGCAGAGCGGTAGTGAAACTTAGAAGGGAAGGGTATCCAGGTCAGGTGCTCCTCTGTGAGAAATGTTAAATGAAGCAAATACACAACTGAATCCCCTGGGATAGATGTCATAATTGTAACTGCTGCCCAGGTGGAGGATCTGCATGTCTAAAAACATGGGTTAAGCAGGCAGAAGCAGTAGCAGAAAGAGCCTGGTGAGGAAGAAGAGGTATGGAGGAATATGCCTGTGTGCTGGAAAGAAGGAACCTTGTGGAAAGCATCCAGGCTATTTGTCTAGAGTGCACTAATATCTTACTATAGTCAAATTTCTGCATTAATGGAGCTTTGCGTTGCAGGACAGGGATCTATTAGCTTGCAAAGAGTGCAGGTAAAGCCAGGTTTGACTATATTTAAGCAACTGATGATTTGCAGATGTTCAAGGAGGTAGAGGATATCTTCTTCCATAGTAGAGGAATGTGACAAAGATCTCCTGAGAGATACAACTTAGAAGGAGGAAGGAGTGCTTTAAGTATGGTAGATGTTGGGTAGAGAAGGACTCTATCTTTTCTGATCGGAAATCTATGAAAGGTAGGAAAACACTTCCAAACTCTTTGTGGGTTACAGGATGGTAGCAATGCCTCACTGGTTTAGAGAGTGTCACAAAGACAATGATGTTCTTCATAAGGAAAAAATGGGATTTTTTTTTTTTGCCCTCTAAATACTCTTGTTCTTTTAACCCTTTCTATTCTTCTGCAGGTAAGTAGCAAACTGGCTTGGGAAATGGAGTAGTTGCTTTTTGTTGGTAAGTTCAGCTGCTGTGTCACCTGAACTCCTTGGTTTGTTGCAATGATGAGGGCTGTACAACCACAAGGTAGTGGAGAAGTGGGGAGTTGGATTGAGCAGAGGGAGGCAAGGAGAAAGGAGGCAGAGCCAATTTGTGCTAACTGGGACTGACTACTATGTTGTTTACAAATATTAGATTGCTGTTTCAGGAGAACTGTTCTGCATATGGTGTCATGTGGCACTGCATAACATATCTGGTGTGAAAGAAAATGTGCTGTTAAAACCAATGAACTGAATGTTTTAAAAGCTGAATCAGTCACAAGAGAGTTGATGTTAAGATGTCCAAGGTCTATTTGCTGGCTGACAGAACTGGAAAACAGTGAACTTTCAACCTGGTTCTAAAAGTCAGTGTATATGATGATCAGTAAACAAGGATGAAGGTAAGCAGTTTAAGAAAGGCGACTCTAAAACAAACAAAAAAATGTATGCATTGAAAATGTTGTTACTGTTGATCTAAATTCATATGAAGCAAATACAGGAAGAGACTTTTTTTAGCAAGCTGGATGATACTAACGAGGGGATTTACCCGGGGGAAGAGGATAATTCTTCAAGAATACTGTAGTGCTGCTTATTCTTCTGTGAAGACTGCAAATACATAGTGGCAAGACAGATATGTTCATCCTGGAGATTAGCCAGGGTGGGAATTAGAACAGTGGCATCATAGCTAAAGGAAGCACATAGAGTTTTTAAGGTAGACTGCAGCCCACACGTTTGGAAGAGAATTAACCTATCCAATTCTGACATCAACTTCTATCTGTTTAGATGACTAATAAAGCAGAGTACGACACTTTCAGCTTACCCTTGCTTCTGAGCTGCTTGTGCACATCTTCCCTTTTAAACCTTTGTAACTGAAGCCACAAAACCCTGAAAAAAACATCTGCTTTTTCTGTTTCCTCACCTGACCACATTGTCCCGTGGACTTTCTTCAGTCGCCTGCTGAAACTTTGCTACTTCCATAAACCTTTGCATTAAACACTGTGTGTTGGTATGAAGGGGTTAATAAGAGTGGATGTCCTCAGTGACCTGGGCTGCACCTGATGGTTGGGTAGGATTAAGGTTATGAGACACAAGTGTGGGGCAGCTTTCACTTGGAAACAGGCAGAGGGAAGGAGGTTTGCTGGGAGTAACTCCTCTAGCAGAGGTGATCTGCAAAACAGTTTATTGTTTGGCTGGAGTTATGTGGTTGCTGGGAATCCTGCAAGGAACTGAGATGCTTTGGGGGCTGACTTGAAGAGGGGAGGTAAGCCAGGAGCTACATGGCAGCATCTGAAGCTGGCCTGACCAAGGGGTAAAATCTCTATATTTTCTAATTCAGTTTTCAGAAAATGTAGTGGAGAAGGAGGAATGTGTGTTTGTAAGCATGATGAAGGAATGGAGATCAGTACAGGTCTCTCTGTGACTTGCTTCTGTTAGTCTCATTACTGTCCTGGAGAACATAAGTCACAATATTTTTCAATATTGTTCGATGGAGTAGAATCTGGGCTGGTTACTATTCCTTCTTATGTCCAAGTCCAACAAGTTTGTGCAGTAGTCAGGACTCAGTGTGGCAATTTTATGACAAGCCTTTATTCATATGCTTTCTTGTTTAAATCATTGTTACCTTAGAGGAATAGAGTGGTCACTGTTTCATCCTTACTGCTGCTTTATTCTCTTGATTCTTTCAAATAGGAGGAGGGCTTCTTCTCTACAGCTGCACCAGCGTTTTATTGATACATGAACAGCAACATTCACTGAAGTTCAAACAGAATAATGTTCCATGATTCTACCTCTTCAATAGCATTGTCCTTTAAATTCTACCTAGTTCTCCCACCCTGGCAATGTTGAGCACAGTTAAGACATGTAGACAGAATGTCCTTCAATTTCCCTCCTGAGAGACTGACAACTCATCTGGGTTAGTTCCTAAATTGGTAGTAAAAACAAAGTTGTAGAGACATTTTTGATCTGATATTTTAAGCACAAGGAAACAGCCTGATAGTGTGATCACAAGTTGAAGGAGCAATTGCAATCATTCTGAAATCAATTTATATTTTAATAGGATTAAATAGGTATAAATACTTCCTAGGTGCTTCAGAGAATATTTACAAATCTGCTTCAGGTCCCTTACTGTTATGCTGCTTTGGTGGTATAAATAACCTGAAAGGTAATATTGCTCTAGGTGTGTCAGACCAGATATATGCAGTGCTGGGTGATGAGCTCTCAGCCGTGCAGTCTGATGTCATCCTAGAATCTGAAACACAGTGGTCCCTTGAGTGTCTTTCTTCTGTCCAGTGTCATTCAGTGTCAGATCCAGTGTTTTGGCTATGACGACATGTCTCATTACTTCTGTTTTAAGTCTCAATGTGTTTGTTTTCCCCAGGGAAGAGTTTTCCTTGCTAATTTGTATACCAGGCAACCAAGACAATCTTGCTGTGTAACATCCAGTTGCACTAATTCAGGCTGGCGTGCCATCTGCACTATCTAAAGGTCAATTCAAGTGTTACTTGCAATTCTATGACTTCTTAATAAGCAACATAGTAGAGGTACACAGATTCTTGTTTCCTGAGAACAGTAGCAGTAATCCAAACCATGTACCAAAAAAAACCCCAAACCCCTCTCTCACCCGAAAGAAACTCATGTCCTACAGCTCAGGAGCTACTACTGCATTTCTGAACACTCAGTTTCTTTGCTTTGATTTCATGAATTTTGCTTGGTAATGCATGCAGTGCTTTGTTAAGGCTCTTGTCTTGCTTACAATGGTTAACAGCGGCCCCTTGTGATCTCAAGAAGAGCTTTTGGCGTTTAGGATTTTTGTATAAGCAGCACTGGCTAAACAGGTTCCCAAGCTGTTGCTGAATGGAAGGGAGTGTGAACTCTGGGAGGGGGCTCTCCTTGCTCCCTGCAGGGTCTACAGCTGCGTCAGGCTCAGCAGCACTAACCAGAGTGAAGGGCAGAAGCAAAGAAAGAAAGAAGACAGAGGTAATGTCAGAGATCTGTCTCACTGCAGTGCTGGGCCACCAGCTTCTCTGTGTGCTGAGCTCCTGCTGGGATGTATTCTGGAAAAAAAATCATAGAAGTGAAGCACCTTACTGAGATGCACAACTGGACTTTTAGTGGGGAGAAACGTGCACAGAGGTCTTATCTAACCTCATAAAGAGAAATGTTTGGGAAAGCAGTGACTGGCCAGCAGTGAGTGCTGCTTTGGGACAGTGGCCACTCCAGGAGCAGTAGGTGCTGCAGTGAGAACTGAAGTCTTGCAAAACTGAGCCAATACCTGAAGTAGCAACAGAGGTTTTAAATTGCAACTAATATTGTCCACAGCTTTATCTTTTAAGATTTGAAACCACAAATTAAGACACTGACAAAATGCAAGAGTGTTCCTGTAGCTGGGGTTCCTGCAAAGTTTTCTTTTTGGTGGAGGAAATAACACTTCTTCAGTGTTGTGTTGCCTTTGGAAAGCATAGGAAGAACTTAATTGTAGGACATAGTTAACAGTATTGCCATATAGTAACGGAACTTAAAAGCATTTTCAGTAACAGAGCAGTAAAAATAGCTTCTCCCTGTTTCAGGCACCAAACCAAAAACTTCATTCAATCCAGATGCATGAAAGATCCCTTATCCTGCTGAAACGAATAGTGGAAAAAAAAAAACCAAACAAACCACTTCCCCCCTATCCCACTCCCCCCAAAAATCAACAAATCAACAAAAACAAACCCGAAGCCCCCAAATCCAAAATACCCTTGGGGCAAGTGAAGCTTTACTTTATCTCAAAAGGAAAATACCTTGTTTCTTTTATTTAACAAAATGATGATGGAACAGAACTGAAATAATTCACAAAACCCAGGAGAAGGCACCAGTACAACTCTCTTCTATACCTTTATTTAGTGTTTCAAACTGCTAGTGCAGTCGTTGTTGGAATGTAACAGAAGATTGATGAGGATTATAAGCATGCTTAAGTGACTTGCAGCTGGGGTGAAGGAAAACACCTGTATCAGACTAATTTTTGTCTAGTCTCATGTGCTTGACAAGTAGAACCCTCGTATTTAGATAACACAGGCCTGTGAAATGGGGCCATACAATGTGCTTGAGATTCCAGCTCTGCTGTGAGAGACTCAAAGACTCTGCTTTTCCCCAATAAATGCAGGCATAACAGCAGTCTAGATACACACATGAGCTAGCAAGGACCAAGCTCCGTGGTGCGTGCATTCCTACTTGCATTTCCTTTGCCCAGGTGCTGTTTTCCAGAGTTGTTGTGGATTGTGAGGTAATGGAAATAAATGAATTCTTTTCATTTTATCTATGACTTCGTGGTTGTTCCTGTGCGTTGCTTGCATTCAGCTCATGCAGTTGTCCTTTTTGTGGGAAACCTTGATAAAACTTTGCTTTACTTAAAGGGCTCTGGTGGGGGTAATTTTGTTTGGCTTTCCCTTTCAAAGTAAGAGCTGGCTGCTGTATAAATCTGTTTTTCAGGAAATGATCCTCTGGTTAACTTTGGGTAGTAATTCTAACCTAATAATTTTACCTGAACCTGATTTTCTGTCCCTGTTCCATGACTATCTGAATGAAAGCAGGAATGTGCAGCTTTAGTCCAGTGACGTTTACTGATATCACAGCACCCATGTGAGATCAGCTTAAGAACATCAGACTGAGCTTTTTGGGTGAATGCTTTTGATAATGGTCATGTTGGCAGGTGCTCTTTTGTCCCTTAAGTGTAGGAACAAAGAAAACATAAAAGGATTGAACAGAGAATTCACAAATACCTTGGCTGGCAATATGTGATTTGATTCACTTCTCATTTTACAAGCAGTGGACCAGTTTGTCTGGTTTGACAATCTCAGTTTACCCGTTTGCTGCTTCTGGCACTACTATGTATTCGTTCTTAAATGCTGCATCCATGGAAACCTACCTGGTGTATGGTTCATCTCGCTCAGTATCCTGTCTTTGCCAGTGGCCAGTGCTGTGGTCCTGAGACAGTTTTGGCCTCTGATCCTTAAGTGCTGTAGAATTGCTCAGTCAGTGCTGTGTTGTCTTTGACACTGTTTATTCTCAATCATTAATATAATTTTATTGCATGATTTCATGTTCAGGCATTGGAAAGCAGTGAAGCATTTGAACTTTTCCCACAGTGGACACAGATGCAGATGGGAAAAACATCTGCTAGGAACCGTGGAGAATTCAAGACTGTTAAACCTTGATGTCCCACTAGTTTTATATTTATAGATTCTCTGCTTTTATAGATTCTTTCTGCTTTTCATGTATTTAAAAATAAACTTTAATTTTTGATGACTGCAAATTGTTCCTCAAAGATTTCTGGATAATTTTACGCAGCATTCTACTTGTCAGAGTTTGTTCTTTCTTATTTTCCTAATTTTGTACAATTTCAGCCTCCTGGTGAGTTTCTTCTAGTTGTTCATAGCTTTCCTTGCTTTACAGTCCTACTATACCAAATTCCTTTTAGTCTTTCAAGTCTTGTTGAGATAAATGATACAAGCTGGCCAACATGACTTCTATGTAAAATCTGTGCTCCATGTGAAGAGTTGCTTTCTTTAGCTGCCTCTCTTTGCTCTCTTTAAAAGGCTTGCTCATTTTTGTGTTGTTTGGATGTTTTTGATCATGGCAGTAAGAAGTTTTGGCTTTTGATGCTCCTAGAAAGTTTTAAAATTAAACTTTCTTTTGTTAAAGACTGCCTTTATGCTATTAAAAACTGACAATATTATTACTCGTTGTGTACCACGTACTGCAAAGAACCAAGTTCAAGAGCTGCTTTTACACTTAGGGGCTCATAAGATATTTTATGCGGTGGAGAGGAGTCACTGACAGGGATGACAAGGTTGAAGAACATTGCGCATCATGAGGGTGTTCATGAAATTCCAACACAAAAGGGAATTATGAAGAGGATAGAGGTACACTACCTGTCTTGAGGTAGGGTGCTAGGGAGTAAACCTTGTGGTAAATGAATGATAAGTTGGAAATGGAGCAATGAAGATGTTATTTGTGAGTTACTCTGAAATACTTTGTTCACTAGAGGAGTTCTTGAAGTGACTAGGGTCACATTTTGTCAAGATGACCCCTCAGTACCAGAAATCCCACTCAGTCACCATGAATCTTATTTTGCCTCTGTTTATACATAAATATATTATTCAGTAGAGCAAAAGGCTTTTTCTTTCTAATTTAATGGGAAGCTAGACTAACAGAACTGCTTCAGAAGGAGTGAAGCACGATTGTTCTTGTGATCCAGACTAATACAGGCAAAGATCATGTTAGTCTGAATTATTTTTTTAATGTCAAGGGATTAAAATTTTCTTATTATCTTTGAGAATCTGTAGGTGCTTGGCTATTAATAGATGTTAACGTGTTTAGCTATTCTTAATGGCAAGAGCCTACTTTAATGCTCAGTACAGAAATAAGGTGTTTTCAACCCTGTGCGCTAATCCCCTGACATGAACTGAACTGTTCAATATACCCTCCATTTCTATAGCATCCATTTTTATCTATCTTTCTATAGAGTTTGTACAACTTGCTTGTTCTAAGCTTCCCTAAAGACTGTAGCTAAGCTTGTTGAGAGAGATCAGGCAAGCAGGACACTCATGGGTTTTAAGCTGAAGACTGTTCTTTTCGTATAGGGCCCTAAAATGGATTTGTTTAAACAAGTTTCTGGTGGAGTGGTTAAATCAAATATGAATCCAGGAAAAGACATTTCTGCCTTTTCGCAAGGAAATAGACTAGTTATAGACAAAGGGAGACCCCCCCTAAAGATCAAGACTGCTTAAAATAATGTTTCGACCCAGATGCAAGGAAATAATCCCTGGCACTTAAATCCAGCATAACTGGTATGTTTTCCTTGTTTGAGGAATGTCTCAGTAACCTCTGAATCCAGGTACAGTCTGAGCTGAATGTCAGCCTCTTAATGCAAGACATTTTCTCTGCTTGTTTTAACAGTAAGTCTGAACACCTTTGCCCTCTGGGGACACAAATTCAGCCCTCTCCTGCATGCTTGTCCTGCAGTTAAGAGGGGAGGGATTTTTTTCTAACCTGCAAAGTGGCTGTAGACTGGTTTAGCAGGGGATTGGCAACAGGATTTATTAACCTCAACTAGAACAGAAGAAGTGAAGGGGAAATGAACTGTTGTCCACACAAGACTGAGGAGTTTTAAACTGGAGTCTGTCTCAGTTCCTCATAATGTTAAAATACTGATTGTGGGATTTTTAAGGTGGCCAATAGGAAAGTTTTGGCAGCAATACAGTGATGCGTATAGATTCTAGTAGCCCTGTTAAGAGGAAATTATTTTTCTTCTGAGGAAGGCTGTCAAGGGCAGAACAGAACGGTTTGCTGCCTCCAAAGATCGGACTGTAACTTGAGGAATGCTGCTCCACATCTAGGTCTCAGAAAAGCCTCCACACTGAATAAGAATTAGCCCACATTAAATCAGAGGAAGCCTCTAGGCTACAAATTTAAGTGTCTAAAATACTTAAGGCATGGACTACTAAAAGACTTCAAAACTGTTGTTCCTTGGTCTTAAAGCAAAACCTCTCTCCGGCTCAGCTGCTCTCTACTTCCAGTAGCTATCTTCCTCAGATTTTTTCAAAAAGCCTCACATTTTGCTTCTTTGCATGCCTGGCTCTGAGCTGATAAGTTTTGTTGGTGTGGGAGGTTGTTTTTCGCTTTGGGGAGTGGGGTGTGGGGTGTATTTTATTGTTGCTTTTTTTTTTTGTCAGTGTTCTTGTTGCTTTTGTTCTCTTGGGACATAAGGTCCATCCTCTGTCTTTCTCTCTTCCTGTTGCCCAGGTTAGGTGGCTTTCTGGGTTTTTATCTGCTTTTCTTAGCAGGAGCTCTCGTGGAGGGTAGCCAGTGAACGATGTGTGTTCAAACTTTAGGCCTTTAACTCAGGAAAGTAAGCTTTGTTCTGCTTTCTAGGTGTTTCTGAACAGCTACACTGACTTTTTTGAAGATGAGTTATGTGACATTTCAGTAGCACAGAACAGTGTTTGGCTTAAAAAAATAATAATAAAAAAAGGAACAACATATACATATAATCAAGCTCCAGTTATCACCTAATTATGTTGTTAGGCTCTTCCTCTGTGAGTTGATATCTTCTCTGACAGGTGAAACTCAAAGCAGAAGTTGCTGTTATCTATACGGCTATCGCTAAGTATTCATTGTTTAAATAGAAGACATTTGAACTCTTGTGCTATAAATTACTGCCAGGGCTTCAAGTTCTCTGGAAAAAGATATGAAATTAGAAAATGGAAACTTTTTCATGCAGCAGCATAATCTTCCCTATGTATTTCTTCAAAGTGAAAAGTAAGCTCTGAAAGCAATTCATCCTGCTTTAGCATGTTTTTCAATTGGTACCCCAGGGATTATGTGAATGAGTCATACCATCATTAATTAGGCTTCTCAGTGCTTCTCATCATGCTGAAGGCTTCTACTCCAAACATAAGAAAATAAGAAACTGGGAAATGATCTGCAGCAAAAAGTTTAGAAAGGTGTATGGCTCAGCTCTGATAACTCTTCAAATGAAACTGCTTTTATCATGGTCATAATGCCATGTTTTTACTGATAGCCTTGACTCCTGTGTGACTGCTGCAAATGCCTAACTTTTTGCCTATGTGTGAAGTATTATTAAATTTGTATAATGATTGGAATGCTTCTGTGAATCAAATTTAGCAATGGATGTTGTGCATTGGTCAGCAATAAACTTTTGATTATCAGAAAGTTCAGAAATTAATTTACCTTATATGAGGGAAAAATAATTCTAATAAGCTTACTCTTAAACTTCTGTCTCTACAATCATAACAGAGAGCTTATTTTCCTGCTTTGCAGCTGTACTGGCTATTGGGTTGTGCTTCTCTGCTTTTTCTCTCCCACCCTAATAGTGGAAGAATGAGTAATGCTGCCAAAAATTGTCTGCTTCAGTAAGCTTGGTTTAGGGGCCACTTCATGTTTTAAATATTTCTATGAAGGCTTGTGTGGGCTTGAAAGCCATTTAATGCTAAAATTTTCAAGAGCTAGGAAAAGGAACTGGAGTACTTGCCTTTTGGCTGTCTGACTTCTGTGGTGGAGTGTGTGCAGAGCTTTGCTGTGATGTGCATGGACTCCTTTGCATGGAGGCGTTGGTCCCCTGGCATGGCAGTTAGTTGCTGCTTGTCGTGCAGAGCTGTGATTTGGGCAGAACTTGTGAAGACGAAGTCTGGGCTTTTCCTACGCACTTTGAACTGCATCTATTCAGCGCCGATCTCTGTCTATAGACAGAGCATGGGCTAATCCCTGCAACTGTCTTCAAGGGTTTTACAGATTCAAGGTGGAGGTGGTATATTCCTTCTCCCTCTTCCGCCCCAATAAAAGGCTGGACCTTGTGTTCTTGCAGTTAGAGACTGATTTAATACCTTCTTTGGCTTAGGTAGATTCAGATTTTTATCCCTTGGGCAGCACAGAAATCCTCCTCAGACTTCATTGCTTGGGACAGTACTTGTTTCATGGAGGCAAGGGGTAGAGTAGGGAAGAGAAGACAAACAATCTGAGTTTAGCCCCTCTTTGGGAGAGGCACCAAAACCTGATGCTCTCTGGCTGTGTGCCTCCTTGTAAGCGTATGCCTCTGTCCTGGAGTTCTAGGACTAGATGTGTGACTGAAAGAAGTTTTACAGGATTGTCTGTTGTTGTTTCTACCTCAAATACTACTAATTGGGTAGAATTGCAGTTTGTCCTCTGCTCCAAGGCAAAATGGTATTCATACACTTCAAATAAAATGTTGATTGGACAGTAAACCAATGAGTTTCACTCAAATTGGTGCAATAAAACTTTCTACTAGCTTCTAAGTATTTTAAAATAGAAAAAAAAAGTCACTTATACATTCTCTTGTACAAAAAAGGCAGGGACTAAACTAAAGTGAGTCCAGTAAAGACGATCAAGGGACTGGGGCCTCTGTCATATGAGAAGAGGCTGAGAGGGCTGGGACTGTCCAGACTGGAGGAGAGTCATTGAAGAAGTTGTTACTGTCATAAAATCTGATGTGAAGATGTAAAGATGACAGATAGGCTCTTCCTAGTGGTACTCTATGACATAAGAAGCAGTGGCCACAGATGGCAAAGTGCATCCGAACATAAAACTCCTACTGTGAGGGAGGATGAACACTGGAATAGGTTGCCCAAAACTTGGAGATAGTCAGGAGATGCCTTCCAACCTCAACTATTCTGTGATTCAGGGTGTTGCTGACTACTCAAAAGCTGAAGTTTGTATTTATCCTTAGCAACTTAAAATTATCTGTATAAGGAGTTGAGTAAAATACAGTAATTATGAGGAGTTAAATGTATGACTTCATGGAAATTACCTATTTTGTTTGGCTCATAAAGTAAATCACATGGCCAATGCTTTTGAATGTGTTGGGACTCCTATTGAGTAGAACCGCAATACTCTGCTGTAACAATGTTTTAATTGGGCTAAAAATGTCATCAGCTTGTTCCTCTTGTAGTTCTATGTGGGGAAACAGGTTTAATCACACTCACTGGACTTCAATTAGGTGATAAAAGCTCCTCGTACTTCTACAAAGAGGGCATCTGTTTACCATGGTCTTGTTTTACTCCCCAACTGCAAAGCTGTTTGGAATTGAAACTGTGTGTTATTTCTGTAAGTGACTCCTACGATGCTCTCTCATCTTGCACTACCAAGTATAACCTGGCTGTTGCACATTGCCGAGCAGCACAGTTCTTGAAAGGAGGAAAACTAAAATTCTTATCATTTCAGCATAAAGTTTTCTTAAGCTGGCTTGGAGTCTCTTTGCAGAGTAATGAGACGTTGTTCCTCATCAGCATGATGTTCTACATGAGCCTTCAGGTCACGTTACTATGAATATAGATGTTGATATTCCTGTGCATACTTGGCAATTTTGAAACTTTATTTTCAGACCTTTTTGCTGTAAATGAGTAACTTAAGAAAATGTAGTTGGAGGGCAGGCTCTCATCTTTACTACAAGTCCTTATCAACTGAGAAATGATGCAAGTCTGTGTAGTGTCTTCCTGAGGTCCCTTCCTAGAGAAGCATCTACTGAGAAATCTTGAGCAGAACTGCCACTGCACTTAACCTTCATATCTCAAGATAGACCTTAAGCAGTGATCCTAACTAGTATAGAGTGCATGATACCCTTCACTAACAGTGCTTTAAGATTCCTTGAAAGCTAATAAGAAAATACTAACACTGGGCCCAGTGTACAACATGTTCTTCATTATCAGTGTGAATATTGCTAGAAAACTTTGTTAGAGGCTTTGTTCTTTTCAGAAAAGCTGCTGGATCCTATACAGGCAAATTGTGTCCTGCCTTGACTTCTTCAAGGTAAACTTCCAGTGTGAACTTAATGCAAGGAACTGTAAAGGAAATATAATTGCATAAAAATCCCACTGTATTTAATTACAAACTCAGAAATTGGCACAGAAATTTAAGTATTCAAGAGCACAATCAAGGGACAACTTGAGAAATAACTGTTCAGGTGATTAAGCAAGGAAGAAACTGCTTTAAAGAGCTGGGCTTTTTATCCTGTATATATTTTTGGGATTTCAGAAAAAATATTAATTTACATAGCTGATAATAATACGTTTAAAAAAAATGCAAACTACCGCGAAGGCTACTGAAGTTTGATACCCATCAATCTTTATTCATTCTGGCCCGATTACTTTTTAAAACACCATTAAGTAGACACACACTGCCATCTCGTGAGCATCTCTAACATAGCTGCAGTTTGATTTCTGAAGAGAGGAAAATGTGTTGCTTGGAGCAAGTAACTTAATACAGTACAAAACATATACAGACTTAAAAATGCTGCACTGAATGCTTTGTCAATTCTGTATTATATAATAGAGATACACAAAGCAAAGCTAAAGTATTTTATTAATAATTTATTGTCAGTAAGAAAGACTGGCTAATGGTAACTTTCAGTAAAAACCTTTACAAGACCATTGGATCACAAATATACAGACACTATAAAAACTGTGTCATGGTGGTTTTGGTTCTAAAGTGGTATGTAGAAGGTCCCCAACACACTTTCCAGGGAGAGAAAAATATGTACGGTTCTAAAATACAGCAACCCATTTAAGACATTTCTATGTAGCTGACCCAGAAAAATATCAGACCTAACCTATGTACAATTGGAATTGTGTGAATATATTGATTTTTTTTTTTTTAATAACAAAATGTCAAAGCTTAGGTTTTGGGGGAGAATACATACAGTGATGCCCTGATTATGTCAGGGTGCTAGTTTTTAATGGCACACTAACACCACTAGATTCAGTGGAAGTGGAAAACATTCACAAAATATCTACAAAATCTAGTTAAAACTATTAAAATCAAAACTGTACATAAAATTTACAAAAAGTAGGAGAAAATTAATTGCATTAGAACTATATAAATATATGCATCATGCTAACATGGAGAAGTGGTATGTGAATTTTTTTTTTAACATAGAGAATGTAAGTACAAAAAGGATATTCAGAAATGACATAGCCAATGAAATTCCTGGAACTGTCCAATTACAGTAGGTCAGGAAATGGAAACAGGCTGACTTAGTGAAATGAACTACATGATCCAATGCTGCCATGCCAGTTTAGCTCACAAACAAAACATTCACTGTGGCTGGGGAAAAAAAATACAAAAGCTCTTGAAAGTTGTTCTAGAATTGACAGTTTTTTAAGAGTCCAGGCACTTTTGTTGAGTGTGTCAGACTTCTGTATGTTGCTGGGAATCAAGTGGAGGAATTTTCACGTCCTCAAAATGACCATCGTCTCCACTCTCATAGTCACTCATCATGACTTCAGACTCCATTTCACAGCATGCTGACACATCAGAGCATGAAGCTGTGGAAGCATATACAGACATGGACATGTTGTCTACAGTGGGTGCTTCAAAGTCTCTATCGTACCCTAATGTGTAAGGAGGATAAGGTTCTCTGTAACTGCTGTTGACACCACTGGTTGTGGTCTGAGGTTCTGACATGTCTGCAGGATAGTGATGGGGAAGGTACTGATTAAGGTTAAATCTCTGCCTGCTTCTTGTAGAAGAACCCAAGCTACCTACGGCTGGCATGTCTCTGGGTGGCTGTATTGACTCAAACTGGTCGCTGTATTCCGGTGGTAATGGTGGAAGCTCATCAGGTGCAGGGAAGTCATCAGGTGGAGGTGGAAAATCACTTTCTATGTCATAACCACCAGGGTAATAGTCTGTGTCGATGGCATTTGGATCAGTGTAGAGGGGAGCTGACTCCTCAACCACTTCATAATTTGGATATTCTTGGATGCCTGGCAACTGAACGCTTGGCATCCAGTCCGATGTATCCCAGTGATAACCTGAAAAGTTAATTGTTTTTAAAAAAAGCAGTATTAGCATCTTGTCTTCAAGTCAACCTGAACTGAGAAGTCAACAAGCGTACTAAGACAATGCAACCACTGTGATTAGGACACTAGTTAATTAGAGAGCAGTTTGCCCCAGGGTTCCACAAAAAACAGTCAACACAACACAGCTTTACATTGTGGCATGCATTAGATACTGCATCATACACACTTGAACTTTTACATTTTCTCAGACATCTCACCTAACATGGGAAGAGCTGTAGGCCACCTACGGAATGTGCTGTCACAACACATAATGGTATAAAACTGCTCACTGGATAGCAAAGAACCAACAGCTCCCTCTTGCATCAAAATTTTTAATCGAGTGTTGTTGAGTAATTACAGTTAGGGTGATTACACCTTCCAGTTTTCCTTATGAATATATTTAGCATATACAACGCATGCTTTTCTTAAGTAAAAGAAGTCGTTTCTAACTAGTAAAGTATCCAGACCATTTAAAGTGATATTACCCCTTAACTGAATTAAGGTAATTTCACAAAATGCTGCTAGCTCAACAGTACCTGCCACACCACTGATAAAAATCTTTGACTATTAGTAAAAACATTCCACATTCAAATACAAGAACAAAACAGGAAAATCAACCTTAATCATGCATAAATGACCTAACTTGATCCTCTCTTGCAAACTCCCCTGGAATAAACTTGTATTGGTCTGCTGGAAACCGGATGTAAAACTAATCTCATTAAAAATAATTGTTCTTCTCATCCAAACACCAAAAAAGGAAATTAATATGGAACTCTAATAAGGTGCAAATCTAGTAAAGAGTAATCACTGCAGACAAATGCACAGCAAGCAACTGATAGTAAGTCTGTGTTAAAACCAAGTATGAACAGAAATATTTTGGTGAACAATGAACTGCATGCAGAAGTCACCTCTTGAATTGCTGAGGTCAGGAACAGCAAAAGATTCTTTAGGTGGCAGAACGAGAAGAAAAAGGAGAAAACATCTGTAGTTAGGAATCAAATTGTAGAACCAATGTGAAGACAAACAATGACTGTCACTATGATGTTCATGCCACTTTTGTCCATTATTCGTAGGCATAGTATGCCAGTTTACTTAGCAGTACTAAAATCAGCATTTTTTTTTTTGTTCCGGGCTCCTCCTTTGTTAAGACTTGAACTGCAGAATACATACTGAGTTAGGGTAGCCCACCCAGGAGATGGCTGCATAGCAGAAAGATCTGTAGAAATTGATCAGTAGATTTGGGACTTTTGCTAAAACTGGTAAAAGACTTTGTCTGATATTTTTCCTCTCCTTGTATCCCCTTGGTTTTTGATACAGGGCTGCATCTTTTAGGACTTAAGACTTCCAAGTATCTCATGCAAAGATGGGAACTCTCCCTTTAGTATCTAGCTTCCATACACTTTGCTGCATCCCCTGTACAGCAGACCTGCTTCCCCTTGTACAGCAATCCCAACAACTCATGCTCAGCTGAGAACTGTCCCATGTTATCTCACAAGTTTTAAACCTTTGTCTCTCTGGGAATCTATATTCCTTATTCAGGTCTGTAAGATCAAGCAATGCCTATCCTCATGCCAGTATCTTCTCCTGAGGACTGATGCTTTTACTTGTTCTTGGCAGACTGGAGAGATAGAGGGTTGATCTTTGAGGGGGCAGGTTTTCTTTTTAAGCTTGTGTAGCCCAGAGAAGAACAGTACTGTCCATGCTAAAGGAGACATCAATCTGCTATTATCTCTGATCTGAGGCCTCTAAAACATTTCTGGCCTCATCTCCAGGAGATGTTCTGACCGCTAATCTACTTAGAAAATTGTACTATTCATTTTTCTAAGGAAACTGTGTGCAAAACTAAAGCCAAAAGGCCTTCAGATTTAGAGCACTTTTACCGAGGAACGAGGAGAGCTCGGTTCTGTCCTCTGCTTCTCAGGCAAATGGCCATAGAGGAGCCTAGTTACAGTTCATGCTTCCAGGATACCTGTTGGACCGAACCCCTTGGGGAGACTAAAAAGCAGAACTCAGGTTTACCTGAGATGTTTTGAAAGAAGGAATGCTTATTGAGAGTAGAAATTTCCACGTGTTAAGAAGCAGTCAAGCAGGATATCTTTAATATCTTTATGAATATTCTACAATGCATAAAGTATTTATATTTGTCTTACAGCAATACTAAACCACCAAGCAATACTTTCAACTTTGACTTGAGAACTACATCCATCATTTTTAGTTTCTATTCATCAAAACCTCAGAGAAAATCTGAACAAGTTATTAAATATTTCTCTGATGGATTTTGTCTTTTCTAGTCTTATAATTCTCCCTTTCATAAGGGCTGCACATTACAATTTTATAGCATTGAGGACTATGGTCTAAAGTTACACATTAATGAAATACTCCCCTTTAGTTAGAAGTCTTTGCATTTGTCTTTTTTTGTGTATCTGCATACTTTAGACAGGATATACTTCAAATAACAAACCAAAGAGACTTTAGCTACTATAATTTTATGTTCTTAAAATGGCTTTGTTTTAAGTAGAATTTAAAAAAACAGTAGAGTTTCCTAGTATGTATTAAGAACTAGGAAACATACACTGTGGATGCTATTTCAGAAGCCACTCTGCAAATATTGAGTAAATTACTTGCAAGTCAATTAAAACCACAGTTAACATTTGCACAGACTCACCGGTACCTTTATTACTAATATTGTTTTGTAACAAGTTTTTGTTACACTACAGTGGTCAGTTCTTAAACATTAGCAGAGAAGAAATGAAATTCCACTGAAAATGTCTACTTCACATCTTTCTAACTTCCAAATGCATGCCCAAGCATACCTTTCAGATACTGATGTAGGGCTGGGTAGTAACTACCTTCTTAAACTGATAGGCATGTATATGCCTTTATACCTCAACTGCACACAAAAGATCCATTTTTTCTGCTGAAGAGACGGATTGATCTGAAGATCGGGGAAGTGAATACTGATATTAGATTACTGCCATTCTGCGCAGCTGGACAAGGTGCCAACAAATGTGAAAGAAGAAAAGGAAGAGGGGGCTGCTGCTTTTTCAGCTACTGCAATACGTGCAATTGCCTTTGATGCTGTCTCAGTTCTGCTGGGGAGCTTTACTGTGCATATTTTCAGAAGAGAGTAAGCACCAAGACCTTTCTATGCCAATACTTTTTTTTCCCCCCAAGAGATCACACTTTGGAACCTGTCCACAGGGTAGCTATAGCATACATATGAAAACATGAATAGATATACAATAAAAATATGTTCTTTGCTTAAGTCCAAGTAAATAAGAACTTCCATTTGCTAGGACTACATTACTAGAGGACATACATGCATTATTCTGCCAAAGCAGTAAAAAATATTAAAACATGTATATACCTTCTTTTTCCACCGAGTCAACAACAGCATTGACAAGGTGTATTACAGTCACTACGGAAGCTTGTAAAAGGTATAAAAGGAGCAAATTAAAACAAACCTATAGTTAGTATCATTTTAAACAGCATACAGTTATACAAAAAAGAACACAGTAAAATTGCAGTTCATTACTATTTTATAAGCAATATTATTTGTGTACATATACATTTACTTTCTAGCTAGAAAGCAGTTACGTATGATATGTAAAATACATCTCTGAAGCTGAATATTATTCCTGATAAACATGGTAACATACTTGTAACTACTCCTGAAACAAACTGAGTACAAGCACAAAGCTGCTTTGGTTGTGTTAGAATTTATGAAATGTTCCTTAAAACATACTACTTGCATAATACTTCATCTAGATAGCAATAAAGTAGGCTTTTCTAAAGGCCTGGGTGAATTAAGGCATTAGGCTTCCCCTCTTAGACTATGCAACTACATTTCCCCCCTTCACGCTCTCTCCAGTGGAAGAAATTTTCACTGAAATAAACTAAAAATGCTAGAATAGGAGCAACATCTACTGAAAACTTCTGTTGCTGACCTACTTAAATTGTGTGTGAACAACCAAAATGAATGTATTTTTTATGTCTTCCTTTTCCCAAGATACTTTTCGAAGGGAGAAGGATTTTCTTTTATAGGCTAGGACGAAGTAACACATGCAATTTATTTGCATGTCTCAGGGATTATATTTCCAACAAATGAATTCAGAATCTACAAAAAAGGAACGAAGAAATTATATCTATGATTCTACAGCTATTTCTTTTAAAACTGTATATTAATGAGTAATCAATACATGGCAAGAAATACAAGTAAGAATGTATAACATATGGGATGGAGAGGAGGAGAGAACACATGTACCACACAACACTTAATACCACAGGAAAAAAAAGTTGAAAGTTATCAGAGGTTTGCTGATAAAATGATGAGTGCTGTAAGCATACCATTTTACTTTCACCAATCATTAACAGATTTTCTTTCCATGCTGTTAAGAACAAATCACATTACTTCATTGAGAAGCAGAATGTTCTTTATTCCTAAACTATAGAATTTCAGATTCTTTTTACCTTTCCGAGATAAAACCAGAAATATTGGAATAAAAGTCAAAACAACTTATCTTAGTGAATTACGTTATGAGACAACTGTGGCTTTGTCCAGTTGGTCTGAAATGTTTCTAAATACACAAATGCAATCATATCAACTGTAAAAGCATCTGTCATCACAGTAGAAAAGTAGAAGACTTCAAATTAATAATGATAAACCCCACAAATTCGTATGCTGATTATGTTTTGATGGATTGGCATTGTTACCGAATTACTTTTATTTTTATATTGCCTTTTTTCAATGTATGGCATTTTTAATGAATTAATTTTAATCATGGTGAAAGCCAAATATACTGTTCTACTATAATAAAATTCCTTTTTGCGCAGCTTCCTTCATTACTAAAGTAATCAAACTTACAAGCAGTCCCTTAAACTCTGCTCTCACTCAGAACTGCTCTGATCCATATGGGAGCTGAGGTCGCAGCAAGAAAAAGAGAAGGAAACAAATGAAACTGTAACACCAGAAAGCTTTACCAAGACCTGAATGTCAAAGCAAAAGTTACATTTGTGCAGAGGTCATTTTTTAACTTCACTATATTTTTCTATAAGGTGATAACTACTGATTACCTAGGAGTTTCTCACATTTGAACTCACTTTTAACACCTTTTAAAGACAAGGCTCTGAACACCTTGTGCTGCATTTTCATTGTTAATATTCTAACAACAGAATGAATATATGTAATTTTAAGGTAAAATAATTAACATGAGATTTAAGATCAGCAAAATACTTTAAAAAAATAATAAGAGTAAATACAAATATATATTAAATAAGTTACTATTTAATATATATTCAATATATATAAGTCCTATTGATACTGAGAGATACAGACAGAACAAATGAATGTAAATGGCAGTACAGAATGATTGTATTTTACATACCGTTGTCATCACATGATTCAGACTGGAAGGAGCTGAGAGACTGGACCTCAGACATGCTTTCTCTAGCACTATAAGGATAAGAGTTCTTTTCATCCAGGGGCTTTTTCGAAAGACAAGGGTCAAGATCGACCACTTTAGCTGAAAGAAAATGTTTCAAGTGAGACACAAGAAAATTTAAGACTGAAATCTACAGATTTTTACAAAACTTAGTAGAGCATGAAGCCCAACCAGACTCAAAGCCTAGTAAAAGCAATAGGCACAGCGATTTTGCATTCACATTAGCATTTTACAAGCACACACCTTTACCAGAAAAGTAATAAAATAAGAACAATTTCTTACTGTCATAGTCAAAATCCCAGCTGGGTTTCTGTATTGAATCACTGTCCGAAGGAGAGTTGGAGGGAGGTGGAGGTGGCAAATTTGGTGCAACACTGCAAACAGCTACAGCTTTCCGGTGACCATGTACAGAATCTGGGTTAAAAGTACTAAACTCCGGGTGTTCAGGGATAGCAGACCCCTCAAAAGAATTCCTGTCAAGATTGTTCCTAGAGTCGCTTGGAATGCTTGGGGTGTATGAAATGGGACGAACAGGAACCTGTGGTGGGATGTCAGAATAGATGTTCTTATTCAATTTTGCATCAAAATAAGGTCTTTGCAAGAAAGCTGTTGTAGTTCCCAGTTGCTTGTCTTCAGGTTCTGGCTGGTGCTTCTTCTTTCTACTGACCACTTTGCGGCAAACAACAAAAATGACAACTAACAAGAATATTCCTGCGATGAAAACAATAATCCCAATCACTTCGGCTAAGCTAATATTCCAAGATGTTGAAACATATTTGTTAAGAACAATGTCTGTGCAGTGTTTTCCTCCAAATCCACGGCTACAATTGCAATGATAAGAACCGTAAGTGTTTTCACAAAGGGCACCATTAAGACAGGGGTTTTCTACACACTCATCAACATCAGTCAGGCACCTATCAGAAAAAGAGAAGAGCAATGATGGTTAGTTTACATCAGTAGTCTCTGTTGTAGTTTCCTAGTTCTCCACAATTTTAGGTCTGTTTAATGTTCTGTACTGTACACTACGAAGCAATTCGCTATTTTATTAACATTTCAGATTTCAACCAGTTTGAACTGTTAAGTAATACTGTTAAAAATTCAATATATATGAAACACTACCTACCTTTCTCCACGAAAGCCTGCTTCACACTCACAAACGGGTCCATCCAAACTGTCAATGCACTTTCCACTGTTTTTACAAGGATTGTCTTTGCAATATGGACCCAACTGGCACCTGCAAAGGCAAAAAAACCCAAACGTGGCAGAGAGAAAGCACAAACGAGCCATTACCTTACTGTGAGTGAGTATATAGTGTGGGATTCAGCACTGTAACATAGGAGCTGGCATTAACTTCAACTAAATCCAGTGGGTTTTAAAGTCTGAGCTTTAAGGAGGGAACAGATACAAAAGGTAACCGAAAGAAGTATTAAATTTATAGCCTATTCTATAAGAGGTTTGTTGGTACAATAAGCCACAGAAACATACCTTTGCCCTGTGTATTGTCCTCGGCACTGGCAGACAAAATCATCACTGACCGGGATGCAAGTACCACCATAAAGGCAGGGGTTGGAAGCACACGGGTTTACATTTACATCACAGTGAGTTCCCATAAACAAAGGTGCACACTTGCAATAGTAACCTGAAATCAAATACAGTCTTTTTGAAACGGACACATGGTTTTACTAGATTTAAGATAAATCCTCCCTGCACACCTACCTCTTTGAAGAGAGAGGATGGTAAGAAACAGAAATATTTATCAAAAATGAACTGAAGTTTAAGTGTAAGGTTTGTCTTGAATATGACTGAAGGATAACTTCCAGTTCTCTCACAAAATTCAAACTTGTCACAATGATTTCAGAATATTTAAAGACTCTAAAGTAGGCAGTTAAGAAGAGAGACTACAGGTTAAATTCCCACTTCATCTGATGCACTTTGTCTAAATCATACCCCAAGGAATTTAGCCCAGAACACAGCCTTCCTACCTGCTCAACAACCAGCCTTCTACAACTCTCTGGGGAAGCAAGAATTATTCACAAATTTGTTTTGTCCTTCAAGGCAGAGAAGCAGAAAAGTTGTTTTGAAAACTAACAGCAGAATATATCACAGCTTACCTCCGTTTGATAGTGCATTGCAGATGCCTCCATTCTGACATGGGCTGCTTGAACAACCTTCTGTGGTAGGCAGTGAGCATCCAGGAATCACATCAACAGATTCTTCCATGTGTGCATAGTTTCGTGGCTTATTGTTTAGAGGCAGCTCTTGTCCATTGAGTACAACAGAATCCATACAGCCTCTGAAACCATTGCTCACCTGAGGACTCCTACCATGTCTTGTACCTTGCTGCCGAATATGACCACCAAAAAACACATGATTATCCAGGTTTAGCGTCCTAAGTGTACCAGGAGCAGTACCAGATGCGGTATGCACCCTATCCAGAACAAGTCGTGCGTAGTTTCCGTCCACTTCAAGAGATACTGAATGCCACTGGCCATCGTTAATCTGAATGCTCTGAACAGAAACAATCCCAGGCCCACTGCCACAATCAAATTTATATTGCAGTCTTCCATGGTGAATCTACAAAGGAGAGGCACAACATCACCAAATGGTCAGCATGCTTGTAGACTATAAAATACTGATGCCTATAAAAGTTTATGTTTGTTGGAGAGACAGAATGATGGTGATGTTCATAAAGGCAGTTTAATAACACTGTATTACAGTGGTGATTGTGATTCATTCTATATGGTTCTTTAGTTAATATATATACTTTGTACATTTTTTCCTCTAGTAAAGAAGTCACAGTCATCAAGATTACAACGCTTCAAGACCTTTCATCTTGTGCTTTATGTGACTTTTTCTATATGGACTTAATGAGTATTATAAGCAAATAAATTTAAAATTATTTAAAACAGATAACTCAAGGGTGGTTTTTTTTTTTAATTTTAAAAACATTAAAGAAAACTAATTCCTTTTACACATAAAAAATTTCTGTACAAGCTGGTCACCTGGATGTATAACACACTACTTTGAAGGCAATTCTCGATTTTAACAATTCTATAGAGATGTTATAAGTCAATCTTGATTTGTCACAAAAAAATAGTTAAGAAGAAGGTAAGAAGAAAAGAGGAGATATGCCCTGTGAGATTTTAATATACCTCTAAGATACTGTAGTCTGTTCCTCGAGCATACATAACAACTGCATGAGCAGAGTAAGTTCTAAGTCTCATTGTCAGCTTCATTTCCTCTTTGTTTTCATTTTCCATGAGACGGTATTTCACATAGCTGCTTCCAGTAAATGTCACAGCAGAGCCAGATGATGCTTAGGAATACAGAAAAGCATAAAATGTGTTAACACAGGACTGGAATAAAATTTATATTTGGAAAGTAATATGGTTTTACATAGAGATTTTTTGAGTTTATTTCTTACCAGGACACTGTCCAGCTTTGCTGTCCTGGCAAACACAGGTGTATTTTCCGTCCTTTGGATCTCCTAAACATTCAGTACCTTCAGGACATGGGTTCCCTTCACACACATTATTCACTATGGGGCATTTCCCATCTGTAAGACAAAATATATTATTTGTCCTCTGTTGGTTCTAATGGTAAGTGTCCCTTTTCACAAAATAAGCATAGTAGCTGAAAACAACCCGAATGATATTCCTAACTATCAGACAAGGAACTGTAGCAACAGCTGTGGGACATGACTGGCACAAACATAGACTAGATAAATGGCATATACAGTGGTTGATTTTCATAGTTATCTTGATTATTCAAACATTTCAATTAGTACAATTCAGTAACTTATGTTGTGGATTGAAGTTTACAATTACTACCATACACAATAAAGAACATGTAGATAATAAAAATGGACAGAGTGCACTGGGGACAGCAAAAGAGCAAGTCTGTATTTGAAATGGAAAAGGAATGGGCTTTCAATATTTAGTTAAGATGTGCGAGTGCACTCAGCAATGTTAAATCGTGATTTTAAAACACAATGTTGTTTTCCTCAGAGCTAAAGATGAATTACTCTTTGGTTATAAATTTGCATACTTGTAGGTATCTTAATGAATCTTCATTTCCCAGTTCACCCTGTCATTCCCAGCCAGGTTTGGAAGCTCTGTGGGTTAATCCTCTAAGCAGAAACCAGGAAGTATTTAGGTACTTTGCAAGATCTTACCTTTGTGCACAGAAGACTGAAAATGGCTGGCAGTTTAGCACAGGCAAAAAAATAAAAAGGAACTTCTTTCATAAAATGGCAGAAGGTGTAACTATAAAAAAAATTCCCTCCCATAAACTTATATTATGTCAAGTCTTAAAATGAGGTAACAAGAAAAGAAAGGCTTACTCCTTACTCTGAATAAAATTAGGCCAATGTTGCAGTGAGGGTTAGAGGACATTCTTAATCTTAATTTTCCCCTGTGGATTATAGCTGTTCAAAACCAGTACAATCTTTTTAAGGATACTGTTTTCCTTACTGCTTTTCTTACCTTTACAAAGACAAACTGCTGTTCTGTGATGACGGGGAGTGACAAAACTCAACCTGGCTGTGCTGTGGGTTGACATCACGTTCTCATCCACTGTTACTTTTTCTTCACAAAATTTCAAAGGACAATCTAGGCCTGCGCAAAGCTTATGGAAAATACCAATTATCCGGACACCTAAAATCTCCTCTAGGTCAGGCACAGAAGAGTTTATTTTGTGGAGCAAAATTCTTGTCGTGTGCTGAGAGCTACCAGACTTTTCTATATGCAGGAGGACATCAAGGTTTGAAGGAGGATCAGACGGCTGCAAACTAACAATCTGGATATCATTTCTCCTCACGCCCAAGATGTTTCTTAAAGCTCTTTGGAAATTGCGCCAGTAATCACCAATGAATTCTTCAGGGGCAAGGTTTGCAAAGCGTATTGCAATGCTGTGATTTAGTAAATCTTGAGTGATTTGTCTGATGTGTACAGTAATATCAGCTGAAGTTGTAAATTTTCCATCTGTAACAGTGACATTTAGGAGGTACTGTCCTACATCTAACCGTTTATGTGCTATTAATTTGCCACCAGTACTAGAAACGGAGAACAGGGATTCCATTCTGGGGTCCAGACTGTATGTCAAAGTATCATAAACATCTTGATCAGTTGCATGAATTTTTCCAATGACACCACCTGAATATTCTTCCCCAAAGGCTGTGATAAAGATTTCTAGAGGCAGAATTGCTGGAGAATAAATACTTTCCTCAATAATTCTAATATCAATGTAAGTCAAAGATGACAACGGTGGTTTTCCATTATCTGCCACCTAAAGGAAAATAAGGATAGAGTTAGGTTTTTGCTTTATCTCAAATTCTACTGTATATTTGTACTGTATGCAGTAGAGTTGTATTTTTCTGATAACAAAAAAAGGTTTCAGGAAGATGCATTATGAAATTTTCTAACACATGCCCTGACATAAAAGTTAATATTGAAAAATTGAAAAGCTTATATAAGCAGGCACACACAAACTTGTTTTCCCTTCTTCCAAGATTAAAAGCCTACAGTGATCTTAATACCTGGAAATGCTAGGAAGTCAGTGACACTTCTAGCAATGCACAGTAGCTGATTTTAGACAGCAGGTGGTGCTTGAACCTTTTTGATTTCTAGCATGGAAACACATTACAAATTTGAAATGAATAATGCACTAGAAATTTACAACATGCATCACCACAGTTATTAGATTGTCTTCAAGACTACCTCCTAAATGCAGGATGCCAAAAAGTACTTCAGAAGGAAAACAATATATGTAGAACATTAACGTTTCATGATTTCTGATCATGGAGAGAAAAAAACACCACACTCATAGTGCTATTTGCTTCAGGCAATTAAAGTATCTTTAACAGAATCAACCTAATTAAATGTTAAAGCCTTTTTAAACATCACATCCCCTGTCCTTCACCCTCTTTTTGACAAAAGCATATCCTGTTGCATGAAGAAGGGACAAAAGAAGAGTAGAAAATCGAGAAAAAGCATTCCCTTGGGTTTACTTTCTTTCCTTCTTTCTATTTCTCAGTTCTTCTTTTCCATCTGCCTTTTTCCCAGAGCTCTTTCCCAGTTACTGAAAGTGAGATTAAAGAAATGGGCAAAGAATAATTGGACAGATGTGAAATGACAGAGGGGATACAGAGGGCTCAGAAGGCAGAAGATATCCTGCATTGTTCAAAAGGCTTTACGATAATTTTATAATGACTACAGGTAGTTGGTACACTCTGAAGATCTACGCAGAAAAGCTGCTTTTGATTTTCATACAACTTTAAGCAAAAGAGGAAAAACTCCAGGCACAAGATTACCTGTGGATATGCACATAATTATATAATGTTTAAAAGGTAATTCACATCTCACAGAACTACATGCTCTCGTCCCTCAAATCCAAAAGACAGGCATGACTAGAAACCTGCCCTCTAGGCTGCCCAAATATAAATAAGGAGAGAGAATGAGCTCAAGATGGCAAAGTTTTGTTTTGCTTAGGTTTCTACCTGGAAACAAGACAAAGCAGACAGTTTAGCTACAGGAGAAATCTCCAAGGGAAGTAAGAAAGGGCTTAAAACAAACAGGCCAGCAAAATGATAACAAAGGGACAGCAAGTAGGAAAGAAGAGCCCCAGGATTTTTCATTAGTGCAGATATTTAAAATCTGCTATGGTTTTAAACTAAAGACTTCAGAGTGTGGCACAAAGGCCTGTATGACTCATAGCTGAAGATTTCACGCACTAATGCTATGAGACATTTATTAATGGGTAATCTGTTTCCTTTGGAGAGAGGGAAAGCAAATGTGAGTGGCATGCACATGTAGGTGGCTGTCGGGCAAAAAATCTTATTTCTATTAAAACGATAGAAAGTAAAAGAAAGGCTCATGTTAAGTAAAGTTTTTTGTCAGAGTGGGTACATGTTGTGTGTGTGGGAGGAGTTGTTTGTGGATTGGTTTGGGGGTGTTTTGTTGGTCTTTATTTTTTTTTCCCCAAGCATGCCTTTAATGTCAGACAACTGCTTTAGCAATCCATTCAGAAAGCAGCTAAGGTAAAAGCTGTCAATACTGAAAAGCACAACAGTGAAGGTCAATTAAAAAACCAAAAACAAGTATCAAGAGATCACACACAGCCATTAACTTGTGAGCTGCAAGTTGAAAGTGCAGAAATTAAAGACAGCGTAAACTTCAGAAGATGCCTTTCTACAACCTTTGAAAAATCTTTCTTTTAAATTAACAGGAGAAGAGTATTTTTCCACGTAAGTCATGTATCTATTTTTGTGTACATCATTGGAACTGAAGTCTTGTGATATGGAAATCCTAGTTTTAGATGTCTTCATAGTCACGTATAGTGACTCACTAAGGAGAAGATAATAGCAAATTATAGCACTGTGTCTATTTAAAAAAAGTTATCATAATATATGATGATAAACGGCACTTAAAAGACAGTGACACATTTCCAGAACCCAGGCAGGTAACTTGTAAATTAAGGAATTAGATGGATCCAAAATACTGAGATTGGGTAGAAGCGAACACAAAAAATGCACATTTGTATGTACTGCTTTAATGATTTACTCTCTCTGAGAAGACTTTGTTCCAATCAGTATATTTATTTCAAGACACTTGTTTAGCTACTAGATGCTATTAAAATAGCCTGTATTCATTCCTTAGAGAAAAGGCACTTTTTAAGTGCTGTGCTAAAGAAGACAGCTGAAGTACTGACAGGCTGTTTACAAACATTCTACAGGCTCGGAAGAGGCTGGGAAATGAAAGAATTCTGTGATTTCACACAGAAGAACGTGCTAGATAAGCACCTCATACTTAAGGCAGGCACATTAGGAAGGTCCAAAGGTAAGACACTGTAACTTACACAGAACAGACAACTGCTTGTGCATGTATTCATAGGAATATATTTTAGAAGCTAAATAAACAGAAATTTGTTACTGCTTAGAGAAAACAAAATAAAACATATGAATCCTGTATTACACTGACTGCATATACAGGAAAAACAGTGCTGGTTCTTCTTCCCTAAACAAAAAAGTAATTTTGAGGAACTGGTATAGAACTAGGAAAGTATGTTAGGGAATTACGACAAAGTCCAGTCTAGGAAGGACAACAGAGCCATTGCTTAGGTACCTTGAAGGCTAATCAGTTCTACCACTAATTAGTAGATCACTATTGAGAAAAAAATGGCTAACAGAGGAATGATATACCTCCCTGCCCCCTTTTTATCTCAATTCTTAGACCCGAAACTAAACTATATTTAAATGGAGGCCTTTATCTATGCTGTTTCTTACACTGATGGCTCCTGATAACATTTCTAGTGACTCAAGCAGTAAATGACAATGCCTGTGGGATTTTTTTTAATTTCCCCAAAGAAAAGAAATAGACTTTGTGTAAATACTTACCACAATGTCGACAAAATTCAATATACACTGATGCAGACAATACTGCTCTAAAACTTAGCTAAGTGCATGTTTACTTAGAAATTGTCTGCAATATTAGATGAGAATAATTTGGAGACTGAAAGAAATTCCTCATGTGAAAATAGAAGTAAGAATTTTTCTTAAAACAAATCTGGAAATGAAGTTTAAGAATTAAGGTCAGTTATTTTTAGCCTACCAATTTTAAGCCCTCTGTTCACAACTCCTTAATTTACACCTGAATTAAAAAGGACTGGAAAAGATTAGAAAAATTGGTTTGAACTTTTCTTACAATAGATTACAAAAACGTATTTTAGAGAAATTCGCTGTGTTAATGTAACCTGGATTTTTCAATATGATCTGGTCTTTTTCCACAACAAAGGCATATATTATAGCATTTCAGGGTAATTTTTGAGGTTTATGCTGTATTTTCCCACTCCAAGGTTCTGAGATCCCTTCAAGTACTGCATTGCAAGTTTCAATGCTATGACAAAGCTCCGCTGACCTGGTTTTCCAAACTTATAAAAGATATTTTCAATTGCCACAGAAAAATATATCACTACTGCCATGATGTGCAACTTTCAATATCTGTTTCCGTTGCATCAGTGTAGTCCAGCTCACAGCTTTAAAGGTCAAGGTGATGGAGGCAAGAGGAAGTGTGCAGCCAGTAGTAAGAGGCTCAAGGAACCTGTCCTCTGCTGGCTTTTCCAGCATTCCACGTGAAAGGCAAAGGGTTTATGAAGACCATTCACCCAGTTACCATTTTACTTACAACTTACCTCTACCACGAGTTCAATTAAGCTTACTGTTACGCTTGCGCAGATTTCCATTTAAATCAACAGGCTTTGTCTTGGAAGATGTTAAAAACGTGGGACACGCCTCAAATGACTACGTGGCATGTCAGGATCTTGTAACAGGAAGACAAGGGGTAGGCAGGAAAAAGTGGTAGATTGGGCACGAGTGGGAAAAGTTAACTCAATACTTGTAATACAAAAAAGCTAGAGGTAGTGCTTCCTACCTTAACATGAAGTAAATAGTGATCCCTCACTTTGCGATTCAGTGCAGCAGTTGTTGTCAGAACTCCCTGCTGGTTAATCTGAAAAGTGTTCTCATCATTTCCACTCAGAATGGTGAAGAGAAAAGGAGGGCCATTGTGAGATGAATCCTTGTCTGTCACCACTAGCTGTAGCACGCTAAATCCAATAGGCTTGTTTTCCTATATATGTGTAGTACAATCACATTGATTTTGTCAAAATTGAGCACACTAGACCAACATTGATTTCTTTTTCACAACAACAAAATTTCAAAGTAGTATCAAATCAGTTAATCAGTATAAGAAATCAGAATGAAGGTATTGTTTAAGGAAAACTACCTTCTGAGAATAATGATGCAAATAGTAAAAGAAAAAAGGCAGTACATTTGCTAACATTGCATTTTTAAAGTTTATTTTATATTTTTAAAAGTAGCTCAGCCTTGAAACTTTGTATTTTCCACTTTTGTTCTGAATTAAGATTACTGTAAAATTTAGTTAAAAAACCTGTTGAGAAATAATCAAATGCCTCTGTTGGGAGGACTAGAAAAACATACACCCCCTTCTGACCCTTGCGTCCCTAATTAGTTCTGACTAGAGTAGTGGCTGCTACCAGCCACAATCCAGTTAAAATACGAAATCCAGAATTTAAAATTTGCATCATAAAACCCCTTCAAGTTTGCATCCAGTGGATGCCTGAGGTTTCATACTTCACACATTTTGGTTTATCATGTATCTGATATACACACACAAAAGGCACTAGCGCTGATATGAATGAACTATAAAACATGAGGTTTTCCCTTTTAGTTGAGTAAGGGAAACATTACATTGGCTGAGTAAGGGAGTAAGGGAGTTGAGTAAGGGAATCATTGGCTCTCTAGTCTACGGTTTTATGAGACACATAAATTTTCGTTTGCTTCCAGAAAGATTGCACTTGGGGAAAGCAAAATACCTGTCTCCCACACAAACACACAGAATTGCTGAGTTTTGTGGGGTTTTTTTTTTGTTTTTTTTTTTTTTTTTTTTTAAAATAATCCAGGACACCTTACTTAAATACTCTTTATATGTTGGGTAGAGATGAATCACTTTGTCCTCTTTTAGGAAGCCAGCTTTACAAATCATGTACATGGTCTCAAACAGAAGTGGTATGTGAGGATGGCACAGTGTACAAGATAACATTGCCTGATCCACACTTCTCTATTGTACAAGGCCAGGGAACAGCAACAGCAAAAGGACCCAAGGGATTGAGCTCACATTACTAGTATAAAGGTCTTAAAGCAATTCATTTGTTCCCTTCCACTTATTTTCTGTTGGATCAAGGAAGACAAGAACTACAGACACTGCCTCTGCTATCTTTGCTTTAGCAGAATTTTCTGAATCAGGCAAGTACATATCAGCCATTTGAGAATTAAACCAACTACTAACATCCTAAGGTGAAAAATTAGTCAAGGACTGATATGGAGCAACATGAAACACTACTCCTGTTTTAAATGCTTCTGATCTCACAGAAAGCAAACAGGAATCAAGTCTTGGACTATGTGCCACAAAGCACAACACTTGCTTCACAGTAAAAGGTGCTTAAAGTATCTTTTTCTAAGCAGTAACTCTAATATGAAAAAGAAATCGCA
This sequence comes from Cuculus canorus, assembly GCF_017976375.1. Lineage (NCBI taxonomy): Eukaryota > Metazoa > Chordata > Aves > Cuculiformes > Cuculidae > Cuculus > Cuculus canorus. The sequence goes on along the minus strand of NC_071404.1, from coordinate 33,920,357 downwards.
AAATTATCATGTGTTTTGACTTATTTGTATGATGCTAAGAATGTTATAAATACAACGTATAATATATATACACAAACAAAGTGCACATGAAATGAAGAACACACTCAAATAGACTGCATAAAGTGACTTTTGTAACCCTTAACACTCTGGTAAGCAGTCTCACCGACAACCTTATATTATTAAAAATACAGAAAAAATAAAATCGAAGCATTAGGTTTATCATATCTTGCAGAATTTTTCAAGTCAAATTAACATGCAAATAATATTAATGATTACTAAAACTTCACCATCTGTACTTATATTACCTGAATGATAACACTATAGTTTCCTTTTGAGAATACTGGAGGATTGTCATTTACATCAGAAACATCAATATTAACAGTAGTTGTGTTAAGTCTAGGTGGGTTTCCATTATCTGAAGCTTGAACTGTCAAGGTGTATCCTGAAATCTAAGAAATAATAAAAAAAAAAAGACATCTAACATTCACTAACGAGCAAAAAGTAACAAACACAGCTTTTGTTTAAAGAAAAATATTTCAGTGCAAGCTCCCAGTAAAGCTTGCCTTCATGTATTTAATCCTCTATCTGCCTCCTTGCCCCCCAAAAGTGCTGACATAAACAGGTGCTTTCTCTTAATTACAGATATAAGAACTTTGGAACATGAAATGATGATTTAAAAATATAGTTAAGAAAAATGGTGGTCATCAATTAAGTGTAGCTAAATTAACCCCAGCTGCTCAAAAAGCATCAAAAACTTACCTTTTCTCTGTCTAGAGGTTTAGTCACTTTTATTTCGCCCCTCGTAGGGTCAATTGTAAAAGGATTTCCCTGATTGCCATCTATAATTGCATAGTGAATGTGACTGTTTGAAGGTCCATCGGCATCATCTGCCATAACCTAAGGAACATTAGAGTCTTATTTAAAACAGGTCAAAATACTCTATCACCTGCCAGATAAACTCATCCTTAAGTTTACTGAATTTCTTCTAAAAATTAAGTCATTTTCTCATGAGAAGAACACAAATACATCACAAAATACCACGTACTTTCCCATAGCACCCCAAGTCCTTTGTTCTGAAACTTTTTCAAAATAAGTTTTCAATTCATTCAGTGGCAAACTTATCTATTCATTTATGTCCATCTTCAAAACAATATCTATTCCTTTACGACTGAAGAATGATTGTTCTGACAGGGTATTTCAAAGCAAAAACCCAACAATACTTACTGTAATGACCGATTGTTCAAGCATGGCATCTTCACTGATTACTGCAGTGTAAGTGTCCTGGCTAAACATCGGAGCATTGTCATTAATATCTGTTACATTAATATTCACTGTTACAACATCACTTAATGAAGGTGTGCCACCATCTGTGGCTTCCACTGTCAAGTAGTACTCGTGAGAACTTTCATAATCCAAGCTCTCAATGATGAAAATGGCTCCTAGGGAAGAAAAAAACCCAAATCTCAAACAAACTCTGCTATTGCTGTAGTACTGTATATTGCAACTTTTGATTTTAGTCTGACTAATATTTAGCTTTTTTATGGCTTGATGACTCAGCTACACAGTGAAATAATCAAGCTTTACATGTAAAAGTAAAAAGGTGATTTTTTCATGCCATTACCACAAGAGACTTGCACTTTAAAACAATCTGGCTCACATTTTGTAATCAAAAAAATGAAAAATAAAAAAAAGAAAGTACATTTTGGAAAATGTAATTAAATTTTGGAAAATGTAATTAAAATTAACTAAAAATATTAAATGACCTTTAATGTGACTTCTCCAGCAACCAACATTAAAGTCAGGCATGGAATATGCAGAAATAGTAAGAGAAGGGTTTGACCATGAATTTTGACTGATAAAAATATCTGAGTTTAAGTGTGAATTTTTAACAGACTAGTTAAAATAGTGCAGTCCCTAAGATACATGTTGATTTCCTGCTGAAAGTCTTCCTGAAGTGTTTTACTGGAACCTTTTTCCTCTTTTATGTGAAGAAATCAAACCAGCAAAGTACTTCTACACCATAGTACCAACATTCACACTGGAACAATCATCTGGAAGAATTATAATTTCAATTAATACTACCAACTTTTGGGTACAAATCTTATTTAAACAAGGCCAAATGTTACCAGAAATTAATCCAGAAAAAGAGCTACATAAGAAAACAAAACTAAAATTGAGGTGTATATAGATTTCTATCAAAGAATTGTCACTAACAGGGAAAAATTCTCCACGGAACCTAAATGCTTCCTGAGACCAAATCTGACTTAACATGCATGCCTAGAATCTCCACTGTTACACCGGTTATTATGATTGCTCGGAATACTCCGACCTCTCTTTAATGCCATATGAAACTTCTCTAGAACTACTATCTTTGTGGACCAATAACTAGTTTTCCCAATCAATTTAATTTCTGATCTTTCTTTTAACAAGTCTAGCCACTCATTCTGATTATATAACATTTATATGCTTCTATCATTAGAGATCTACGTCTTTCCACCCCCTCAGCCCCAGGGGTGGGGAATACTCTGGCTAGGAAACCCTTACGCTTGCCAGCTAAGTGAATCTAACCCAAATAACAAAAAAATGCAGCAATAAATAAAGTTCCTATTCTACATTGTGCTGCCTTTCCCTAATAAGCACGTTATCAAAATGGGTGAACAGACAGTAGCACTCCTTTACAGCCAAGATGATGCACACAGATTATACGTAAACTATTCGGCTGAATTACTGTAAAACACAGTATGGCATTGTGCTTGGTTAGCCTAAAGTATATTCACAGTTGTAATCTGTTACCTGTTGTTGAATCGATGCTGAACTTTCCATGTTCGTTCCCACTGACTATTGAGTATGTGATTTCAGCATTGGCTTCAATGTCCCTGCTTGCAGCAGAAATCTGGAGAACTTCAGTTCCAACCAAAATGGCCTCCGATACACTTGCACTATACTCCCTATGCTCAAATACAGGTGGATTATCATTTATATCTAAAACAGAAACTATAAGACTACTTGTTGAAGACAGTCGTCTAGGTAAACCTTCATCCGTAGCCTTCAAAGTTAGAGTGTACACAGCTTGTAATTCCCGATCCAAAGGCTTCTCCAAACGAATGATTCCAGACAATTCATCAATAGAGAACTGGCCCTCTGCAGAGTTTACCAGGGAATAATGGATTTTACGGTTCATCCCTGCATTTTGAAAACAATTGCAGAGTATGAAGAAACAATTAAAATAAACCACCATAATAGCAGATCTGATAGCAACAGAAATAAAACATGCATGCTAAATATTATCACTCATGTTAAAGTAAATTTCAGCAAATATTGAAGGCTCTTGTGAATAGAATGATTTCAAACAAAATGTAATCTGATTTTAAAAAATTAAGCTAGCGTTCCATTGCATCGATTTTCTTCACAAAAAAAAACCCTATAAAGCACGGTTCTCCTTCAGTCACAGTACTAGCTAATACAAAACAATTAGTAATATAATCTAATCATAACTTTATAACAACAGTATCTGCATGTCAGGCTTATAAATAACACAGGAGGATATGGGAGAGTTAGGGTGCATCAAATACCTAGACTTAACACCAGTAAGTCTATTTAAGAATCATGTCCCAACAGGAACATAATTTCTGGCAAACTTTATAAAACAAACAAAAAACTCGTAAGATTTTGGGCTAAGTATATAAGTGAAGATAAAGAGACAGCAAAAATCTTAACAGGGTAGCATATACAGAAAGCTACAATTGACAAGGTTTCTCTTTATCGTATGATCACCAACAGCTAGCCCGAGAAGCATACATTCAAAAAAATCTGTGAGCGCACAAGCGTTCATTCGCATGAACATCTGCATGGCTTGATATACCTTTTACTTACACCACGAGTAATAGGAGGGACCTAACCTATAACATGAATAGCTTATCACACTAAAGCTCTCTCTCATTTTTGCAGAGACAAAAAGGGATGTTTTCCTAGCTCTCATACATGGAAGTCGGGTGTTATATGATTTAGTACACCTAAATATATCTTTCAGAAGTCTAATCCTGAGTGGTATTGAACATCTGTGAGTTCTACTGAAAAGATTTATCAGCTCACAGGATAAGACTAAATAAACATTACAGTAACTTTGAAACCATGGCAAATGTATTGGTCAAAGAATTCATACCTGCATCTGCATCTGTTGCCTGCACTCTCGTCAAAAGGGTTTTAGGCTCTGTGTTTTCAAATACTGTAATGGAGTAAGGATCAGCTGTAAATTCTGGGGCATTATCATTCACATCTTCCAGAGTTAGAATAATACTAGCTTGGCAAAATCTTCCTCCTCCATCTGTGGCTTTCACTAGAAGGTAATAAACTGCTTGCTGCTCACGATCAAGCGGCATTAATGTCTTCAGTTCACCTACAAACAGAGTAACATACACAAACTGATATAAGTTGCAACACTTAAGTATCCCTAACATGTTTTCCTCTAAAATCTTTGTACTCAGAAAAACTAAACAACAATTTTCTTTTTGATGGCAATTTCACTAGTAGCTAAGTCAAAAGCTGCACTGCGCTGATGCGCTGCACTTCAGGCAAAGCGTGGCAGTGACTTGTCTTTTCTTTAAAAGATTAAAGCACTAAAACCCTCTGCCTTTTTTTCCAAATGCCCCTGAAATAGAAATTAGCTAAACTACCTGATGGTGCAGAAAAAGAAAGAACATGTACACATAAACAAATCCATGTGCTTTTGCGTAAAAAAAATTAAAATATTAGTACTGTGGCTTTAATAGAATGCAAGGTAAAATTCACATATGGATTCCTGGGCTACTTAGTTGTGTTCTTTGCATAGATATTGAGCTGACTCTCCTCTAACATTATAATAAAGAGAGTTAGTCACACTGTCAAATAGAAATTATTGCTACAGACAAAGCTTTAGAAATATAACACATACTTTCCAATGTGACAGAAAACACAGTAACAGGCACAATACATAGCCATTTCCTCCTTTTGACCAACTCAAAAAAGTACTCTGAGATATTGTTTGTAAGTATTCTAGCCCTGCCAATTCTGAATTTATGTAATGACATGCTAAGCACAGCACACAGGTGACATTCAGAGTAAAAGAATCCCATGAAATAAGATCTTTCTAATTTCTTTTGCTATTGAAGTATTCTAATCCCCTTTTCTGTATTTCCACTAAATCTTTGTATTTATCTCAAATTTTTCTATATTGTTTACTACTCCCTTTCTACTGCTTGTTTACTGCAGCCTGCAGAGCACAGGATTTTGGTATTAGCTTTGACTTATATTATAATCCAGAAGACACAAATGCCATGAAAACCAAAGTCAGGCACGTTTAAAGTTAATGTCATTTATATAATGCTTCCTATAAAACCAGAGGCACTTTTGGTGTTTACTATGGAAAGGGAATTTGTTGCTCCAGGGAATCTGTTGCTCCATCTAACCTCATCCCATTTAATATGCCAAACTAAATGATGGCAAAGAGAATATGAATGAAGATATTTTCAGCTATAAACCATTATTGCTACTACTATAATGACTATTAAAAAAGCACAAAATTTATAGGATAGTTTTACTCCAGTCATTTCAGCATAGAAGTTTCTGGCAATTATCTACTTACTCTTTAGTTCCTCAAATATTAAAATACTTGCCTCTTCCCCCTGATTTCTATTCAATATACTTTTTGTATTTGTGTGGTAGGAACTTACACTTTAAATGGTGATATAATAAACGAAATCTTAATGCAAAGCTTAAAGTACTAACATTTACATCTTAATGTAATAGTAAGACATTTTATAAAATGAGGTGATGACTGGGATTTTGTATAGCGTATAAAGTATTATTACCTGTGTCTGGAATAAGCCTGAATTTTTCTGCTCCTGTGCCATGCAGTGTATAAGTGATTTCTGCATTGGAACGAATATCTGCGTCTGTAGCAGATACCTGCATTATCAGTTTGCCAGGAAGGGCATCCTCAGGAACAGAATCTGTATATAAAGCCTGCAACATTTTAAAGTGACATTGAAAGACTAAACATATGAAACACTGGATAGGGGAAGGAAAGGAGGAATGACAGATGAGACGATATTCTGTTTAAATGTTTGGTAGCACAGGAAGTGAACCAAAGGATGAAATATCTGAAAATAAAAACAACTTTCAATTTTCTAATTAAATACCTCACATTTATTAGATTATTCAGAAAGTCAATTAATACTGCAACCATAGCTACTCCTGAGTATCACTGCAAAGCCAAGATCTCTAAACACTTGTAACTGATAATGAAATGCGTTCCCAAAAGACGAGTTACAAATTTTGGATAATTTTATTTTTTTCCTCTTTTGGTAAATAAACTTTCCTAGGTCTGATGCAGTTTGGAAGAAATTGATACCTGCCTTTTTTTTTAATGGCATGAAATTAAAGCTTCTAATTTAAATAAAAACTAAGAAAAACCCACTCAGAATTTAAAGGCACTAAGCACTCTTTACAGTTCATCCATGCCTGGTTCATCCATGCGCACTACATTAAAAGGACTGTACCCTATAAAACCAATATTAACAAAGAGAATAAGCTAAAAACCAGACACTCACTAGTCTGTATATAACTGATCATTTATATACAAGTAACCAAAATAAATATCAACTACGAAAAAGAGTCAAATGCTCACTGTATACTTGAACTTTCTCAGAACAAGAAAATGTTTCCACTTGATAACATCAAATCTATGTTCAACAAGATGGCTAAAGTCCAAGTGTACTAAAGTTAAAAAAAACCTGCTGACTATGAAAACCCAGGGTTTTCTTGTACGGCAGTTATAGCAGGGTCCTACCTTGTGGCATTTTTACATTCTTTATTTTTCATGTCCAGTTTTGCAGACTATCAAATCCAGTAAGGTAAATAGATGGCTTTGTAACAAGAAAATGTTTATGCATCACAGATTTTTGCAGCTTTTGAGTGCAACTGCAGAACAGTATTCTAATCTTTTCAACTCTCTTATCACAGGAAACGCACAAATACATCAACTAAGTGACGGTAAATAGCCTTCTCTGAGACTTTGCTTCCTTCAGAAAACAGAGCCTATGAACTATCACGTTTGAAGCTTAAAACAATTCCTTTTGGACAACTATGCATTAACGCAGGAAAAGCATACTGCAATTCTCCTTATGCTTTTCAAATACCTATTGAGTATAAAAATTACATTAATGAATTGTCAAGTTATTTATGAAACTTGTCCATGAAACAATATAAAATATTAAGATATAGTCCAAATTTCTGTCATCAACCTAAAAGGGATACCTAGTTGTCAGTCTCCTGAGAAGCAATTTCAGCAAAAATTTAGATTTTATACATGGAAGCAGCTGACAGAAGATATAAGATTATGCCTACCTTTTCACAAACAGGGCTATTATCATTAGCATCAAGGACTTTAACCTCCACCACAGCTTTAGCTGCAAAGGTCCCATCAGTAGCTGTAATATTTAGAAGGTAATTATCCTTTTCTTCCCTGTCCAGAGGCTTTTTGACATAAACTTTCCATTCATTCTGTATATTTTCAATAGCAAACTGTCCCAAGGGATCACCTCCTGCAATACAAGAAGAAACATTTAATTAAGGAGAGACATTGCCACTATTACTCTATCAACATTAAGTTACAGCTAAAGAGAAAAAAAGCGTTAATACAAATAAGCAGCCACCCTCTGTGGCTTTATAGACAAACAGCTTCATTTTCCAACTAGAGTAGTCAGCAGACACTCATACAACAAATTTAACTGCAGCCAATAGAATCAATAAAAATAAATATAGAAATTTGTGTAACATTATAGACAACATATCAAGACATATATTAAATAAGAAAAAACCACAATAAAATACTCCACTGGAAATTAATAGTCTATTATTTTGTGAAATTTCTCTCATTCATTCTTTAACTACATTGCTAATTTAAGTGTAGAGTATATTTTTAAAGTAAAATTTGATATACAAGTAAACAACAAATGTAGGAAAGTACTTTAATCAAGGCATATGTGTAACAAAGACAAAGACCTGTTTTCTAAAACTCGCTTTTTCCTCCCTAAGTTTTTAACTTCTTAGTAAGAAACGCATATTCTTTCTTTGCAGCTCTATGGTTTCAAATACTTTTCAATGATTTCAAAGATTAAGTTATATCTCTCATCATTCTAGGATCACTGAAATGATTATTCTGATATCACTCAAAAAATCATTTACCTGTAATGTAATAAAAGACTTGTTTATTGGCTTCTTCTGTATCGGCATCAGTTGTACTCAAGATGGCAATCACCCCACCAGGAGGGTCATCCTCACTGACTGTTCCTTTATATATCTCTGCAGTAAAGCGTGGAGGATTGTCATTCACATCTGTAACAGTAACTTCAACCACAGCCGTAGAAGACAGTTGAATTTTTTCACCTCGATCAGATGCAACCACTGTGATTTTGTATTTGTCACGTTTCTCATGATCAGGTTCTTTGAGAGTGGTAATCCAGCCAGTTTCCATGTTCATGGCAAAAGTCTCTAGAATGTCTAGTTCTTGAGAAGGATCCAAGCTGTAAGTAACCTGGCCATTGAGTCCTGAATCTAAGTCAGTTGCTTTAACCTGGATGACTCTTGTTCCAGCTTGCGTATTTTCTACAACGAATGCTTCATATGGATTGGACTCAAACACTGGTTTGTTATCATTTGCATCTTTTACCTGAATGCTAACCTCTACTGAGGAAACAACATTATAATCTTCATTTGCATACTGTGCTCGAACTGAGAACTGGTACCATTTTGTTGTTTCATGATCGAGATTCTTTTCAAGTTTCAACTCTCCAGTATGTCGGTCAATCACAAAGAAATCATCTCTGTTGCTTTCAGGAGTGTTCCCTTTAATCAGACTATATACTAGAGTCTGATTATGCTCTGCTTTGATAACATCTATCTCAGTCCCAATAGGAATGTCCTCAGAAACCATATAAGAATAAAATGGCTCTGAAAATTTTGGAAGAGGCACTTCTGGTGGGAGTATTCTAGCATACACGGGAACAACTGACTCCTTTTTGGGGGATCCCCCATCCACTGCTCTAACCAAGAAGGTCAAAACCTCATTTTCTAAACCAATTAAGCTTTCTTTTGTAGTAATTATACCAGACAATGCATCAATTTCTAAATTCTCTTTAACATTTTCGGACTCCGCTTCAATAGTGTATGTGATATCTGCGTTGGTACCCTCATCAGCATCAGATGCCCAGATTTTAATGACAGAAGTCCCCCGTGGAACATCAGATCCAATATTGACCTCATATTCTGTTGCTCGGAATTGAGGAGCATTGTCATTGTCATCTGTAAGTATTACATTAACCGTACAAAAAGCAACTTTTCCACCTGAGTCTTTGGCCATTAAGCTAATGGCAATTACTTTTTCTGCCTGTGTTTCACGGTCAAGCTTTCCAGACGTAAATATTTGCCCTCTCTCATTTGTATAAAACCTGTCTTTGGCAAAGTCATTCACAATATGGTAAGTGATTTGACCATATATACCAGAATCTTCATCTGTTGCTTTAACTTCAGTAACCAAAGTATGTGATGGAGCATTTTCAGCTAGTTCAACCTCATATTCATTCTGGCTGAAAACAGGACTGTGCATGTTAGCACTGGTTACAGTTATATGGACTTGGGCTGAGCTTCTGAAGACACCATCAGAAACAGACATGTTAAGATTATAATGTGACTTTAGTGTCTGTCTGCGTAGGTTTGAGATGGTGATAATGCCAGTTTTACTATTTATTACAAAATTCTTTTGTTCATTGCCTGTCAGAATGGAGTACTCCAGCTTGTCATTATCCAAACTATCTGCATCTGAGGCTTGCACGCAAGTCACAAAATGCCCTCGAGGAGCCAGTTCACTAATTTTAGCTTCATAAAGCAATTGGTTAAAAAGAGGAGGATTATCATTCAGGTCAGTTACATCAACAGTTACAACTGTATCACTGCTCAAGGGCAGCATACCACCATCTATGGCCCTTATTAGTAACCTGTGTTGTTTAATTTGTTCATAGTCCAAAGTTCTTGTTGTAAGAATGAGTCCAGTGCTGCTGTCTATGTGGAAGTAGTCATGACTTTCACTATTATCCTCAACCAAGTGATAGGAAATGCCCCTGTTTGTTCCAGAATCGGCATCTGTGGCACTCACTTGCACAACAGATGTTCCAACAACAGATGCCTCAGAAAGGGTCACAGTGTAAGACTGCTCTGTAAACACAGGAGGATTATCATTGATATCTTCCACTATTATGTCTACAAACACATCAGCATGTGCCCCGGTTAGGGAGTCTGTTGCTCGAATACTCAGTTTGTAAGCTGGGTGAGACTCAAAGTCAAGAGGAGCCACAACATTTATAACTCCAGTGTTGAAGTTGATAGTGAACTGATTGAAAGGATCTCCGTCTGTGATGCTGTAAAACACCTTAAGTCCTTCCGGGCTGTTTGCTTGTACATGTACCACAGGACTATGAAGCTGAATGTTTTCTGGTATCTCTGCACTGTAGAAAGGCTTTTCGAAAACTGGCATAGCTTTACTCATAACTGTAATTGGGACTGTAACTTCAGCAGAAAAAGCAGGGTCACCTCTATCTTTTGCCACTACTGTGACCAGATACTCCTTATTTAGTGTGTCTAGTTCAAACTTCTTCTTCAGAGAGATTTCACCAGTGGGATCAATCTGGAAATGTTCATGATGCTCCTTGAGATAGTAATGCACCTCTCCATTTCTGCCTGTATCTTTATCTATTGCAGTGACATGTTGAATAACATGGCCTACTTCAGAGTCTACTTTAACAACAGCATAATATGGAAGATTTACAAAAAATGGAGCATTATCATTTACATCTTCCACTGTGACTTTAACTACAATGTGTGCAACAACTGACTGTTTATATTCCTCTGTCACTTCTATGACCACATCAAAAGAGTCTTGCTGTTCACGATCAAATGGAATTCCTGTTGTTGAAAGGATCCCTGAAGTTGGGCTTATTTTAAATCTGCTGTCTGGATTTAGAATATGGTAAAACAAAGGCGTATTTATTTGATTCCCTATAGCAGTAACAACAGCTATTGTTTTTGCCTCTGTGGAATTCTCCTCTACTACTGCAGAGTAAGAACTCTGTGTGAACTTCAGCTGGCTTGCTTTGCTTTCTTTCACATTAATTTTTACAGATGCAGTGCTGGCAAATCTGCCGTCAGATGCTCTCACTGTTAATTCATATCTGCTTCTTAGTTGAGTTGTATTTTGTACTGTTATATCTCCAGTCTGAGGGTTTATTGAAAATTTTTCTCCAATGTTGCCTTCAATAATGGAATAAATTAATTGTGAAAAAACGCCTGAATCAGCATCAGTGGCATTTACGCTGATTACTTTCACGCCTTTATAGGTTGGAACCAAAAGGGATATCTCATACAACTCTCTTGAAAACACAGGAGGGCAATCATTGATGTCAATTACATAAATAGTAACATTAGCTGCATATTCTGCATATAAACGTGGTATCCCCATATCATGCACTTGCACTGAAAAGCGGAAAATATTTGTCTCCTCATAGTCCAGACTCATGACTGTCCGAATGGCACCAGTGCTAGAATCAATGGCAAAATACTTGCGGACAGATGGTTCAACAATTTGATAAACAAGCAAAGCATTAGATTCTTTATCAGCATCTGTAGCTCGAATTACTAATGGGACATTCTTGTCAGTCAGAACCACACTGTTAATTGAAGCTGATTCACTGATGAGTCCTGTATATTCAGCCTGCATAAAAATTGGTGTGTTGTCATTCTCATCCCGAAGATGTACCAAAACTGTTGCATTAGTGGACAAGCCAGCCATGTTTGTTCCTTGTATAGTTAGAGTGTAAATAGGCAAAGTTTCAAAATCAAGTATCCTCTGAGAAACAATGACACCTGAGTTCGGGTTGATAGCAAAGGCATCACCTACATTACCATCTTTTATTTCATAAGCTACAGAAGACTGACTGTATGCTGTAACCATTCCAACAAAACTGCCAATGTTGGCACTTTCACTGATTTCTGTTGAATATTCCTTAGCTGTGAATTTTGGTGAGGCATTATCAGAAACTGTAACAAATATATGCACAGAGGTCATTTCACTCATTGGAGGATCTCCTTGGTCTGTAGCTTTTACCATCAGGTTGTACTCTTCCTGGCTACTACGATCCAATTCCTTTGCAATTTTAATCATACCCAAAATAGGATCTATAAAGAAGGAATTTCCAATATTCCCTGTGAAGAGAAAGAAAAGTAATTAAAAGAGAGGTATACAAAACTTAAAGGTTAATTACTTATTTAGCTATATACTAAAAGAGCATGAACACATAGCAAGAACACGAAGAATATTAAAAGTTTCTTAGGTTTGTTTACCAAACATCTGTTAGCTTCTCTCTAAAGTTGTCTGTAATCAAGAATTGGCATTAATTTTAAGCTTATTTGTGGAAACATTGCATAAAACATAGTTAGCAAAGCCATCTAAGCCTTTAAAATAACTGCAATAAAATGTTTTCTTTTCAATTAAAAAACCTTAAAAAGATAATATTTTGCAAGTTTCAATGTTATAAATGATGTATTTTCTTCAAATTATCTTTGTCATTGAGTTCATGTTCAAGCCAACTTAAATGTCTACTGAAGCAAAAAGAAAATTATATTCAGAAGTTAACATTATTGGAATACAAATTACATTTTGCAACGCAAAATAACTAGACCTAAAATAACTTTGAAAATAAATAAATATTTTAATAAATTCACACTTGTGAATCTTAATTGCTTAAGCAAGTATTGTTCAAAACACTGCTTAAAAATTAATCTTTCTGAATTGGACTAATAGCTCTCTCCTAACTTCATATTAATGCATATGCAAATTATTCCTGGTGACAGTATTAAAAACAAAATACTACCTGCTGAGGATTACCAGCTGCCATTTGATAAACCCTTGTTTTCTGTGTATTTTTAAATACATAGCTGAACTACACTGCATACAATATTCAGCTCATGTACTAAATATGGTAAGATTCAACATTTTACTTCCTTAAAAAAATTACATTACTAAAGCTATGTTGTCAGCATGGAAAAAATTCATTAAGCACTTCTGAGTTATGCACACAAGTAGGCAAGGGCGGGGGGGGTTGCATTTTTTTGTTTGGGTTTTTTTTAGTGGAGGCTCTATACACAGTGGCATTCTTAGAACATCCCATTACAAATCTAAGCAGGCACTGCAAACATTTAAGGAATGTTCCTTCCATATGCTTAGAACATCAATTATAATGCTTCAACAACCCAACAGATCAGTCCTGTAAAACAAACCTAAGAAAGTCCCACAAAAAGCTAGAAGAAAGGAAGAGAATAGGGTGTAACTTCATTCTAGACAGCATGCATACACTTTTTAATTTTCTTGTTATGCTTTGCCATTCACAAGCACTACTGAAATGGGAAAAGCAAAAGATCAGCTTCATGGACATTAGTGCCTGCTTAGGGAAAAAGTCATATTTCTGCAAATAACATTTTAAGCAATTTATGAGACACTTCAATAAATTCTTCCTCTCGAGAGTATTGTAGTCACAGCTTTGTTTTAATAAAGCATTAAAGTATGTTTTTATATCAAAAGGAAAAGCATTTACAGTAAACAATTCCTATGCTTTACAAAGAAACTTATGTCATAAGAAAAAAATTGTGTGTATCACTTTGCATGCATCAGTAATCAAATAACTTTTTACCTGCTGTTTTCTTTAATGTATGGTTTCTTACGCTTGTTAGTGGGATTTTTATTTTAAATTACTTCCTACGTTGAAAGTAGTACTGCACATAGGTAATGAAATTTAAATAATCTTTTTTCCCAGTCATAATGCCTAAATAGTTCAGGACTTTGGTAATGGCATGCTTGTATCTAGATTTAATGGACTGAATCGAAACTCACTTCCACCTGGTAAATGAACTCAGTCAATGTCATCCTGTTTTCATATTATTCAAAATTGCCATCATTTGAATTGCATTGTTATCGAGTATCTTTTCGAACTCACATGACATTAAAAATAAACACCTAAAAATAACACCTAATGCTCTCCTGCTTGCCATCTGAAAGAACCCTTGAACCAAATTGACCAGCTATTAAAGAATTTATCTGTTTTACTGAATTAGAGTAGCAGTCCCACTACCTAAAACCAGCCAGATGGAACTATGCAAAGCAACCCCTTCCTTGCTACATCGATCAGAAAGTTCATTTTAAAAACTCAGACTATTTAGTGATTACATATACAGATATTTATAAATTTTTTTGAGCCCCTTTGTTTAACTTTGTGCTAAACACAAAAACACTCGTCTAAGCCTCTTACTCTTTTCAACAAATACTTGCTTTGCCTATGCTGCAAAATATCACTTACATTATCAAAAAATAATGCTTTTCAGATCTAAATTTAATGCTTCTGCAACTTCTAAAGAACACACTTCTCTTAACAGCTTAAAGATAGCTTTTTCTTCTAGTACTAGAATGTTCCAACTATTTTATAAGGATAAGATAAAAAGGTAAGAGAGGGAGATGAATGTTTGTCATTGTAGTTTTCTTTTAAATGCTCTGAGGCTATATCTTAAATACATCTCACAGAACACAACACATATATCTGTATTGCCCACTTTATGTAGTTATTTTCTACACGTCTACAGTTGAAGCAAAGTATCAGCAAGTATTGTTTCAAAATAAACGGAAGATATAAGAAAGTCAATATACCTGATTCAATAGAGTACACAATTTCTGCATTTTTTCCTTTGTCCTTATCTAATGCTGTAACCTGGAGTACTGCTGATCCAACGGCTGCTGACTCATACACCCGTCCTTCATAGGAAGAGCTGGTGAACCATGGGGCATGATCATTTGTGTCACTAACATTAACAATGATTCTAGCATAGTTGCGCTTTACAGGAACATCTTGATCTCGAACCTGAAATAGTTAGCATGTTACCAGTAATTAGCACTCTTATTTCAGCAGTTTAGCAAATATTAGTAATTATTCAAGGTTCAATCTTTACCAGTCACAGAGACAAAGAAGGCATACAAAATAAACATAAAAATAAACATGGAATTAAGGTGACAACTTAAAAAAAAATCCAACATTTAAAAAGACTTGGTTGCTATTGACTATAGAAGTTCTGTGTTTATTTACCATTATTGTGAGAATATGCTGGTTCATGGTTTCATGATCCAACTTTTCTGAAGTATAAAGAGAGCCAGTTCCAGGGTCCAGACGAAATTTTTTAAGACTGATGGGATCAGTGCTGCCCTGCATAGTATAAATCAGCTTATTCTTCTCATCTCTGTCTGTGGCACTGACATGAAGAATTTCTGTCTCTGGCAAGGTGTCTTCAGGTATAATAACTTCGTATTTTGAAGCAGAAAACTGAGGCCTGTGATTATTTGTGTCTATAACTTTGATGTACACCTGAAATGATACAATGGGAAGGGGAAAGCATTGATGATATTTGGGAAACAGGCATGAAAATAAGGTATTTCATTAAATTCAACCATAACACTGAAATAATTCCACCTCAACACTTTCTTTTTTCCAGGGAGGGGGAGAGATTTAAGAGGTGTAAGGAAGATGACTCTCACTAAACCCAAATCTACCTCATCTTCCCCAAAGTCACACCAGAAATCCATATTATCAAAAATGCCTTACATAAGGCATCTTAAGGTGAATTGTTTTTGCCTAAAGCAAGATGAAAAAGTAATTCCAAAATTACTAAGGAATAAGAAAAAATCAAACAGAAAA
The DNA here is from genome assembly GCF_017976375.1 of Cuculus canorus. NCBI lineage: Eukaryota > Metazoa > Chordata > Aves > Cuculiformes > Cuculidae > Cuculus > Cuculus canorus. Next base: position 33,904,536 of record NC_071404.1, on the reverse strand, counting down.
GATTCTGAATATGGATCCGAAGGTGGGTAAAAATATGGTTTAGTTGTGGAAATTTGGAATTTTATGCAGTGTTTTCCAAGGCAGCAGATGCACTGTACTCCTTGCCCTCACATTGAAACAATCCTCTTCCAGCTCCTTACATTTCTAAGTCTAGGCAAGAATGGAAAAGTGGTGGAATTCCTACGAAACTGTATTATTTTGAAGAGCCACAACTATTGTTTGCTCTCCTACATGTAGCACAATCTCAGCATAGGTAACTAGTCACCAACACAGTTTCTCTGAAGTTACAGCTATATTAACTTTGATGATTCAAATTGCATTTACCTACAGAAGTTCAGCGGGTTCACCTATGTGCTACGCAGGCAATGCTCTCTTTGTCTGAATAATGCTCACTGGAACCACACAAGATCCCTGCACACCCGACTTGTCTTTGACAGCATCAAACTCCGTTATAAAAAGGTTAAGACATTACGCCATCATCAGGTTCCTTTAACAGTGATAACATCAGATGACTAACAGCAATGCAGAGGAGCTGGCAGGTAGACAGCAAAACTCCAAGAACACATGGCAAATTCAAGCTCTTTATATGTTGCACAGGCAGCCATGCTTTTAACCCAAAGGTTCGCTGCCTTGCATAGATTAGTTAAGTGCCATCAACAGGTATTTAAAATAAGGACTTACAATATCATAAGCAGATTCAATTACTCTTTGAAGATACTTACTGCTTTCCACTGATACCTAGTGGAGTCTATGGATATAACTTCTAGTGCATGCAGTAGAAACTAGATTAGATGAAACCTAATGGTGGTACTTAACAAGAAAACACCACATAGATTGCTGCAGGAAGAAAAAAAATCCTCAACCTCAAGAAGCTAGTTTGGCAAGGTTACGTTAAAACTTGTACCGAGGAAAAGTAGATCAGAAGCGTACTAACAGGAGTCAAACCCATGCCTAAAACATTTATTTCAGATGCAAGTATATTACTCCAGGTTGCAACTACTACCTAAGCTCCAATACAACAAGTTCTTCCTAATGGGAAATCTTAATAGAGGCTGAAAACATTTAATTAACTTCCAGGCAGACAAAGGCAGCCCTTGGATATGATCTACAAACGGTACCAAGATTTTAGGAGACTGTTAGAAGGATTTCATTCTAAGTAACAACAGACAAGACTTCTGCATTGAAGTAAGGAAGTCCTGCACCAACCCTGGTGGCACCATGGGGCAGGGTGATTACTGGAAGCGAGAATCTGGGAACACAAAGAATCAGGTATGAAACTCTTGGAACAACTTTGTATTATAACATAGGAAAATCTCCCCCAAAAAGCTGGGATATGGCTCAGTCTGGCAGCTGAAATAACTGTCACCAGAAAAACTACTTCCACTGAGAATTTCACTCACTTAATAGAAAAGAACAGACAAGCATATAAAAAGGAACAATAGGAACAGAGCTGAAAATGGCAAATGTGGAATCTCAAGAGTCAGAAGCCAGATACAGAATAAAAGGAATGAAAATATTTTTAAGTTTACTAGAAACTGTGAAAGAATCTGCAGATAAGCAAGATTACCAGGAAACAGAAAGAACAATTAATGAGGAGGAAAGGTCATCCCAAATTACAATTTTGCCTCAGTCTTATTCACCAAGAACAACAGGGAGCATGACCTTGCATAAAACAAAAGAAAAACGAGACACTGGCAAAGCAGTGGTGCTGCAATAAGCTGCTAAATGGAAAAAAATCACCAAGACGAGAGCCACCCCCAGGATCTGTTGGAGTGCAGGGGTGGGTGTAGGGAAGATGGTAATCCTCCTAGTGTAACACATGCTGTTAATAATACTGAGCTCAATGTCTACATCATCACCCAGGGCAGGGGGGAAGGCACCCCTGTGTATGTCTGCACGCACTAATGTCCACAGCACCAACCCCCACCGCCAAGCCTCTAACTTTGTTTACTAGACATAGTTCTAAGCATCACAGGTCACTGAGACATAATCCAATAGATAGTACATGTAGGGGAATATTCATAAACACTGGTAGATTTTCAGTGCTTGAAGCAGTCTGTTAGGATAAATACAAATTATTACTGCAGAGGAAAATGCTGTCTCTCACAATTTTTAGATCTCTCAGAAAATGGAAGAAAAAAGAAATTAACTAATCACTTCCAACATTGATAAAATCCCTTGAAAGATGTTGGTATGAAAACTAACGAATTGTCTTTGTCATGGATTAGAATCTGATTAAAGAAAGGAAAGAGAGTTGGAATAAATATTGATTTTTGGTGGGGAGAAAAATTTTTGGTAGACGACCCAGGACATACATTAGGTCAAGCTTTTAAATATATTCACTGACTAATGCAACTGGAAAATGAAGAGTAAGAATGAGAAGAATGTGACCTTAAATGTGATTTTGTTTAGATGTTCATGATTAGGGGGGATGTAGTAAAGCAACACAAGCACAATTCTTGGTTTCTTTTTAAATTCTGTATAAATAAAAGACATTTCAATGCATCTTGAAAAAAGAAATATGGAAGGGTCCAACACAGTCACTTTCATACCATTTTAGTGAAAACATCTGCTCACTAAACACTGGTGCTCAGGAAAATGAAAAAAAAATGCAGATGACCAACAAAAAAAAACCCCAAAAAACACAAAAGAAAACCCCAACTCTCAGTACACATCAAATTATACAAACTTGTTCCATAAATAAAAGGTTACACAATTTCATATACAATTACAACACAATTAACAGATACTACGCTTTCAAAGTGAACGTCAAGTTTTTTACTCAATTTCCACCCATTACAGATTAAGTTCAGACTCAAAAAAACAGTAAGCGAAAAGATGGAGTGTCAAATTTGATGAATTTAAATCGAAATTGCTATTTAAGTTCATGTCTATTTCCCTCCTAAGTGAGAAAATACAGAAACTTAGGTCAAAATTGGAGGTGAGAGGGCATTAAACTCCAGAGCAACTGCGTTAGAGGAATCTTCAGAGCGGAAGACATGGTCACCTGTGCTGTTGGTACTACAAAAAATTAATTCAAGAAAACAGCAAACCATGCAAAGCACTAAGTTAAGTGCCAGGAATGTAGTGACTGTGAAACCAATATGGTACCTGCAAGACTAATCACATAGCCAATGAACCGGCTTAAATGGGAAGTGATCTGTTGATCATACCATCAGAAGGACTAAGCATCAACCTCCTCCAGTATCAGCTAGTGAAGCAGTTAAAATGACCTTACTCCTTACACCCTTCAAAAAGGTACTGTTGGGCTAAGCAGACCAGGAGACAGCTCCTCAAAACATACACCACTATTAAATATGAAAAAAAATATTGCTAAGGAATAAACATAATGATTCAGTTACTACAAGTGGCTTCCTCAGGTAATTCCATTATTTGTCAAATTAATTGCTCAGGCACGCAATTTCTTCTCCACACTGGTAAACACAATTACAAATACACAATCTGATGTATTAGTGCAATCATTTTAAATGTTTATCTTAAGACTCAAGTAAAAGGTCTTTTAGCTACATAGTCTAGGATTAATTTCACACTCACTGATGATTTGACTTTACGCCCCTCTGCAGATTCTGGTGGACAAGCATAATGTGAATCGATGGGCACTCTACCGTTAACTTAGCTAACTGCATGCTGGGCTGCTTTAGTAAGGGGAAGAAGCAAGTAGGGGAAAAGAATTATCCCGCTCTATTTGACACTCACTGGTGGGACTGTAGATCCACTATGGTTTTCAGCTCTGCAGTCCAAAAGAGATGTTGAAAAACTCAAATGAACCCAGGGAAAGCCATTAAAATAAATGAGGATTGAAATACTCTCCACCCACTGTGGAAAGGGACAGTAACAAGAAAGAAAGACAGCCTCCTCTCAGAGCTGCACAGTGAAATGACAAGAGGCGACATTCACAAGCTCCAATAGCTGAAATTATAACATAAGACATAGACAAAATTATTTTCAAAGAGGGTTGTCAAACACTAATGTAAAAGCATGTCGAAGGAAGAGGTGTCATGCCCTGTCATCCCAGACACTCAGAACCTGGCAAGTCCCTTGAACAACTTGCAGTTTCCTCTGCTTTGACTAGAAGTTTTAACCAGATAAATTCAGTGACTCCTTCCAATTTAAACTATTAAATAAATGTACTAAGGAAACCCTGTTCTCAAAACAGGGACTCCTACGGATGCTAAGTGACAGGTGCCACATATGCAATTTCCTTTTAAATGTTAGAGGACCAAATTTTCATGTAAACTGTTAAAGCCATTAAATTAAATGAAAGGAACCAAGTAATAATTTTGAGTGCAATTTTAAAGACTTACACAGAAAAATATGAATTTGTGCACCTCAGAAACAAAATACAGGAAGAGCTTGTGTTATTTTAAAGTAACATGTATAGTATAATAACAACAGATACTAAGAGTTTCTCAACCAAATTATAAGACTAAAATAAAATGAAATGCAATAGCATTAGCTCTTAAGAAATAATTTCCATATCAAAACAGCACTCCTATAGAGAAGTTTGACATTAACAGACCATAATGTGATCTCTGAACAAAATGGTCTGGAACATAAGAAACTCGACTCATTTTGCAAGACTATGCAACAGGTGTGTTTCACAACTCCCCTCTAGCTACAGGTTTCACTGGGAGTGATGTAAACTGGTTATACAGACAAGAGACCAAAGCTGCCCAGGATTATTTAGAGGGAGGACTTGAAATAATTTAATTATTTCACAAGAGGAACCTAAATTTGCATTGGAATGCATTGATTACTAGCAAGTTACAGAATCATAGAATGGTTTAGATTGGAAGGCACCTTAAAGATCACCCAGTTCCAACCCCTCTGCTATGGGCAGGGACTTCCCACTAGATCAGGCTGCCCAAGGCCCCATCCAACCTGGTCTTGGACACCTCCAACGAGGGGGCATCCACAACTTCCCCCAGCATCATCATTGTGAAGAATTTCCTCCTTATGTCTAGTCTAAATCTCCCCCTTTCCAATATATAGCCATTTCCCCTAGTCATATCTCTACATGCCTCTGTAAGACAGGCCCCCTCCAGCTTTCATGTAGCCCCCTTCAGGTACTGGAAGGCCACTGTAAGGTCTCCTCGGAGCCCTCTCTTCTCCAGGCTGGATACCTCCAACTCTCCGAGCCTGTCCTTGTAGCAGAGGTGCTTCAGCCCTCTGATCATCTTTGTAGCCCTCCTCTGGACCTGTTCCAACACTTTCATATCCTTCTAATGCTGAGGATTCCAGAACCAGACACAATACTCCAGGTGGGGTCTCACAAGAGTGGAGTAAAGGGTCAGAATCACCTCCTTCAACCTGCTGCCTACGGTTCTTTCGATATAGCCCAGGACATGGTTGGCCTTCTGGGCTGTAACCATGCACTGCTGGCTCATGTCAAGCTTCTCATCAACCAGCACCCTCAAGTCCTTTTCCGCAGAGCTGTTCTCAATCACATCACCCCCATCCTGTATCGAAACCACAGATTGCCCTGACCCAGGTATAGGACCTTGTGCAACTTCATGAGGTTCTCACCGCCCCACTTCTCCAGCTTGTCCAGGTCCCTCTGGATGACATCCTGTTCCTCCAGTGTGACAACTCCACCACTCAGCCTGGCGTCATCCGTAAACTTGCTGAGGGTGCACTCAATCTTGCCATTTATGTCATTGATGAAGATATTAAACAGCACTGGTCATGGATCTCCACGTGGACATGGAGCTGTTAACCACAACTCTCTGAATGCGACCATCCAACCAATTCCTTATCCACTGAACAGTCCACCCATCAAAGCCACAGCCCTTCAATTTAGAGAGAAGGATGTTGTGGGGGACTTTGTCAGAGGCATTACAGAAGTCCAGACAGATCACATCTGTTGATTTTCCCATGTCCACTGATGTGGTTACCAATCTAGTTATTCTTTTGCTGGGGGGATTCATTCTATCTGGGGGTTAAAATCTCGTCTTTCCATTCATAATTACATCATAGCTACGTTGACATGTTTATAATCATTTTCATAAACAAACAATTATATTATCCAGAGATAATATAACTGCATTTCAGTTCTAAAATGTCTCGGTGGAACATTGTGATGATTGTAAGAAAAACCGGCACATTTAATCAACAAAGAATATTCTATCTTTCATTCCCAAAGCATAATGTCCTTATAAATTTTGCATACAGTCAGATTAAATATGCTGTGATAGCACAGCAATACGTAAAATGCTGCAATTAGCTTTAAACCATCCTAAGTATTGCATACAGTGGAAAAAAAAGTGACTATAGATAAGAAATTTAAAATTTTTTTCCCCTTCTTCTTCTGTCCATTAAGTAACCCAATAGTTCATATATACTTACAGCCTGTGAATAACCTTTTCTATTTCAGGACAAAACATTATAAACCAAAACCATAAGTACATTGATTTGTTTTTTTAATGATATTTCCTCCTAGTGTGACACTAGAAATCTCTAAGATGATTTGTCAAGCACCACTACTGTAGGCTTGGAATTTGCTTGTCCTTGTTTTGCATCATGCATTTGGCATTTAGATGTATGCAAAATTCTAATAGCCTCCACGCCTACTGCTGCTATATTTTTCAAAAAAGCTATTTAACTGAATTCCTGAAAGAGCCAAATACTCTACAGATGTTAATGGCCTGAGGCCAGCAAATGCCTTCTAAAGGCAGATTAAAGGAAAGTTTAAGTCAGATTCCATACACTGCTTCTACACAATCAGATTTTCGTTTCTTCCTCCTCTCCCCAGTGCCTTTAAAATGTCATCTCCTTTTTCAAATTAAGTGTAAATTTACTGAATTTTCTGTTAATTAAGGTCTAGTAAATTATTCACAGTATTTCCAGTGTTTACAGCAATTACTCTGTAAGCTAAACAGTCTGTACGGCATATCGTTGTTCTTAATGTACGCACTCAGTATTAAGAGGTTTTTTTGCCTGTCACTCTATTTCAGGTGTTTATCAGCTAAAAGAAGAATCCAACACGACATCAACATTCAAACTTTAATCATTGTTATTTCAGCAGCGAGTAATAGAATTAACACCGATAGCCATAAATCATATCTTTAACTCTGATTTTTTATCAACATTTAATTCCCCTGAAGTTAAGTGTCATCTGAAATGTACATCCTTAACGATAGTCTATCTTAACAGATTGGTCCATTTGTATGGGCCAGGGGTTATGGTGAAGACAAGAGAATCAGTTTGAATCAGGAGCCTGTTTATGCACCAACAGTTGCAGAGTTTGAACTAATCCATGCTCTTCAATCTATATGCCACAGTAACATGAGCCTCAAAGAGCAACAGCATAGCTCGAGCTTATCCCACAAGCTGGGGAAAAAGGAAGGCAATGCAAAGGAAGTCTTTGTGCTCCCTTGTAACAGAAGCCACAACCTCTGCTCCTGCCAGCTACAGCCGAGAAAGGGAAAAAGGGATGCAAAAGAAATTCATACAAAAAGCAGTCACAGAAATAAGAGACGATACATTTGAGACTACTGCTCCAATTCTTATGCAGAAGACTACTGTGGTAAATGTTTATAGTGCTCACTCAGCTTCACAAAATGCTAAAATAACAAATTCATTTAAAGAAATCGGACAAAAGCTACTCTGTGCTCTTCCAAGAAGAACTAAATGAATCACATAACCCAGAGGATGTGAAGGTGTGAGGGTTAGTAGTTCTGTGACCTTCTAATTCTTGGTTGTTCCAGAAGAGAAAGCAGATAATGGTTCAACTGTGACAGCTCAGGACACCTGCATAAATTCAAGTATATAAGCAGCAGCACTGGACAGAATATCTGCAGTCACTGAGACCACATATTCAGCCTTTACTAGTCTCCAAGCTACCCCAAACATCCTGCACGGTGGCATCTTTTACTGCATTCTTTGGGGCGGGAGTGGGAGTAGTGGTGCCTCTAAGTGGGTGTGGAAAGTCTTTTGCTGTCTTTCTTAATTTCTTGCAAAAAGGAATTCTCTTTCAACTGGATCTGGGCTTATTCCAATTTGTTTCAAATCAATTTGTGCCTTCTATCCAGCATTCTTTAATCAACAGAAATCTGCTTGATATTTTTACTACAACTAGGCAATACATTTACAGCAAGGTTCTCCAGATCTTTTAGGGTTGTTATCAGTACCAGAAGCAACAGAACCACAGCTATGATAGCAGCAAGTTCTGACTGGAGTACATGTTGTCTTGTTGGGAGATTCACGGTCTAGAATACCATTCTCAATTGTAACCATTAAAGGAAAAGGCAGCTCTCAAAGGAAACTGCTGACTTTGCTGTCTTCTACTATCAAACTTAGTGTATTAGACCTATCAAGCCTCCAGACATGCAGTCAGCTAAATAAAGGTTGTTTTAAATCCTAAGAATTGACAAGAAGCATCCATCCCTCTGACTCAAAGGAGGAAGACAACATTGAAAATATTAGAAAAGACAATAAAATAAAACCCCACAGAAACTGCACAGAAGCTGAACAACAAGGAACTGGATTCTTAACAGATTTCTGTGTACAGAAAAGACAGCAGCAACCCCCTTATTGGTCTTTGAGCTCCTGAGTGGTAGGTCAGTGATAGGGGTAGTAACAGACACATCGCTGACCCAACATAACAGTCTTAAAATAGTAAATAAATCCTTTCCTTTCCATTTGGAAGAAAAGTGAGCTCCTTTATGCTTATTGCTCCATCCACACCAATATCAACTAAGTCCTATTTCCAAATATATTCAGCTTCTTCATCGAGGAAAGAAACTAGATGGTAAAAACAGGAGGAATACCCATCATAACCTACTTTACTGTAGTTATTTCCAACAACAATGCAAAAGGTTTCTGCCTTAAAGTGAACTTATTAGGCCAATTGAAAAGAACTGCTACCACCATGGAGCCTTAGTAGACAGGTAATTTAAAAAAAATTGGTTTGTCCAAGACTGCTGATTTTTGGAGAGTGTTTGGCAAACTCTAGCTCCACTGATGCTAACAGCAACTATTTAGGAAGACACAAAGAAATGTTATCACCTAAATCTTGCTCCTATATGTACACCATGCAGAAGAAGCAGGTCTGTTTCATAAAACAGTCATCTAAAATTTCAAGTGAAGTAATCACATTATCTGGAGAATTTGGGGTAGCGAGAGAAAGAGGGGTAATTCAGATAAGAAGTATTAATACTTCTCTTGTGAGTAAATCATGTACGGAAGGGATTAGCTTTTGTTTTCATTTACTCAGTTAACGTAGGAACATGATATAACTTAAAAGTTGCCGACTCAGACTACAGCATAGTAATGCACAAACTTCCACCTGGACTGCTACACAGCATGCTCTATAGAGATTAAAATTCACTTCTATTTTAGACAGAACCCCAAATTTATATAAAACGTATTCATTGTCCAGAATGAAAAATATGTTAAGGACAAAACACAACACCATCACCACCCCCCACCTACAAATTCCTTCATCTATAAGTGCTTCATTAGAAAATCCATTACCTGAGTGCTGATAGATCTGGTTCCATCTGTTGCCTCTACTGTCAAGTTGTAATTTGATTTCTGTTCTGCATCAAGAGGTCTAGCAATAATGATAGTTCCACTGCCCTTGTCCACATCAAATCGACTGTCATAGTTGCCACCTTGTTCGGGAAATTAGGAGAGGGAGAAGTTCATAAAACACAGCACTGTTTCATTGTTTTCATGCATGATCATGTCCTGGCCTCAGATGCTTAATGAAAGTGGAACTATATACACATATACTTATATATATATATATACACACACACACTTATTTTAAAACCTCCGATTTTTATCTGGTATCTGTGAGTAACAGCATATCATGTTATTTAAAATTGATTAATTCAAAGCTGATTTGTCTGGCTCATGGGAAGTTAGAGGGCAGATTCTTAGCAAGATCTGCTAATTTTCTTTTTTTTCACCAGAATCTGAAGATTCCAAATAGAAGGAAACACAATTACTAGGTGAAACCTTATAGTTTACTTTGTGCAGAATGTTGGGCTAATTAGTGAGAAATACACTTTGTATCAAAATAAATGAAAATCCCAAATCAGCCACATAGTCAAATTTATGTCTCTCAGATCAGAGTTCAAATTACTATATTTGTATATGGCTATAGGTAAGGTTGAGAAAGCTACAGTACCTCCAAAGGATTCTCAACTCAATGCTGAGTATGTCAAGAACTTACTAATTCCTGAGATAAGCAGGACTCATCTGACTGCTAAATACTTAAACGTTCAATGTTTAAGTATGGCCAAGCTCGTTTTCTGAAGCAAATTATCTTATAACTTCTGTTATAAAACTTTCATATTACCCTTTGATATGTAAATAACCATGCAGATCAATAGCTATGCTCGTTGTTTAAGACATTTAGTTGATCATCATCATGCCACCACAAGCAGATTATCATGAGAATACAATACCCATGAAGTCTAAATATTTTTAGCAATGATAAATACTGCCATTTAACTACATTTGTTTGAGACGTCTCAATAAACTGCTTAAAATGAAAGAATCAATTTTTATTTTGGTCAAGCCAGTGCTAGATATGGCAAACCAATTCCTTCTAATCATGTGCATGTGTTTTTCTAATTATATTTTACAGGGATAGCATTCAGATATCTTCTGAGTGCATTTTTTTAATAAAAAACTTTTACACACTATGTTTGGTAAATCACTAAATGCCTTTTATGTAAAGCCAAGGCTGGAAGTGTGAAGGTCTCCATTTATACGTAATCCAAGAAAGAACAATAAATACTGAAATGGGGCAACATTCTCACGTAAAAAGGATTTCACCTTTAGAAGGTTCCACTGCATGACAGACATATCAGTTTTGGAAAGACGGGCTAGATTCTGCTTCACTGGATTTAAGATGTTTAACAATAGAAAAGTGACATCAGCTTTATCAGTTTAACTGAAAGCCAAATCCTCTTACCGGCCTAGCAAGTTTCAGAATCATATGAATGAATATAATTTGGACATCAAGAAAGGCAGTAACTTCCTTCTCTTTCACTCTGACATCTTCAGAGAGCGAGTCTCTAACTTTTCTTTCATAGTTCGCATGCATTACCATTTTCTCAGATGTCTAAATGAAGTTATCTTCATTTCAAGGGAAGAGTGAAGTGAACGGGTAGGAATTTGTTCATTCACTTTCCCTGATATAAGGACAAGCTCTCTAACCAGCTTTTTTATCTTTCTTATAAAGGAAATCACAAAGGTGTTGCTGAATGTTTGTAGCAGCGGTGAAACCTGGTCATCCGGTGAAGCAGAATTCAACGGAAACTTCTCCATCTGGTACACTGGAAGTGTAACAGCAACAGTTTTGGCCAAGGCCAAAACTGGATGCTCTGAATTGATGCTGTATAAATGTAATGATGACAAAACAAAACAAAAACGAACCTGTCACAAATGCAACTGTGAGCAGTTTGATTTCCGAAGAGTTAATAAAATAAATATTTTACAAATGTACGCTTTCATTTCAGATCTCATAATCTGGTAATAAATTATGTGATCTCAGCAGATACCTTCTGCTGTACAGTTCAGGTCACAAGCCATCTGAAAGATGTAAAATACTTCACTAGCAAGCTTGTCTCCTGGCTCAGCCAAAAAGAAAGAAAGCATGGAAAGCAAGCACAGAACACAAAGGAAAGCTGTCAATCAAATTAATTCATGCTATTAGAAACATTAAAAGAGGGCAATTAAGTGACCATCTGTAAAACTAGTCAGTAACTTCACAACATGATCGCATATCAAACTTTCCAGAACACCTCTACTAAGAAAACAGTCAAAATAAAATGTTTCATTTTACAGCCCATGGTCAAGTTCTGCTCTTTCCCCTTGGAGTTTTCTGCATATGTCTTTCTAAAAATAGCAGGAAAAGATCATCTAATTTCTATATTAAGCAATAAAAATTCTGTAAACGTCCAAACTGTGCTGCACGCTTAGAAGGAGCAAATAAAAAAAAATATTATCATCTGAATTCTATTCAGAGGTACACACTGTTCAAAGTGAAGCAAACTAAAAAGAACAATAGAGAAGTATATCCTCAACCTAATTAACAAATTTTGCTAATAAAAGACCCCAGGAAATGCCGTTGCTGTACTCTGTGGAAACTCTCAGGACCTCTGAGACCCCTTTCATCTACTCTCTCTCATCTCCATGAACCATCCACCTTTTTTTGACAATATCCCTTTATTAACCTTCCCTTTATTGGACTCTTTCTGGTCTACAGATGTTTGTGTGCTGCTGACTGGATTACTCTGTTCAAACTGGAGCACGTGGAACCCTCTCCTCTCTCCTGATCACTTAAATTATTTTTCTATTTTCTATTTCCACGCCTGTGTGTGCATACGTTTGAGAGAACAGGAAGAGAGCAGCCTCAGTTCCAAAATACTTCTAATGCAAAGCTTTGCCCCTATGAGAATGCAAGAAGGCATCTTGAACTCTTCACTCCCTCTATGCAACTGTACACATCTCTAACCCCTCAGTTTGTCCAAATGCAAACACTTTTCATTCAAATATCATCTATGTCAACTGGAATTATTCTCCCTCCCAACTAGAAGGAATCATTAAAAAAATCATCTATGTAAATATTTAATACATTAGCAATGTTTAGCACTGTAATCACAAGTTGTTCATGCATGAAGTGCGCATTTAGGGAAGAGCTGTGTCTGTTCTTACATGCTTGAAAGTCTTCTGAGAACTCCTCAAGTATTTGGCACATATATACCTGCTACATGTATCAGTTTTACAAATTTAACTTTTAACTGTTGGTGTTCTCTTTAGCCCTTGGGAAACACATGCCAGCAAACCAAATCTTTAAAAGTAATTAAATTTTAAATAAATAATTAAAAAAAAAAAAAGCTCTCCTTAACAACTTAACATAAGAGTGGCTAAAAATTCCACCAGTAACCAAGAAAATTCCCAATCTGATAGGGCTGTCTTAAAACCAGAAACAGTTCACTAAAAGATCCTGCTCCTGAAACAAGGCTATGCTATCTATTCTCCTTGCCTCTAAAGCACATAACACACGACAGAACTTGTTTTTAGCATTGGCTATATAGTGAGCGCTCTGTGTATTCCTGGCTCATAGGTCTAGTAAGTAAGACTACAACTAAGAAGTCCTGTTCATTTGCCATCACAGCATCAATTTTAAGTCATATTATTGATCAGAATTTCCCTTTCAATGGTAGAGGCTAAGGTATGATACAGTAGTAAGAAAATGTACAGGAAGAAGTTTGCTGGGGTTAGGAACACTGCAAGCTTTCCTTTTAGTACTGAATCAAGGGAGAACAACCCGAGAAGCAGCCCAGAGGAAAAGAAATGTGAACAGCATAGTATTGCTTTAGATGTACTATCCTATTATAGAAAATGAGCATTTTATTTCTCTCCCCATCCTACAGTTTACAAGGTTGATTTGATTAGCTTTAATTTCACTTATATAATATTCATATGTAATTTCCAAAATGGTAACGCAGTAGATATTTCACAACATAATTTAAACCTTTGCTACATAGTGGCACTTATAAAAAAATTAAATAATTTTGATTGATAATGAAATAAGGGGAAAAAAATACATGTCTACAGCTGAAGCATGTCAAAACCTCACATTACTTAGAAGAGCAATTACAAAACAAGCTGCAATGAGCCCTTCAATACCTCAGACTCCATGCATTTGTTTCTAATAATAAAAGCCCTTAAGGCAGCCTTACCCGTTATGTCAAACAAAAGTGGTGTTCCCAGAGGTTCAACAGCTATTACGCCAATCATGTGACCAACTGGGTCACTTTCCATCACCGTAAAAGAAAAAAATGCTTCCTCAAAATAAATGGGCTCTGTAGGTGGGACGGGCTTTGGAATCCATTCTATGTGAAGCCGTGTAGTTGATGATTTTTGTGGACGACCATTATCTACAGCTTTAATCTGTGAAAGAGACACATATTTTAGGCTACAGGATCACATAAATCATTATGTCACATAAATGGAAAAGTAGAAATAAGCTCCAAGCACGTTTGCTTGTGTAAGCTATATCCAAAAAGGTTAAGTGTCTCTCAAAGTGCCACTTGCCCTTCAATATTTGGGCAGCAAATGGAGAAAAAGTATGCAGCACCTGATAGTAGCACAAACTGTAACCATAAATTCACTTTTATTTTGCTTTCTTCCTGAAAGACAGTCAAACTGACTGTTTACGTTCCCTTATCACGTTCGTTATCTGTCAAGTTCTGCAAAAGAACAGCAGCTTCTTGATTCACTTTCTCAATACAAACATCTGAAATCATCCTTTCAAACAAAACAAAACAAACACACAAAACAATACTTCTGGATTTGTTGAAGCTTTCTTCCTTCAGCTACTGCAGTCATTCACCTGCCAACCACTGAATAAGAAGTGATAAGCACAGAAATAAAACAACACTTCATGTATTCATGATATATAAGATTTTGACTCACCGTAAGGATATCATAGTCCCTTGCCACAGAAAATTTCTTTGATGAAACCACTCCAGTTTTCGGTTCAATAAAGAATTTGCCATGTTCATCACCATCTTCAATGCTATAAGAGATCTCTGCATTGGGGCCTTCATCTTTATCTGCAGCAATAACTCGATAGATAGGCTCTCTCCTAGCAGTTCTCTCTCGTTCTGGCTTACCACGCTCTGGAAGCCGGATTTTGTAGAACTTTTGCAAGAACTGAGGCTTATTGTCATTCTCATCTAAGACTTTCACAATCACCCGTGCAATTGTTGACTTCGCAGGAATACCGTTGTCTGTTACTGTTACCTGTTTTTATTAAAAAGGGTACATTTAGTATTCAATTCAAACATGGGTCATTCCAGCAATGTTCTTTTAAAAAGTTGTAGGTTTTCCTACAACTGCCTAAAACAACTGTAAAGTAGTAGCAAATTTAGTAGCAAACAAGGAATAAACCCACCAACCCATCTGGTCAACATTTCAAGGCTCAATTACTTAGCCAGATGCTCAGCACTTGGCTCATAACATTGCCCAACATTCTGTGCACTTCTGGGTTTGTTTCCAACCTACATTCGAAGGTGAAAACATAAAACTACCAAATGGGAAAACTGATATTTTGAGCCATGCTGTCTGTCAGTATTGCTCTGTAGTTAGGAGTTCTTCTGTTGGACACTTTATAGACTTTTATTTAAAACTTGAAAAAACCATCTGGGATTCAAAATGAAGAAAGAATGAAGAATTATAAATTATACCAGCAGGCAATAACCAATATTCCAAACTGATGACCTATTAGCTTAATGTGCTGTATTTATAGAGAATGCGGAAACCAGGAGGATTTATGTAACATTGTGTAATACTGTAACCTGAAAAAAACCAAAGTTCTGTACATGCTGCCTTGTTATAGCTCAAGGTTGAATTAGCAGGCATGACAGCTAGCAGACAACTGCCCATAACATTACACTGTCAGTGTGATTCTGTGGAATACGTTTCAGCTTGGAACAAGTAGCCCATACGCTGCCTAGCTGCAGCGTGAGAATTCACACAATTCAGGCACCACACTCAATAGGCAACTTGGACATGGCCTCTCTGTTCCAAGGATAAGATATAAGCAGCCAAAGCCATATTATGCCAGGTGGCTTCAGGGTCAGAGAACAATCCATGGCTCATTCTATTTACTGTATAAATCTAATAAAAAACCCAGTACAATAAGCTTAGGAGTAAAATTCATGAGACACCAATTTGACAACCGATATACACATCAAGAAATAACTGACATGAAGTACTTTTGGAAACTGACACAAGCAGGTAACTTTAAAACATAATAATATAATGTTACAATTTACAGGAATAAACTGTCTAGTACTGAATTGGATTTGCCACTTAACTTTGCTACTATTACTACTAGAAACATATTGCAGAGAAAATTCCATCCTATTGCTACTTAGAAACAACGAGTTCTTTCCAAAGCTGACACAGAAATGGAAATGATTAAAATTTGGTCCAATAGCTGCATTAATCCAGTTTGCAATGCATCAAAGGACCAGGAAGATTGCATGTACATTGGAGTTCTACAAAATAATAGTTTGTGCTATCAAGGAATACATTTACCTCCAGGCCCATGCAGTCCTTGCATTCCTATAAGAAGTCCTTTCTACAGTTTTCACAGGTTTTGAGTATGTCCAGACTGCTTCTCTAGCTTTAATGTTAGTTTTTCTGACTTGCAGTGCAGTCATTTATGTGTCATCCAGCAGGAGAGGCACAATAAAGGTTCCAGATAAATCTTAGTATCACTGTGGATATTAAGTCTCCATTGCTGGTGAAGTACAATGCTGTTATATTGCATGACAACACCACGGAACTGTTAAGACTCTCAGTTGTCTACAGGTTTGGATTTTTTTTCCATTTTGTTTGACAGAGAATAAGAATAGCTATTACATAAGTGCCAGGCAATCAATTAGATGTAGCTAAATAGAATAATTAATTCACAAATTTCATGGACTCTGGACTCTGACTTTACAGTACATATTATGCAACTCATCTACTTATATGGTTGATAAATATGTTATGCAGAAAAAAAAAGGTCTACTCACAATCTGTTTGTATTCTCAAAGTTAAGAGAAAAAAAAAAGATTCTGTATTTTTTTCCCCCAGGGTCTATATTCAGCAAAAGGCAGGCTGAAGTACCTACTGCAAAAATTACATAGGAAGATAAAAAAAGAATCATGCTCCTCTTTTTCCTTTCAAGCAGTACAAAGGCATGATTGGTAAATCTTGGTTGACAGATACAAGGCATTTTTTTTGTTTTATATCTGCATCTTAACCATTTTATTATGAAAAAGTCCTAACACATTGTTTCTATAGGATGGGAAGTTTTCTGCATGTCAAGAAAATGAATACAGAAGCAAATTACTTCCACTATCCAGTTCTCTAAATTCTTCATCTAGTAATCAAGTATGGTAAACAACTCTCTGTAAAAGAGCAATGAACTTGCAGTTAATGTTTTTCAGAGAACTAATCAAATTATTTACCTCCAGTATGTGCTCTCCCTGCTGCTCTCGATCCAGTTTTCTAGATGTGGTTGTAATCAGACCTGTAAACATAAAAGAATAATTCATCAGATCCTTCAAGAAAATCTGAATGAAGGTTAGGTTAAACCAGCAGTTACTAATACACCCAATCTCAATTTCTTCTTAGGTGGTCTCTTCTCTTTTTGCAGAACTTACACTTTTTTTTAAGAGAAGGGGTGAGAGGTTTCCAATTCTTAAGAACTGTGAAAATATTCTTTGCAATCTGAAAGCTAAGCTGTTGCAGCCCTTAAGGCAGACAGAGTTCATTTTTCCAACACATCTGTGCATGCCATGCTTCTGACAGAAGTAATGTATGTAATTTTCTCATGTGACATTTTGTTTTCAGAGGGTGTCCATATGCCATATTCAAAGGGTGTTTACAGACATTATTTGAATAATTACTAATTTCTTCAAAAGAAATATCCATTTGCATTTTTAGTAGTAACAACAAAAAAAATGATGACCTGAAGAGATGCATTAATGAAGAAAATCAAAGCAATTTGTGTGAGTTGGATTGATTTGGCAATGACAAGGAGTTGAACAGTCGTTAGTTTTGATGCACAGTGCTAGATTTTGTTCTAAGAGTTTTGATATACCTTTGATGCCAGATTAGGAAGACATGATGAGTTTTGCTTTAAATGAAGAGAATTAAAGACTAAAAGATATTAAAAACAGTAAAATCTAAATACAAAAGGATCTTATTTGAATTAATTCTCCCTAACAAAAACTTCACTATTGAATTTCATTAAAAATTAATCAGCTTTCCATCATAGCCGAATGGCTTGCTATGGTGTGGGTTAACTGCACCACGGATGCAGGCACCAGAGCTAACTCAGTTTCTTTGCTGCACAAAAGCCATTAACCTGTTTGCAGGTACAAGCTGGACCCACAAACACCATTGCTGTGTTCAACATGGCACTGACCTTGTGCTAGTAATTCCTCCTAGTCACAGCTTGCCTTTTTAAGAAGCAAATACCAAGATCTGGGTTTGCCCAACTTAAGCCACTCCTGGCCAAAGCATCCCACATTCTCTGCAACAGGAAACCAGCATAAGCTAGATACAGAAGACGCTGCAATGCCATGAAATCTTTTATCAAACTATCCCAGTTTTTATTGTGACAGGAAAGCACTGGCATCTTGATCCTTACTTGTCAAACTGAAAAAAGGACAAGCAATTACCCAATTAAGGACATAACAGGATCAAAATGAAGGCCACATACTTCATGTTCCTTTTTCTAAATATAGCACAACCTATTTATTAATAAGATCTCTCATACGCAAAATTTAAATCAGTTTATAAAATTTTCAGGGTTCAACCACTACAACAAAAAATTCCAGCTATAATTTCTGTTAATGAAGCTGGTCAATACAACTTAAACAGCTAAGCAAAAAAATATCCAGTAAGAACAAAATGCATATGCTTTGATCCGTCAAAACTTCCAGTCTTTTCAACCAAGCATGCCACACTTCTGTTAAATCACTTCAGACCAATAACAGAAGGGTTTAGTCTTCACCATATATATCCTGTACATTCAGCAGAAACTAATGCCAACAAAGGAAATGTAACACTTCTGGATTTAGAATCACACACACATGCATGACATTCTTTTTGTTTAACTCCTTGCTGCTCGCCGCTTTCATAAGTGAAAATTTAGCTTCAGTGAAGTGTTTCACTACAGTTAAAGACTGTAACAGGTTTAATTATGGCAATCACTAAGCTTTTCCATTTTTCCAAGTTTTTCTAAATCATAAAATGCTTAATGCTGCACTGACAGATTTCATTAGCTGCTGAAGAGCTTTTCTGAACTAAGGCTGTGACAATAAGCTTGATTGTTCCTATGCAGTGTGCCTTTTAAGAGGTTTGGGGACAATCTTTGGACCCAATGTAAGTCAGTTACCTGCAACAAAAGCCACCACTCTGCTCCTTCTACTGAAAACAGAAGTTTTTTAGATTGAGCTCCCTCTCTTTTCTGTAAGAGTTTGGAGACCTCCTTGCTGTGCCCCTACTTCTACACAAATAAATGAATAATCACATCTTTGCATATATAACATCCCCACAGAAGCGACAAGTGAAAGACAATTTCAATTCATCTCTGAAGAAGCCTGTAACATAATCGTTTTGAAATTCTTTTAATGAGGTGGGGAGAATCTCTTCACTGCTTAATTAGAGAAATGACATTATGCATGAGAAACAGATCACTGACAAAGCACTGACTTTCAAAGCAAAACTGACCCACAAAGCACCAGTCTGCAGTCATATTTTCCTTTTTCCCTCTGCCCCCTCTTATCACCTCCCCACCACACACTTCACAAGGAACAATAAACTCTAGTAATACACATCACTGACTCTTATTCCATCCGGAAATCAATGCACACTGTGGCAAGATGGGCTAAGCATCCTAGGGAAAACACAGGTTTATAACAAACATTTCTAAGATAATGATGAGTAAATGGCATCTTTAGTGAATTGGTGCAATTTTTTCATTCCATAATGTTTCAAAACTCATCCCGTTGTAAACATTTTCATAACAGCAGATTAATAATTTAGTATACTTTAAGATAAACTACAGCTGTTCTGCTTCACTAGCTGGAAAGGTAGCATGATGAACTGAAACTAATAGTAAACATCTAAAGTCAACACCAGGTAACAAACACAATTGTATTCCTCCTTCCTCCAGAGTTTACACTCTGGGGACTACCTGCCGTCCTTTTGAGATCTACTGAAGAATTAAAATAGTTGCAACTGTATTCAAATAACCTCTACTTCAGATTTCTATTATAAACAGTATTAGAACTGACAAAAATGCAACTATAGCATTCATTACATAAATTTATAAATAAAGCTGCTACATTTGGAAGAGAAAATAGCATAAGGCAGCTCACATTAGCAGGGACATATTTCATCCCATACAATATTTCATCTCAGTACACAGTGCATCACATTAGCTCTTTATATGAAAGACAGCACATCAACAACTTCCATTCAGTGCTAAAATAGCAATCTCTTAAAAACACCCACAGAACGTTAGGTAGGCTCCATGTTCAGAATGTTAATATTAATCCCATGCTATCTTCCATGGCTATCTTCATGGCATGGATGATCTCAGTCATGAAAGAAATAGAAAGAATCATTAAGGTTGGAAAAGATGTCTAGGATCATCAAGTTCAACCATCAGCCCAACATCATCTCGCCTACCTAAACCATGCCCCGAAGTGCCACATCTACATGTTTTTTGAACACCTCCAGGGATGGCAACTCCACTACTTACTTCCCTGTGTAGCCTATTCCAATGCTTAATGACTCTTTCAGTAAGGAATATTTTTTCTAATATCCAATCTAAACCTCCCCTAGCACAACTTGAAGCCACCTCTTTTTGCCCTATCACCTGTCACTGAGAGACAAGACCAACAGCTGCCCCACTATAATCTTCTTTCAGGTATTTATAACGAGTGATAAGGTCTCCCTCAGCCTCCTCTCCTCCAGGCTAAACAACTCCATTTCCCTCAGCTACTCCTCATAAAACTTCTTCTCCAGAACCTTCACCAGCCTTGCTGCTCTTTTTTGCACAACCTCCAGTACCTCAATGTCCTTCTTGTAGTGAGGGGCCCAAAACTAAGCACGGTATTACAGTATGGTATTGCCAGCTCTGAGTACAGGTGCACAATCACTTCCCTACTCCTGCAGGCCACACCATTTCTGACAGAAGCCAGGATGCTATTGGCCTTGGGCACACTGCTGGCCCATGTTCAGCTGGCTATTAACCAACAACCCCAGGTCGTTTTGGCCATGCAGCTTTCCAGCCATTCATCCCCAAGTCTGTAGTATTGCATGAGGTTTTTGAGACACAAGTGCAGGACCTGATACTCAGACTCCTTGAACCTTTAACAGCTGGTGTTGGCTCACTGATTCAGTCTGTTCGGATCCTTCTGCAGAGCCTTTCTTCTCTCAAGCAGATCAACACTCTCCCAAAAGTGGTAAACTCTTTTTCCCGAGCCTCAGCAAAAGCTCCCTGCTCAGCCAAGCCAGTCATCTTCCCCACCAGTTTGTCTCACAGCACATGGCAACAGCCTGCTCCTGCACCTTTCTTCCTGAAGAATATCCAGCTTTCCTGGACCCTTTTGCCCTTCAGGACAATCTCAACCACTGTCCCGCACAGACCAAAGTCTGCCCTCCGAAAGTCCGTGGTAGTGGTTTTGCTCAACCCCTCAGGTAGCATCAGAAAAACTGTCTTTGCAAGAGAAGGAGAAAGGCTCAATTTTTGTCTCACTGTGTATACATCATGCATTCCCTACTACAATGCACGCCTGCAAACACATGCATTTGTGCGTTCACAAATACACACAGACCTTCTAACTGCACATTCAGCTTCAAATGATGAAGGTTCTGGAGCTGGATGGGATTTTGGCTGTTAGGACTAACTCACCACAACCCAAAAGACTAAATTAGATGCCAAGTCTATTAAGCTGCCTCCAATGAGTTTAAATTAATAAGATTAAGTTGAATGCAGTACAACTCTATTTGAATTGTAGTGTATGAAAAGAAATACAGTTTCTCTGATTTTTTTAATGCATTAGCATTGAAGATTTAAGGAAATATGGAAAGCAGCTACAAGATTTTTTATCACCAACTTCAACACATACAAGACGTTGGAACTCAGCATAAAGAGAGGTCACATTTCATTGGTGAGATTGTCTTTTGTGTTGAACACAAACCATAAACAGTCAACAGAAATGGTTTCTCTGGACTACATTAGTGCAACTCAATCAGTCCAAACCTTTAGATCAGTTTACTTACAAAGCAGTATTATTTAAGCCCTCATTTCCCCATTTCAACCTCAAAAATGACAAATTAATGCTAAAAACAACTATCTTACTATTTTCTATACAAGGTCTTAACATATAAATTAGAGTTGAATGAAGTATGGATTTTCAATCCACATGTGGCTGTAATGATAATCTAGTTTGACTACTGTGTAGCACAACCTTAAGGCACTAGGCCAATTACAGCACACATCCTGTAAGCTGAAGACCAATTATGTCTCTTCAGGTGATAAAGACGCTGTTGCACCCTAAGGCAGGATTTCCTACTAATCATCCTCGTTTAAGATATAGTGCATTACATCCAATTCAAAACAGCTTTCCCTTCTAGATAGAGGAATATACATTTCTGTTGTCTGATAGACTAAAAAAGTCCATAGGAATCAATATTTTCCTTCTCATGAAAGTACTTAGTGTGATGATGGCATGTCTTAGACATCTCTAATAATAAAGTAAGTGAGCATCAAGTCTCACTGTCACAAAGACTTCTTATGACACTGTTTTAAGCTGTTTCCAATATCTCAGCACTTTCTGAAATATGGACAAAACAGCTGACAAGCATGATAATCCACGACTGTTTCATCACTGCCACAGAAAGATGACTATTTTTTCAGTCTTCTTTCTTTCAGCTGATTTAAAGTAAACTATGATTTATACATAACCTACTTTACAAACAACAACCATCAGAAAAGGCCCACATTTCCTTTCTAAAGATGTTCAGATACACTTTTTTGGTGAGACTGTAGTCAAATCTTGTCTTCTACGTAAGCCAATACAAGGCACACAATCAAAGTAAATAAACAGGTTATTGAAAACAGGTCAATGAAAAGTAGTAGCAGAGGGATTTAAGAACAGATTTCAGCTTTGCAGCTGACAAAACATAAACTCCATGTGTTACTAGTCATGTATAGCTGATGATAAGCTAGACAGTACACCATTGTAATATTGTACCATGAAGGCAGGCTGCTGAGGTAAAAAAAAAACCAAACAAGATCATAGTCCTAAGCAGCTTTCATACTGGAGAAAGGACATCATAAAGAAACTCAAAAGCTGTGGTTTACATAGTCCTAAAAATAGTTGCTTAACAATTTGACTTAGTTTTCATTCCTAAACTCTTCCTTATCCTGAGCACCTTAACAGCTCTCAATAAAATCAGCAACAGGATTGTCACCAGGAATTTTCAAGTGCTGAAAATATGATTGTAAACATACAGCCCCACAAGAAACTAGCAATTTCATTTACAAGCACATGAAATGGCTGCAAATGCCTCTTCTGCTCAATTAAAACATTTAAAAGCCATCATTTCTGTGCTTTCAATAAAAAACATAGAAATTATACATGAGATACTGAGAGCTCAGGTCCCTCTTTCCTCTGTCTTAGCCAAATACTCTATCCATTAGCTGCAGAGTTATGTTGTTGCTTGCTTTTTCTCTATGACCTCTTGAGTCTTAGTTTTTTTTGCTATGTAGTTGTTTAGGTAGACTAAGGATCACTCCTGCCTAGCACAGCTTACACCCTATGGCTTAGCAGGCTTTTATAGGCAATTTAAAATCTTTTTTGGGGCTAACGGAGTAGTTTTCCACTTCATACGTGAACTCTGAGCAGGGTTTTTTTACAAAACTGAGTTACACTCCCCTATAAATACTTAGTTTTAGAAAAATTAAAAGGAAGACCTATTGCTGTACTTTGCGCTGAAATCAGTGTCCCCTTTCTGTTAAGCACAGCACAATTGCACTCAATTAGGGCACTATTTCACAGCTTTGGTGCTTTTCCCCCTTCAATTCTCATCTCTCATCTGCAGCAGTGCAGGCAAAAACCAGCAGAACATTCCCACAGTGTACAGATATCTAGGTAAGCACCAGACTGAAAGGTCTAAAATGCTTAACAGAACCACATACTTTATTTGCTCCTCAGATCACCTTTTCTTTTGATTTAGGTGCTTTCTTATTCCTGTTGCAGATGCTGATGCAAACACTCTGGATTTAATCCACAAAAACCAATTCTGGCATTTATGCCAGCTGAATAAACATCTTGCCCTTTAAATGGTACTCTATGGAGTAACCATATCAGTGGGTACAGGAAAACCAACAGATCATATAACTGGACTACTGTAAAGCCTTTGACACAGTCCTCCACTACATCCTTCACTCGAAATTGGAGAGATATGGATTTGTTGGGTGGACAGAGTGAGAGATGATGTAATTGAGGGCAGCCCTGCAGAGAAGAACTTGGGGGTGCTGGTTGATGAGAAGTTTGACATGAGCCAAGAATTCACTCTCACAGCCCAGAAGATTAACTGTATCCTGGGCTGCATCAAAAGAAGCGTAGCCAGCAGGTCGAAGGAGGTGATTCTGACCATTTACTCTGCTCTTGTGAGAGCCCACTTGAGTATTGTGTCCAGTTCTGGAATCCTCAGTGTAAGAAGGATATGGAACTGTTGGAATGGGTCCAGAGGAGGGCTATGAAGATGATCAGAGGGCTGGAGCACCTCTACTATGAAGACAGGCTGAGAGTGGGGGTTGTTTAACCTGGAGAAGGCTTTGAGGAGACCTTATAGTGACCTTCCAAAACCTGAGGAGGGCATATAAGAGCTCTGGGAAGGGACGTTTTGCAGAGTCATGTAGAGAGAGGACTAGGGGAAATGGCTATAAATTGGAGAGGGAAAGATTTAGACTAGATATTAGGAGGAAATTCTTCACAATGAGAGAGTGGTGAGGCACTGGCACAGGTTGCCCAGGGAAGTTGTGGCTGCCCCTCCCTGGAAGTGTTCAAGGCCAGGTTGGATGGGGCCTTGAGCAGCCCGGTCTGATGGGAGGCATCCCTGCTCATGGCAGGAGGGTTAGAACTAGATGATCATTAAGGTCCCTTCCAACTCAAACCATTCTTTGAGTGTATGATTTTATGAAAAGTAAAGTAATAGTTGAGATCTCAGTCCTACCCAACTCAGGATTGCATAAAATCAGGCATAACTAGCCTAGACCACAAGGGCATGCTTCTGTCAGCACATTAGACATTTATTGAAGCTCAGTATATTTATGTGTTTGTTACTTGTTGCTATGACAGACTGTAAGCTTTGTACAAAGGGTCAAAAAGTTACTCGATTCTATGGGCTGATATTTCATACCATCAGTCATCATGTTAATCAATAACTAGGCAATTTAACTACTCAATCCTAATACTGCAAAGGTTAAGTGCAAGGCGCACATCTGAAGTTAAGAACCACTTCCGTAAACTGTTTTAACAGCATTCAGATACAGAGACTTGGAATTTGCTGCTCAAAGTATGTACTAATCATTTTAGTGATTGCAAGCAGTGAGCAAAGACCAGCAACCCACCACAGATTATTAACATATAGCATAAGGAGGAAGAAACACTTTACATAAACAACTAAGCCATCCAATTCAACAAACGTTGTTGAGTTTCAATTTCAACTAGATTGCAAATGATGTATAAAAATCTGTTTAGTGATCTAATCATAGAAGACTGCTCAAATGTAGCCTACAAAAGTAAACTATGTATTTTTTTTCATACTCTAGTTAGCCACAAAGTACATTCTTTTCAGTCTGTATTAACTCAGACAGTGGTATACCTCCTTCTGCAGCAATTATTTTAATAGTAAAACTATTTGGAGAATAATGAAAATTATATAAATAATCACACAGCCCCAAACAGCTATACTAGAAAAATAAGCCTAATCCCTCATTCTGAGTCCTTGAAAGCATTTAGGATGTGTCCAGTTTCATTGTCAATCATATCCTTGTGGTAACTTTTTTCTCTCAAACATAAGAAAATAAATAACAGAATTGTAAGTCATAAGCAGCATAAGATGAAATCACAAAAAAAAAGTACTTACTAAAAATAGCTAAAATAATTTTGAATGGAAAATAAAAACTCAGGTTTGATTATTGAAAGGAAACTAGTAAGTGACAATAAATATTCTGTAGAATGAACTTTGATCTTGCTATACACAGAACACTATAAAGTTTTGACATTTTGCTTACATTGCAAAAATACTCTTGCCCTCAACACCATCTGTAATACTAAAGACACGCCAATTCAAAGATCAAATACCTTCAGTAATTAACTCTTTATGTCACCTATATGTTCATCACTCAGATTTATTATCTCATTTTGAGACATATCTTCAATAATTAAATACATTAGTACTGTCATAAAATCTCACATAAGTTTGAAAGATTTTTTCAAACCTGACATAATCTTACTGCATTTATAGTGCTTGAACAAAGAAAGATACCCCCTATACCTTTCCAAACTGGGCTTTTTTTCCCACCCCCGGACAAAGAAAATACACTTTTCAGCTTAGAGTAGCCAGCAATGCTAATATGCTTTAAAAAAAATCATGATCAGTTCAGAGAAGTATTTAAGCATTAAAACACTGAGGTTAGTTTTGAGACCTCAGTCCTTTCTCTGCTACAGAAGTCTTACCATTTCACAATTCATCTCCCATAAAATTGTTGCAAAACACGTGGATTAAGGAAGACTGACAAACTCACAAAGAACATATATAGTCTTTGAAATTTACTCTGCTTTAAAAGCTATTTACAGTTGGCAAATATTGTCTCTGAAAGGCAGAGTGGTCTCTCTTATTTTAAAAGCATTGGAACCAAAACTATAAGGGGAAGATTTTAATCTTAGCACATTGTATCTACACAAAGATAAATGAGAACACTCACTGGACTTAGATACGTATAGGTCATAAAATACCACCAGCACAAACCAACAGTCTTTCCCCTACTTATGTGTAGCTCATAATTCCACCACACCATATTAGTAGTTGATGCCACCAAAAAGTCCAAAACAAAACAGGGGGGTAATTAAGCTTTATTTTGTGCAGCTGCTATT
The DNA here is from genome assembly GCF_017976375.1 of Cuculus canorus. Lineage (NCBI taxonomy): Eukaryota > Metazoa > Chordata > Aves > Cuculiformes > Cuculidae > Cuculus > Cuculus canorus. The sequence goes on along the minus strand of NC_071404.1, from coordinate 33,877,807 downwards.
GAAAATGTTCATTTTAGTCTAGATAAACTATTAATTCATGCAAGACAAACTCATCTGAGAAAGTCACAATATTTCATTTAACTAGCACTACAATTTAAATAAAAAATGTGAAAAATAGTATTTAATTGACTAAATTGTAGAGAATGGCTATGAAACTAGCGAACTGACTGTTACAGACAAAATTCATTTGCTCCAGACTTTGAACATTTGGCTTATGGAAAGAGGAAATTCTCCAATTGTTCATCACTGGATTCTGTGTATGTGTCTATTTAATTTACTTATTTCATTATTTATTTCTTATTAATTCAAACAATGAGGATTTTCTTAAGATTATGCAAGAGATGGTCCTGCTTTATCCAACTTCAGAAGTGGCCATCCAATTTGAATTGTTTTCTAAATTTGAAAAATTAGAAATTAGGTAAGTTCAAGAATGCATCTCCTTAAAAGCCTAACAATCAGAACTATATTTCTCTTGCTGAAATACGGAAAGTTTTTGAAATAGAATAACCTTCTTGGAATTTTCTTTGACTACTCACTTAAATCCTTCATATGAAAGGAAAGTCGAGGCAACAGTATAATAACTCTGTTGGATAATATTGTCCTTACTATCTTTTATGCTTTGAAGTTAAGAACAGTTTACAGATGACATGTATTTACAAAAATACAGAGAAAGTTGTTCAAATAACACCAATATAACAGGTGTTATAGGATACTTCCAACACTGCTACAGGCTTTCTTTTGAGGGCTCCTACCTCGCTATACATCTAAACCCTAAATTATTACTTTCTAAGTGAGATTTGGGAGATCTGTACAATGCTGCTGTCTTTCCCCATCCATCTCTCCTTTCTTTTTTTTTCCTTTTGTTTTAATTGCATGTTACTTCCTACATTTACAGGACAGAAGTTTGGAATGCACTGCAAGCATGGAATGTACTGCAGCCTTTTATCTACTGATTTACAGGGAACTGCTGTTGCAACTGAACCATATATAAGACCTCCATGCAACATCCACGACAGAGATGATCCCATATAAGCTGCTGCCAAAAGTCTTCTCTCAGCTCTCAGAAAACCTGTAATAGAATTTTATAGCTAACTCCTAGTTAGCCTTTGATTGTAACTCCACTGTGAATTCCTCAGATAGAAAAATTACATTACTTGATGTAGCACTACACTTTTGCTAGGACTGGTCTTTTATTTTCATTAATCAAAAATCAAGCCAAGCTAAATGTGAATCAGGGCACTAATTCTCAGTAATCTTCGCTTATTAGGAAATTAATCAATACTAACACTATAGTATTGTTATATACACAAACCCATTTAAGTTACTACTCAGAGAGCCTGACAAGGAAAGACTGATACCTTTGAAAGTCTGTATGAAGGCAGCACTATGTGAGTGACTCATAACAGTATCTGACCACCATCTCTCCCCTGGATAAAATTATAATTTTGCATGTTTTATATTCCAGCTCAAAAGAATATACGATATAGAGTGAGTTTGTATCATCTCCAGTTCTGCATCCAACTATGGGAAAACAGAAAGTACACCTCATATTCTTTTAAACTCCTGCTTTACAATATAGATCATGCAGAGTATGACTTGAAGTTTTTATGTAGTTCCAGTACGAGAAAAGGGAGAACGGAAGTACTGCTATGCTTCCTGTTTATTTTCCCAGTTCCTATAATTTTTGTTTTTCCAAAGAGATGTAAGTGAATAAACAAAATTAATAGCCACCACCACCTCAAATTTAAAAGAAGTGATCGCTGCATAAACGCTCACAAGTGATTTTTAGAATAGATGCCTCTATTATAGCATTTTTTCTGTCTTTTCAAGTAGCAAATCCCTCAATATTGAGAGTAAGTGGATGAGAAAATGTTGTTAGAAGCTTCAGATATGAACTTGTTTTCCCAGTTCCAAAAAAGACCAGGTTGAAAGCTACTGGCTTCAAAGCACTTCAAATGCTTTAAACAATTTTCAAGAAGGAAAATAAAGTAGCTTTTTGCAGAATTAAACTCACTTTCTAAGTGCACGTCTATACAAACTTTTGTCTACTCATGTAACCCTCTGGCTGCAGGAATTTAAAAACATTCAGGTTAATTCTAGTCACATCTTCAAGTAAAGGTAAATGAAAAACCAAATTTGTTATTGAAAGTGTAATCAAATACTTTCTTTCTCGTGCATGTGATGGGTAAACAGCTGAGCACATGGAGGCTGCTACACATGCTTTGAGCTGTGTGACATGAATGAACAATAATTGAGCCTGGGATTGTTTGCCAGTTACAGAAGTAACAAGAAAAATGTCAGTGTTTGGGTCTTTAAATCACATTAGAATGCAATGTAGTAATACTGGTTTTACTCAAGTTCTAAAATATTAGGTAACTGGGATTAAAACACATAAGTAGCCAAACAACAAAGATTTCCTTTGTTAAAATGAAGCCAATACTACTGTGTGGTCACTGGCCTTCCTTTTCCTTGCTAAGCAATTCTCCAGTGTTATCGGAAACCTGTGGAAGTTGTTTGCAGCTGTACCCATTTCCTATTTCACTTCACTTGGTCTCCAAATCAGACACAGAAAGATAGTGCTTTAAAGATTACAGAGTCAAGACTGCCATATCATCTTGATTGTCTTGCATGTGTGCATTAAGATGCACAGACTCAGGCCTCACTGGGGGCACAGGATACAGTATGTTCTGAAATGGGTAATTATTCAATGCTTCTGCTGGAATTCCCTATTAAGAAATGCCTTCTGTAAATGGCCTAACTCCCACACCACAGGATTACTAATTTCCTTACAGGAATGTCCACAGCATTCTCATGATAATACAAGTGCTTCATAAATATGAATGAATATGTCTCCATGATGCTCCCAAGCAATAAAGTTGTGCAATTATTCCTATTTTGTATCGGCAAAACTAAGTATGTGGAAATTAACACCCAAAATTTTGTCATTCTCCTGTCCAGGTTATGTACCCAAGTCTAGCTTTTGGAGGTATGACCATTTTCATATCAAGTTGCATTAAAGACACAGAAAGGTCAATTTTGCACTTGCGATTTCTGGAAATCTGACTCAAAATTGTAATAACGGAGCAACGTCAAGTAACTGCCTACTTCATTTGCTACCATTGTTTTAAATTCCTGAACTAAGGCATGGCTTCTGACAAAAATGTTACTTGCTACTTAATCTTGATTCTTTCCCCAGGCCAAATCCAGTCGGTACAATAAATGTTACAAAGTTCTGGGGGACTGGAAATCAGCATATCAATTTGGCAAAAGACCAGAAATTATTTCTGGCTTGAATACATGGGCAAGGCAATCCAAAAAGAGTACAACGGTCTTCCTTCACTCTATATGGACACCTGGTTAGGATACCAGTTTCTTGCTCAGTAACACCAAGGAGAATTAGAATTCCTTTCACCATGTAAATTCAGTTTCTGCCATTCTAATGCATATACTGCCGCTTACAAGGAAGTAGTAAAAGCTTCTTTCAGGCACCTTAACAATCTTTGACACATAAATTACACAAAGCCTATACCACCAAGTAGCAATCATGTTTTGAAGGAGTGGCATGGCTAAACTATTCCATTCATACAGAAACAGACACAGAGCCTAAGGGGATCCAATGAGCTCCTTTTGTTTAGAGAGTTCAGTGCAATGGCTCTAGTCCTGCAGCAGTTAAGGATATTCTAGTTAGTTCTTAAACCTCCATGTTCTACATATGACTTACTGAGCCATTATTGCTGGTCAGTGAAAGGTGAATACTTTTCTTCCAATTTCACACAAAGTTTCAATTCCACAATTTAAGGCACAAAACTAGAAGAAAACTATGAAACATAGGAAGCAGATTTGTTCTAGTCCACTGCAAAGTCATTCTGGGGAACTGTAAGTATACATTTTAAACTGGGGAACTATTTTTCCTACTACCCTTACAATTCTTACCAATAAAGGTAAGGTGCAATAAAAAGCTTATATTTGATGCACATCCCATTCTCCTGTCTCCGGCAGAAAAGAATTGTATGTTTTGATTGAAAGCTATTTGTAAATCGAATACAAGAACTCTCTATTGAATTGGCACTAACAGGTCCACTTTAAATGGCTAATCCAATACAGGTTAGAAATTATATAATCATAATTAATAAACACCATCTTATATACAATGGTATTTTCAGTTGTTGCTAATAACGCCATACTAAGTACGTGTTCCACTTTCTCTAAGAATTTCTGCAATCCTCCTATTGACTGTCACGCTTCCAACACTCCTCCTCAAAACCAATAAAGCAAATTAAGGTCTTATATTAGAATCAAAGATGAAAAAAATATTAATTTGTCCACTTGATAGCATTTTGAAAAAAAAAAAAAAAATTCTGTAATTTAAACAACACAGTATTCAATTATATTTTGTAAATATAACCATGGGGTTTACATCAGTGAGATGTAAAACTTCTCAGTCATGCAAATAAAGTAGAGCTGAATCACTGACTTCTAAGTGAAACCGCCCATGACTCCTTCCTCAAAGCATCTGTTTTTTTTTTTCAATTGTTGCTTTCTCAGACAAACTGTATCTAAGTACATCCAATGAAATAGGAAAACAAGAACCTAAGAATATTTCGATAATTAAGTTTCAAAGTCTTTAACATTGTTACCAGGTAACTACAAAATGAAAAAAGGAAAAAAATACCCTGAATAACCAACAAGCAAATAAACCACATTTGGAATAAACAGGTAAAAATTACTAAACCACTTTGTTACGCATACCATAAAAAACATCGTACATCATGAGCTCTGAAATACAAAACCCAGAACTTGTTTACTCTTATACAGTCCTTTGCTTAACATTAAGTCTCGCTAAAAGCACAAAACTTTTCTGATCCTCTAGGGTTAAGTGGCGAGATTGATCACAGAGCCCCAGGACTTGTGTTCTGAATAGCTATCAAATTCTGCCATAGTCAACTCACTCCATCCAAACATATTAAAACGCCTTGGAACTCTTATGTTTTTGTCAATTACTTCTGTATTAAACTACAAGCTATTTTGCAAGTTAGGCAGATATAAATTAGTTACTATAGCTTACGTATTTGTTGTAATTACGTTGTGTTTGGGTTGAGCATTAAAGTTGTGACATCAGTCTTTGTTTTAATTCTTTCTGCAAATAATATTATGATAACTATTTTTATTCCACCTTGCCAGCTCACACGTACAGCAGCTTTTTTCATTACAGGGGAACTCCAAACTGAAGAAAATTATATTTCATTTGCTTTAATGAAATACGAAGTGTCTTGTGTTATATATCCTACTCCAAAAAGTGAAACAGCATTTCTGCATGCAAAGAAAAACTCAATGTTTATTTAAGTTATTTTATAATTACTTAAAATACAAAACATGGTTTTAAGTGCCAATGAAGATTTAATGAAGGGGATACTCAGAAAGAAGTATACAGATACTAATTCAACTAGTACCATTTCAGAGAAACAGATCAATCAGTCAGTAGTTCTCCTTGTGAAAAGAAATCTCTCCTTTCTGTGAAAGATGAGCAAAATCCTCTGTAGGTACGCGTCACTCAGTTTCACCATCTAAAAGTTCAGAATTATTGTACAAAGATACAAACATCTTAGTGTGAAGCCTATAAAATTCTGGATATTGATCAGCTACTTTTGTTCTCTGTAAGCAGTATTTTACTTCACATAGATTACACTCACAGGTTACTGCTATTTATAACCTGTACTACTATTTCATGTGGGGAGTCTAGCCATGGACCACAATATCATAGCGTTAAAGTCTATAAAGACACAGAAGAAGATGGGTTCTTGACATGGATAGGAAACGATAACATAAAATCGGCTGAAACACATTTTTAGCACTTGCCCTATATTTTAAGAATGCTCACACTAGCCTTTCTTTGATTCAGACTGAACACTGTTACAGTTGCACAGTGGCCCAAAGTAACAAGGTCATACACAGTTAACTCTTTTACTCTGTCACTTTCAATGTTATCATGGGATACAGTTAAAAGATCTGATTCATACTGCAGTCCTCTTCCCCCTTTGACTGGAAGGGAAATCTGGGGTCCCGTGAGGATTTATCTTCCTTTGACAAATACCTTACAGCACAATAGCTTCACAAGGTCCAACAAGGGTAACATACCTGCATAAGCAAACAAGGCAGAATTCGATCTCACTAATTCTAGTCAAATGTACCCTTCAGCCGAGACCTATTTTAATTAACTGAGATATAATACACTGTACTACAACTACGACAATAACTAGTGTACTTCAAAGTGTACAACTCTTTATCTCAATCCTAGTGAAACCACTTTCACCCCCAAATAAGATCTATTCAGGTTAAACATATATGATTTCTAATAGATAGAAGAGAGACTTGAGAAGTTATGATCCCAACAACCTCAGTCAAAACTCATTGCTACACTTATGCTTACTGCAGATTGATAGCTTCAAACAGAACACATACAGAAAACACAAGACAGCTCATTAGATCTCATGAAATCCAGTGTCCTATCTAATAGCAAGACCATATAAATGAGCTAGCTACTTAATATTCACTGAGCTTATATATGAGTGCACTATGGGAGCACAACAGAAAACAGCCAAAGAGGTTTCCCTTCTCTTCTCCTCTGTTCACCTCTTCTCTTCCTCTCTATGTTTATTATGTCTATTTCATATTACAATTTTAACAGTAATAGACATAAATTAATTTACCCAGCCCTATGATTTTAACTATATTACAAGGGGTAAAAAAAACCATCTCCTGCTGCAAGTAAATCAGAGGAAGATTCTTTTCTTCTCAGTGCTTGTATTCTGAAATATAATGAAATAATTATTACTTCCATTTGGTGTTTTGTATCCTTTTCCCCAGCTCCCTTTAACACAGAGCTGAGAAAGACTACAGACTGCACTGCTTGCCTCTGCAGTACGCATGCTACAATGAAGGTAGGTAAGCAACTCTCTTGACAGAAAATCTTTATTAGCTTTCTATTAAGTGTTCCTTATCACTTCACCATTTATAGTGTGTTGAGCTCCCTCAAGCTGCCTTTCTAACATAAATGAGATAGGCAGTAACCTATTGATGTGGAAAACTAGAAACTCCATCTGAAGACAAGTCATAATCTCCTGCCGCTCTAATTTTTCTATACATTAAATAGGAATAAAGATGATTCTTCATCTCAACTTAGATAAGGAAGGCATGCAAGTGTCTTTTTTAAAACAAAGTTAGGAGAATGCAGCATAATGATACGGAGGCAGAGCAGGTAGGAAATGACTGTTAAGAAAGAGGAAGAGAAAATGAGATACAAAAAAAAAAAAAAAAAGATAACAGCAATCAAGAAAAGTTGGCCAATTATAGAGTAGAGAGTAAGGTAGAGTTTACATTCACTTGCAATATGAGGATTGCAGTCACTCCTTTCTTTCCACACAACTAACAGGCAGTTTTACTCACAGTGACAAGAAATATCAAAGTAGCAACAAAACAATACTGTTCAAAACCAGAAAGAGCGAGGAAGTAGATGGATAAGCAGATTTTTTTTCCTTTTGCATCATGCATAAGCAGAGAAAGACAAATAGAAATAAAGCACATACACAGAGCAAGTTTCTGCGTTCAATTTAGAAGACTTTGGGGTTGAATTTTTCTTGTTTTACTTCTTAGGCTGCCTTTGTTCTAAAACCAATGCTTCTGTAAATATAGTACTTACATGTAGGCTTTAACAATGTTAAAGATCTTCTGTTGCTATAGCTATTTCATATGTCCCTCTGGGCAACGTCTTCACAAGCAGATGCTGCACATGCTGACAAAGAACCTACTGTCAGAAATAACCCAAATAATATACCTGGTTTTTGCACTCAGAACTTCGCTGAGACAGCAATTACAGCTGATACAGCACACAACTCTTTCATAACCTAAGCTGAAACAACTATGAAACAGAATGAAGGCCATAGTGTCAACCCAGCCTTCAAAACATATCTTTCTACCCAATTTTTCTCCTTTATATCCCCTGAAATTCCCTTGATGAATGAGCAAGAGCTAAATAAGTAAGGTTTCTATTGCTCCCTTAAACTTACTTACAAAGTATGTTACAGATTAGAGTAATTCTATACACCTCTAGTCTAAAAATCTCTGGATTCTGAAAAGTTTCTAGCTGCGTGAATCAGCAGAATATCCTGTAATTTGTACTGTGAAACAGTACCTAAATGTAACATATGAAAAGCTAAGCCGCACCCTACCCAACAAAGTATTATTCAATTAAAACCAAATCCTTCTTTACCATTACAGAAGATCTGTAGAAAAAAACATCTAGTATACATACAACTCTCTCGACATTCATTCAGAAGCAAGAAATGGTAGGCAACCTTTACATTGTTTCCAAAATTGCTCTATAACTTCAGTTAAAATGGATTATTTTATTTGTTTCCTGTCTCTCTGCCCTACACACATTTCAGTATTTGTAATTCACAGTTAGTAAAAGGTCACTTCTTTGTTTCATTTGTACTCTCCTGTTAAAATCTCTGGATATTTTTTGCTGAAGCCTTCCAAACAGCTACTGAACTGAATGTCTAACTGAGCTACTGAACTGAGTCCTTTCCTGAACTAAGTTCTGAACTGAGAGTCTAACTGAGCTACTGAACTGAGTTCTTTTTATTACCTAATAACCACACCTGCAATCTGTCTTCCAGATTTTATATCTCTTACAGCAGCAACAGTTACTTACAAAGATAATCCCTTGTGACTGTGGGACAAATGACTTTGTAGTTAATAAATGGCTTGCATTGCTTAGATCACCACCACCTCAAAGCAAAAAGAAAAAGCCTGTCAAAAAAAACTATGCGTGAAAATTGTAAGACTGAGACTGCTAAAAGCACTTCAGAAGAAACTAAGCTAGAATATGTATTCCAAGACTATATTCACTGCACTACAAAAGCAAAAAAACATATGGATGTTGACCAGTCTAGAGTGGAGCTACTCCAAAGTAAAATTTCCCCAAACACACATGATGTGGACATGAAGTACTTTGAACCAAATGCTTCACTCTCAAATCCTCTTCTACTTCTTTGTATAACTTACCAATATTGACACAGGTCAAGATACCTGGTTAACTCTTTTAACTATTTGAAAGCATGGTTACAACGTTAAACCAAAAAACTTGATTTTTGCCTGCTTTATGCAAATACACTGATTCATTCATTTGTAAGATAAAACACTGCACTGTACTCACCAGTTTTGGGGTTTATTGCAAAGAATCCCTGTGGATTTCCACTTGTAATCTTGTAAGTCAGTTTGTCACTTGAGCTAGAATCTGGATCAAATGCCTCAATCTGAATGACGGATACATCTTTAGGCGAGTTTTCCATGACCTCTGGGTAATAAACTGGCTCTGTGGTCTGAGGAGCATTATCATTAACATCCCCAACTTCTATGTAGATCTCAATGAAAGATGATAAAGGTACAATGCCTTGGTCTGTTGCATAAACAGTCAACCAGTAATGTGAAGCAGTCTCACGATCCAGGCGATCTGCTGTCTCAATAATACCTGTTTAATAGGAAAAAAGATAAATGGAAAATACTCAATAAGCATGCAGAAGTGTGTAAAAATAGAGTAAGCAACGAGCTTTAAATAAATAAATACACAGAAATGGATAGAAGTTCAAAATAGCTGACATTGATTTGACAAGCTGAGTTGATAGAAGCAAACGCATATTGAGGCTAACCTGAAGCCACAAAAAATAAACCACAACAGTTCTCAGCAATTATGCATTACGAAATATTAAAATAATACATTACTTGATTTGCTTTCCAACATCCTTTGAAATTTATCAGATCAATTAGCAGTATTCAAAAAAGCTATTTTGCCTAAAAGCTTAAATATAATGAGTAATTCAGTCTTTTGGCACTTGAATGACCCTCTTTACTCATCACTGACCATAGTGACTATTATACCATACCTGATTTAGATGCCAAACTCTCGAACTGTTTACCATTATTCATATTAGTGAGCAGCTTCTTAAACACGAAACATTCTTACCTATGTGCCCAAGTGAATTATTTAATGTATTTTCTCTAATGTGTTTATTTGGATTCACACAGAAATTTCACAGAAAAGAAAACAAAAGTTATATACCTGAAGCTAACCTTAGTAGCATTAGGAACAATCAATGGCTGCTGTTATTCTGGCAATGGAAAAATGTGCTTAGATCAATTTTACACACATGAAGTGAATTACCATTTAAGGGACAGCTACACAATTAACAAACTTGATAAAAACCTGTCTGTTCAGTGTACAGGAGCTTGACTGAGACAGAACTTAATAAAGAATGAGGGACTCAAGTTTTTACCTACTGTGAAGGAAACACAGATCTATTTTTACAGCAGTTTACTCTACAGGTACAGTCATATCATGCATGTGCCAAAAGGGTATTTATACATAATGTGATGTAACCTATTTGATGGGGGATGAATATCAAACAGATTCACAGACCCATAGCACAATTAAACTTTGCACTTTCTTTTTCCTGATCCAGTCACTTCTACAAGTTGTCCAGTTTGGGATATCTTCTAAATATAACTTAAAATAAATCTGATACACATCAGGGCAAGAGATTTCTGTGGAAATTCCAAAGGGCTTTGTCATGGCTCTTGTTGTTTGTTATACTGAGACACATCGGGTCTAATGGGGACTGGAGCTGATGCAAGTCAAACTGTCACCATGACAGCCAGTTTTGGACTCTGGATGCAGCCACGTAATGTGACTGTGTGTGATGTGGCCCTTGTCCTAAGCTCATTTACTCCACACAACACATACATACATCATCAGTAAAACAGGACCTCAACAAAACCACACCACTGTGCTTTTACAGGAGTTCTACAGAAAAGGAACTAACTGATCATAATTTCTGTCGCACACCTCAGACATCTTTCTTACTGCATTATACTGACTGAGCAAAAGGAGATAAATATTGAGGAATTATTTATTCATTACTTTCTTTGCCTTGTGGGAAGCTGAATAAAGGTCTGATTATGATAATGTGAGATTTTAAAATGTCAATACGATCACTTCAGAAGGACTGGAGGGGACAGAACCGGATGCTTAGACCTGCAAAACACCCATAAACAGCATTTCAAGCAACACAGCATTTCACAACTACCACCAGATGTCAGTGTGGAAATTGGTTTTATATAGTGTCAACGGCCTCAGAACTGAGATAAAAAGGAGAGGCACAGCAATTTGAAAATATACATGCATCACCTAAATTTTATAAGTTCTCTTTCAAGCAAACTGGTGGCTTTATAATTCCCTTTTTTTTCCTTGGAGGAACATAACCAAAATCTAAGCCAAGCTGGTAATTTTAAACATATTGTCTTTTTATGTTTCTAGTCTCCTCACCTCAGTAGTTGTGTTTTGTTTGATGGCAGCTTCATTATTAGAAAAAATAATAATCCTATGCGGTAACTAGATTTGTGCTGTGGCTACCCACATAGTTTCTGATGGTTAATATACACATATTTGCTCTTAAAAATGGACATGCTACCTGGACCAACAAGTTACCTGGATTCTATTTTTGTAACTCACATTACATTTTTTGCACATCTCTACTTCAGGCAGGAGACTTGCTCAGAGTAAATAAATTTGGTAATTACTATGGCCTCAAATCTAGACTTAAATGCTGGATGTGGCATACAAGCACTTAAATCTTCTGTGTAGACTCCACGTATGCCTTGTAAAACTCTGTAAAATGTCCATGTCCTCCTAAACGCAAGACCAGACTGCATTAATTCCCTTTTAGCAAGGGTTCTAGCAATGCTGCTCTGTTGCTTGTGATCCATGCAGAACACAGCAGGCAGGCTCATGTGCGGAGTTAAGCAACCATAGCCATTTTACACCCATCCTGCTTTCTTAACAGTAGCTATATCAGCAGTGAGCAGAGTAATTTTAAGATAGCATTGTCCAAATTTAAAGAAACATAAAAAGAGCCTCTTGTGGTAATGGAGCTCTCCTCCTGCAGTCTGCTCAACAGGCATTTACATATTTCACCACCTTAGTTATCAAAGCCCACTTCAAGACAAAAGAAGACTGAACCTGTGTGACTCACAAGTCACACACTTCACAAAGGAAAAGCATACCATGCAAAAAAAGTAAAAGGAGTATTTGAGCAGCCTGATCTAGTGGGAGGAGTCCCTGCCCATTATAGGGGGGTTGAAACTAGATGATCTTTAAGGTCCCTTCCAACCCAAACTATTCTATGATTCTATTTAAAAAAGAAGTATGTAAAAATACTATAGGGAGAGTAGGAGCAGTCACTAACACACTAACTTCTGCAGAAATCTTAATGAAAGGCTCATCACCTGTCTGATCATGTGACTACTGAAATACACCATGTAGCACAGTTCTTTTACCCAGCTGGGTAGCTCTGGCCTTTAAAAAGCCTCCGATTTTCTACAGGCTCCTCCTTGTAGGATGAAGGCTCTAAGCATGCATTAGTCAAAGTAACATGAAATCCCATTCACTGAAATTATTTTTCCATTTTCTCATGTTGGTCACCCAACAGATCCCGAATTGTTGAGTGAACATTTTTCCTGTATGTGCTGTTTATAATTCCAAACTGAAATAGAAAGGATCTAGGAAAATGATTTTATCATCAGTCAGATATGCAAAAATGCCTACATAGCTCTTTAACACTAATTCACAGATTAATTCCTGAAAGAGCATTTCATAGAGACACAAAGGGTACTTAAAAACCCTTCCTGTATCCCACTTACAGTTCAAAACAGATGGAAAAGACAGATGTATGCAAGTTAAAAAAACTTACTAGAGATCAGCAACACAAGTGGACAATATTAAAAATGAAGACTCAAAATAATATTCCTCCAGTATAAAATGCATGCAGAATGGGACAGGAAGACTGAGAGCAAAAATTTCCCTTCACCCTTCGCACACTGAGGCGGTGGAAGAGAGGCCACCACACCTAGTTCTCCTTCATCACACAAACCTGCAGGCATGGTGAGGGAAGGGATGCCTGGTCTATTAATGACTCGACTTTCTTCTTGCTGTTTCCACCCAGCAATAAAATGGAACAGATACTAATCCTATACACATGCCTGGGGGTACGGGAAAGCTCTGACTACCAAAATCTGAATTTCTTCTGGTTCTGCATCAGCACCTATGTCACAAAACACAATCAACACTAAAGGCAAGCAAGTATATGGAGTACTTATTTTTCTTCCCTTTTAATGTTACTGTACAATCTGATCGTACATCATTAATAACAAAACATCATCTTTTTCTCATTACTCCAGCTGAAGTTGCTCCTGCTTCTGCAAGTTTAACACTAAATCTTTCCTGATTTTGCCTATGAGAACACTAGTAGCTTCATACTTAATTTCTCTGCAACAATAATGAATACAAATGCATGTAAACTGCAGTCTATACTACACTTCTCAAAAAATGCAAGCCCAAAGAATAATTTCACTAAGACAACTTTTTTGGGTTTTTTTGGCGATAGTTCTCCTACCAAATCACAGGTCTACAGCCAGTCCTTTAGAGTGCCATTGGTTGCTGTGCCAAGTCTCTGCTTTTGCAAACATTGATTATAATGGGCTATTTTACATATTAGGTCTGCATAATACCATATGCTGTCTGAAAGCCAGCACTCGCTGAGTTCATACATTTACTGGCTTCTAGTTCTAGTGGTTCTCAAGACAGCAGAGAGAAAAATGATGGGAAATCATTTATCAAAGAGAAGCAGTAAAACAATCTAAGTAAGAGTTAATTTGTTTTTAGGCTGGATCTCTTAAGCATCAGTAAGACACTGATCTGTATTATCAGTTTCAACAACGTATCTTGGTTCCTAGAAACTATCTTCAGTTTTTTCTTCAAGTACTGCAAAGCACATTTAGGGAGCAAGTGCTTCTATCTTCAGTGCTCTAAAAGCTTCATCTCTGCTTTAACTCTTCTCCCAGTCATAGAAAAACCTGCAGTCAGAGAATTTCCCATCCATGCTCTACACTGAGGCAATTTCGTAAATTTAACTTTTACAAACCATTTGCTTTTTATGTAGCAAGACAAGCAGAGAAGTTTCCCAGAGAGCACCACTAAAGATTCTTTAGCATGTATGGTAATCCTAAAGACTTGTAAATATTATTGTTCATAAAAGTGAGTATTCCAAGACCATTTTTCACTTGGCCGGATATGCAGTTTTGAAGCTTTTCAGGGAGTCAGAATAAAAAGAAATTCATATTCAGTCACTAACTACCAGAGGGGAGTACAAAATAGCTGTGATTAAATGTTTCTCAGTCATCAGCAAGAGAACATCAGAGCTGATTTTACAGTATTAGTATGCCTGAAATTTTAGACTAGATGTTGTTCCCACTTGACGCAATAGGACTTTTCTATCAATTTCATTCAAAGAAGGCAAAAGTCTTAAGTGAATACAATAGAATTTGGACAGAACTCAATACAGAGGAACAAGCTGGTTTATAAATACAGCAACTGAGGAAAAAGCAGAATGTTAACTGCTCTCTTGACAAGAAACAACATTGCTTCCAATTAAAGTCACTCTTAAAACAAAAATAAACATATAAATCCACCTGAAATCTGACAGCCTTACATATGCCAATTCTATCTCATTAACAAATACTCAAACTATAATACCCCCAATTCCCAGAGATGATCCTCCTTAAGTGTGCTTATCCATGAGAACTCTCATTAACAATATTAATGATTCTGTAATGGAAATCAAAACCTGCAATCATTTCTCAGCAAAGCATGAAAATGCAGTTTAGCAGAAATTTGCCCTGGGAGCAATGTCTGAAACAAACTAAGAGAAATCCCTGGCCTGGAACATGATACTTGAAATCTGATTACAAACTTAATTAATCTAAATTCTAATAAACTGAGAAAATAAAAAAGCCTCTTCTGCTGCTTTAAAAGCCATCTCTGAGGAAAAAAAGGCAATATTTTAAGAACTGCATGAATGAAGGTTTTGATCAAATATGACCTTCAATAAACAACCAATCCAAATGAAAGTTTTAAAAGTGAGTGGATTAAGCCTGTTATAAGCAGTGGGATGCTTAATGCCATCCCTCAATGGCATTAGTCTGTCAACACACTAACACAGACTTCAACTTTGCCTTGAATTCTAAATGAACAGTAAGTCACTGCAGTATAAACTACCACCAAGGTCTGCACAATGTTTTGAATTGGGGCAAATGCTCACCACATACTGCAGTTTACTACTTGAACCCCCGCTACCTCTGGATAGGCTGCATATATTTTCGAGAAAGTTATTAATATTTATGAAATTATTTTTTCATGTGCACAAGGGTCCAAAGAACCTCAGCTCCCAAATTTTACAGTTCTTCTGGTCAAATTTCTGCATTGTATTTCATGGATCTTTGCTTAGTTGTAGTTAAAACAAAGAAAGAACCTGATTAGTGAGTGGTTTGGTTGTTTTGAATTTAGGTAAAACCTCACTAAATAAAATACTATTATACTTTGGCTTCAAATCAATTCCAAACAGTTTTCAGGTTGTTACTATGATCTTCACATTTGCACAACCAAAATAGTCCAGAAAAACAAATCATTTTACAAAGCTGGCATTTTCAGCTTTAATTTTTGATTTCTGCCTAGCTCATGATATTTAAAATTGCACCCATACTTTGCCTTGTGGTGCAAGCTTGTGACAGTGCAATTCTTCGAGACTATTCAGATTGAGCACAGATGAATGCAAACAACTTCCTTTGCAGAATTTTTGTTCCTATTTGTCTCTTCTTATGTGTTCTATTCTTGCCTTTTCTGCAATATACCTCTCTTACTTAGATTAATACCTGCCATGACAGGATAAGCATTTTCTGGAGCTATATAAATGCACAGGCTATTATAGCAGAGCTGACAGGATTGAAAAAAAACCAAAACCAAACACAAAAAAAACCCCACAACTAAACCAAAACAGGAAAGAGCATCTGGCATACGAAAAGATGCATTGCTTGTCTGCTTCTCAGCAGTCCCCAGAGGCCTCAAAGAGGAACACATCCATACTCTTTCATCCCCCTTTTCCCCTTGAGTAAATTCTAGAGGCACAATCATACCAGGACAATTGTCAAGTGCAATACTGTGTACTACACACAGGGGTTTTGAGGCTTTTTTTTCCCTTTACTTTATGCTTCCTGTCAGACACAGTAAAAGAAAGCAAGGTGACTTGGAAAAAAAAAAGAGTAGATGTATTAATAGTTATGGCACCCACCTGCACAAGATAAAACAGACTATGGCGGACTGGAGTGCACTATTTACACATTCTATAGCCACCCATAATACTGGGAAACTGTGATTGTATTACTAATTGTGACCAGTGTAATAGCTCAGATTCTTTCCATTTTTAGAGCAATTAAAAAAAAATCCTCTAGGCAATTTACTAGTATTTCTGTTAACTCCTTTCTGATAACTTCTGGTGACTGCTTTAGTCTGACCTTGGAAAAAGTGTTGAAGCAGCAGCCAAGTACAGATGCAACGCTACATGCCACAAAGGGTTCTATAGAGCGAAAGTTTTGAAACACGGAATCTATTGAGTCCCCTCCTCAATTCTTTATTTACCTGAGGCCGCTGTGCTTGTAACTGAAGCCTCTACCACGCACCAGTGTCTAAGGGACAACTGAGCTTTATGCCTACAGTTCCTCTAAAATCACATCCAAAGCTAACATCAACAAAATTTAATATTATTTGATCAGTCAAGTAATAACCACTTGGTAAAACCAAAACAAACAAAAGCAGCACAATATCCTACACAAACCAACTACCCTTAAGCACTGAAAATTCAAGTATGTCCTGCTACAGAGACAAGGAACTATTCAGCACTTAAAATGTCAGTTGAAAAGACCAAAATCTCCGTCCTATGAACTCTTTCAAACAATCTCCTTCTAAAGAAGGACTGGAATGAGATTCCTTTTGCAGAAGTGAAATGTCAGCTCACTCAGTCTATAAACAGGCAGAATGCCAAGAGAGGCACTGCACTCTAACTCCTGAAATACTAAAGACACGCAGCAGGCAGTGTGAACTTATAAAAGTATATACAATCTCTCTTTGAAGAGTAGTAATAGTCTTGATCAATAAACTGAGCTGGAAAAGTGTCAGTCTTCCTTATTCGTATCACACACACACTTTGAACAGGAAGCATTATGTGTTTACAACATTACGGAACAAAAAAGCAACAGCCACCCAGAGAAATATGGTTTGCTCTTAAGCTCTAAAATTGCTATGGAGCTGATCACTGGCAATGCAAAGTACACACATATAAGACTTCTTGCATCTGAAGATACACACAGACTAAATTGTACTGTTTCAGACCATAACCAACACTCGGTTAGATCCTGAAGGAAAGCAGAAAGTTTTAGCAACTATTGCTAGCCTTTGAATCACATATGAACAAGAGGCGTTCACTGCTTTTCTCTCTCCTCTTCTCCAGGAGCACTAATACAGCTAGGAAAACTGTAACCTAGCAACAAACCATTGATAGTGCATTTCGCACAACTCATGAAGAATTCAGATTACTTGTTTGCAAACATGTCTGAGGAATATGAAAATGCACAACTAATAATTCACTGTACTCTGGAATAGTTTCATCGTTGAAACTATTGTTGTTCCTTTTTGGCCACTCAATTATTCTTCTGTTTTGCCTGGGGAAAGCTGGATCTTATGTTAACACATTCTTATTTATTTTAAAAATAATTAGGTGGATTTAGCTTTTAAGTTCATCCCGATTAACTGCATTTTAATTTAAAAAAATAAATAAATCCCCCAAACCCACAACCACCCTTGAAAAAATTCTGCAACAAAACAAGTTTGCAGGCTATAAAGTTAAGATTTTTACATGCACCCCCAAAATCCTTAGATAATATCACCTAGCATCTGTCGAAAATATAAAATTTCTTTCTAGTTGTTACAGCTTGTCACATAATTAGATTTTACACATTTATTTCTTTAGATTTCTTTAGACATTCTATAAGTTTCTATGCAGTGTTCTTAATCCATTTCTTAATAAAGAAGAAATGTTATACATACAGGTACTGAAGAAAGGCAATGAAAAAAAACTTAAGCTTTACTATTTCTGCCTCAGAGAATGCTCAGAAAAAATTCTCTTGGGAGAAGCTAGGTAAAAATACTGAAAAGAAGTCGAAAGTAACCTATTGGAATAGCATATCCTTTGTCAGCATTTATAAAGGCAGATTCCTCCAAAACTGAATAGAATTTTATTTATAGCTCTTTGAAATAGAAAGCTATATATTTTTCAAATTATGTCTTGTGTACTATGAGCTGAAAAATCATACTTAGATAAGACTGTGAAGTGGAAAGCAACTCTTGTTACCATTTCAAGGACAATCTTGGAAGGTTGCAAGTAACTTCTTACTAGCAGTATCAACAAACTGATAGAACTGTAACAAATTTGTACAAGTTCTTTAACTGGTGAACGTTGTTTCATTGTGCAGCTGTTAAGACCTTCCAACGTGACAAGTCTACCACTCTCTGCTCTCTTTCCAGGCATTTGAAATTGCAAGTTCAAAAGGTGTGGAAAGGGAAGAACATCACTGCAAAGTATGCGATCTTTCTAGAGCACACAGAATCCTTAACAGGGTATAGGAACCATCGTCATCAGAACAGATTTGAGATTTTAACTGAACAACACCGAACTGGAAAAGGTAAAACCTCAACCATAATGAAATTATGACTTGTTTTATATCTCAAATTAACTTCTCTGAACTGTCTAGATCTTATGAAATACACAGACAAATCCAGTTTGGTACCAATACCTTCAGTAAATCAGTAGAAGTTTTCAAAATCTCCTACATTCCATTAAATAATCTACTGCATTCAAAATTATTTAAGTGCATTAAATAATGCACTTTTCCATACTGCATATGACACTAATGGAACAATAAGAGAGAGCAGTTCGTGAAACAATCAGACACTATGAGTGTCCAGTCAAATCTGGCAAACACACTTTTATAAATCCACAGAAATTATCAATGCATTCATAGTAAAACACCTGGGGCAAAACCTTGGCATCCAGAGGGTTCCAGCACGTATTGAAATCCAGATCTGGACATAAAGCTTAAAACTCAGAACAGTTTACGTATCACTTTTGAGCTATAAAGAGACAGTAATTTCAATTGTGTTCGCGCAGGAGAGAAAGGGTCAATGCTGATATCTGCCACATGGAGCTTATAAATACAGTAGAAAGATCTGAAGAAATACAGAATGTTCAACAGTTAAGAACAGCTATCACTTAAACAAGTATCTAGAGATAGTACAAAGACATAGAAGCAAAGACATGCATAGTTAAAGCTCTGCACCACACTGTATTTTAAAACATTGAGTAAACAGATTTTACACATCGTTGTTAAATGCATAAAGTAGAACAAAATATGGGGCAAAAGAAAGAATTGTAAACAATTAGACTCAGCAACATTTTGACGTCCAATTTCTGACACACTGCTTTCTGCGCATTTGTACAAAACTAAGTAAAATGAATGGAAAACACAGTGTTTAGGCCATAGAAGAAAATAATTTCAAAAACATGATTTTAAAATTGTCCACATAAGAGATTACTCCCAGAAATTAAAGAGTCAGTACTGGGTAATCTGGGCTAAAAGTAGTAAGTCTGCTACAGTCCACAAAGATTATAAACTTGCTTTGAGGAAGTCGGAGGTGAAAGGGGGAATTTTTGCAATTAGAAGATCCCTTATGGAGTTGCCTTAGAACTCAACTGATTACTTCCAGTTCAAAAAGTCTTTTGGGACAACGGCAGACAGCCTCTATTGTCAGCCCCATTTACGGTTATTTTAATAGCGCCAGCTTATTTCTGTCAACTAGGCTGCTTGTATGTCAGCCTCTTGGATAGGCAATATAATTGCTATACAGAAGAACAATACCATGTTGCTAAAGCTTGATATGGAGAGACATAAAAACCCCCTGATGAGTACACATTAGGGAAATGAAATGTTAACTTCTATGCCAATAGGAAAAAATATTGTAATACAATCACAATGTTTCTTTGAAGAGAGAAGTAAAGCAAGCTCATGTTAACATGAGCAGTCATCCATGATTTGAGAGAACGCATGCTGAAAAAACATGACCACACTACATCATCAACGTTAAAGCCGGTTTATAAAATATTAGTGAAAATGCTACAAACTGCCAGCAGATTCTGGGCCAACCATGTGGGCTCTCAGTACTTGCAAAAGCAGCTCCTCTTACTGTGTTACATGAGCAATGCTTGCAGGACCTGATGCAAAGCACTGCTCCAGTCATTCACCCCCTTATTCAGGACAGAGTTTTGTCTTCACGTAAAGACATAAACAGTTTCTGTGTCTCATGAAATAAAATTACACAGGATCCTAAAATTAGAGTAAATAACTATGTTTAAGCAAAAATACTTTGAGACATTATTGTTACACTACTCAGTTACCTTTAAATACTGCCCTCTTACTACAGTTTCATTACAGAGATTTTTTCACTGAAATGTAGGTAATGCTGATATAAGCAAAGGGTTTTAAAGGCCTACTGTTTTTTTACTTATAAACCTCAAACACAAAGGAAATATTTTTAATCAAATTTTTAGAACCCAAGAGTACTTGCATGTTCATAAGAAACGCAGAGGATTATTTTCTGTGCTCTTTGTTGAAGTTTATAAGAATTTCTTATATACACACAAATGAACACACACATACTCTTTAGAACTCTGGTTTCACCCTGCAACACCCCTCTAACTTCACTGTCAAACTTCACTAAAGAATTGTTATTTAACTGAGAAACAGAGCCTCTGAAGGGAAATTCTTCTGCAAATGGCCCCAGGAATTTCAAAACTAACTGGAGCTGACAGATTAACCTAGGTCCCCCTTAGGCAGAAGAAGAGGATACAAGGGAAATAATGAGATGCATGGGAAGCCAATTATTCACAAGAGAAACACGTTTAATTGTACAGAAACTAGTTAGTTGAAACAGAAGGATCTAGCTGTTCAGACCTCTGGAAACTATTAAAATACCTGGACAGCTTTGCAACTATACTCACTTTTTTTGTCTCTATGTTCAACGATCATTTTAAAAAAGGAAAATTGTTCCATGTATCCCGGTAATGTTTATTCTACATACACAGACATTTCTCTCAGATTCTCTTTCTGGTTGCAACTTGAACAATTGCAGCCTGTTACTTCCACAGAACTTTAAAGGCCCAGGAAGTTCAACAGAGCACCCCCACTCGTCAATAAGAAGTAGTTACAGTTATGCTCTAGATCAACAGTGGCTCCTGACTAACCTACATGAAAAAACTGTCATTTAGCATGTGCATGTTATTTATACTGACGTGTTTTGGATTGCTGAAATTTTGCTTCAAGCTTTCAGTCTCCAGACTCTTTTCAGTTGCAGAAACTGTTGGTAAATAATGACTGTTCCCAGACCAGCTCTGAACAAGAAAAGATACTGATACCTATCAAAATGCAAGTAGAGCGTTGAAGAATAGTGGAAATTAGGTTATTACTACTCCTCACGCTACTGCACCAGTTAGCTATATGCACAATGGCACTTAATTACTGTGAACAGAAACGCTGCTCCCAAGTAGACTGATGTGTACAAAGAAGAGCTGGTATACCTGTGGGCATGGGAGTGCTTTGTTGACAACAAAGCAAATCAACAGTCATGAGATTAAAGCACCAGTGGCATCAAAAGACATTTTCATTCTTGTTCCAAAAAAGTCATTTATTAACCTACAACATATGCATTTATTTGTTCGGACTTCAATTCTATCCATGTATCCAGAGGTGATTCCACACCAATTAGTACTTGTTATACTATTTTTTTATTATTTGCCTTTGAGCATGAATCAAAATAATAAAAGACCATACTATAAAATGTTCCTGAACTTGTTTCTTTCTGAATGAAAACTTCATGACAGAAGAGTCATGAAGGCACAGAACTTTGAGATTAAAAATATCTCTGGTTAAGATTACTTATCAAGTAAATGAGAAATCCTCTGTTTGTAAGCAAATTTGTACATGCACACTGAACAAACAATACTTAACACCTAAAAAGAAGACTTGCAACTAGAAAACTTATCAAGTGTCAAGCATATTTATTTATAAGTACATATTTATCCCCAGATGCTTGTTGGGAGATGAGTTGATTCTTTTTTGCGTAAGTAATAAATAACTGCCTGCATGGTTTTAATCAACATTTTCTAAGGTAGTACTAAAGGTAGTAGAAACTAATGTAAGTTAACAGTTTAAAGGAAAAAAACTTGAAAAATTTAATTCACTCTATATTTATTCTTTACTAGTAGAACATGCAAACATTTCGAAAAACAGACCAGAGTTTCTATTAAAATCTCTGTTAGAAACCTCCTAATTATTCCCCACAGAAATATTTTTTTGCTGACGATAACTGCACCTTTTGTAACAATATCAAAAAGAATGAGTGATGCAAATAACTTTCCACTGAACAAGCAGCTTAATTGTCATAGGGCAATAATAAAAGTATATCACTTTGTCTACACTAGTACACTCAGTATAAGTGAAAGGACACTACAACATTGCAGGTAACTAGCAAACAATTTAGGCACAAAAGGCATTGTGCTCCTGAATCACTCAAGATTTTTTCTCCTTATGTAAGAAATTCACAGAATCTGCAGTGACTAAAGTTGGAGTTGCACCAGGTGACCTTCCCAAATCTCTGTATGTCTGTGTATGCTGTTTCTCAACAGTATGTTCTCAAATGCTGGCCATTCTTGCATTTGACCAGACTGAAAAACTTTATTTCCAAAGGATTTTTTGGTGTGTGTGCCCCCCCCCCGAATTACAGACACAGCATGGCATATTTTTCTTACTTCATTTCCTCCTATCATCCCATGCTAGATCAATATTCACTCCAAATTTTATCCACATAATCTGCAGTAATCTTGTTCTTTCTGTGAGCATCATTGCCTTCTTATGAAACAGTGCACACCAAAAATGATTTGTTACCTGAGTCAATGACAATTTGACAACTCATACTTTGCTAATAGTTTTTGAACCTTCGCACACATATCTGGAAGGATTCAAGTCAGACCAAAATTTCACTACAAAATTTCACTGTCCAGCATGAGCATTTTTAAGGAAGCAAAAAACTAACTGAAAAGCACAAATTCTAATATTTTTTTTAGTATTTTCAAGCACGGTTCTTGATCTCTGAGCTTCTGTACTTACTCAAGTCCCTGTTCAGAGAGCTGTTTAGCAATGGCATGAAACAGTGGGGACTACAGACTGCTTTCTATTCTATCACTTTTTTTTTTTTTTTGAGACATGTTTTCTCTCTCTCTACACACAAAGCAATCCACTTCTTAACAAGTTGTCTTCCCTTTTTACACACTTTTTACTTCAAAATGGCATGGACAAACCCAGGCAGCCCCAAATATTCCTGTATTAGATAATCACATACATATGGAAGCAGGTACATATAACCAGACATCAGAAAGAGGCATAGGACATTTAATATTTAATCTACTAAAATCGATACTGCAATATACAAACTACCTTCAAAGTGAACTACAATACCAGACTTCTTATGCAAAGGTACAGTCATCTTTCCCCCCCTCCCTGAAGTAATTAACATTCCTTGCACAGGCAGCTGGACACTTGTTAATCATTAACTGTTTCTGTAATAAAGACAGTGAGAGAAACTGTTAGCCATTCCTCACAAGGGTGCACATACAACAGAACAAGGTCTTTAAGACAGAAGATACATTGAATAGCATAAAATTATTTACAGTAACAAAAACCATGTTGAATTATCATAGCATGTTCAATATTTTGCTGACAATATCTGTTTTTGTGACCAAGACTTTCCATGATAAAACTTAAGTAATTAACTCTGGAATTTAATCAATAAAACCACAGTACTTTCAACTAAAAGAGAAAGAAAAATATATCTTTAAAAAAAAGATGACCTATGCTGTTAATCTCTTGGATAGTAAAATAATACATACGTCCAGAACTGCAACACCAACTATAATAGGGGCATAACCAATGCACACATTCCAATCTTATCTAGAGTCACTTTGATTCACTCTACCTTGCTTTCATTACAGGAAGGGCACAGCAAGGGCATTCCTCTCAGATCAAACAGAAAATTCCAGAGACAGAAGTTTCCACATGTCTGATTCGTTGCAGATTAAACCCTTATCATTAGACAGCAATCTCTAATTTTCATAGAGACAGGATATACTCTGTCATGGTAAATCCACTGGCAAAAGATCAGGGGGAGGGGAAGGTTGGTGTGTGTGCGTGTGTGTGTGTGTGTGTGTGTGTGTTAAAATGTATAGAAAGTGGATGTACTCCCTGCCAAAGAGCTATCCATGTCACCCTTTGGAGAAATGAGGGGAAGAAAGTAGTAGCACTGAAGATCACATACATAATTCTATTCATACATTCCATCAAACTGAATTGCCAAACTGCCTTTGTGCATAAATGCAACCAGGACTACAGGCAACACATATGAAGAGAAGTCGGTATTCATTTTTAGCTCATTATACTACCACGATCTTTCTTACTTTACCCACATGACTGGAGCACTTCTGTAACAGTCATGTACATTTACCAGTAACACTAAAATCAGAAGGCTATTCTGCAAGTATACTTCTGGCATTTTCAAATTCTTAATTCAGTAACACTCATTTTTTAGTGTACAGAGCCAGTTTCAGGCTTTTTGCATCAGCAAAGTAAAAATGGCCTTTTGTATAAGCACCCACAATGATTTAAGAAACACGCAGATTTTGACAGAAATTCATGTCATTGAGGATTATTCTAAGTAATAAATTAGGAGGTAAAACAATGCAACTACTGTATTTTCTGTGTGTAAACTTTCCTGTTACACAGGCAGATACTGTTACAGTACCAGGGATGCCACACTGACAAACCTGCACAGATGCAGAACTCTGAGTCAAAAACACTATTAACAATCACCACTACTGGTAGGGTCAAAATAATTTAAATCCACTAGCTCAGCAATTTGCTCTAACGCCTATCAAAATTACACAACTCTTCATAAGAGCTGTGAGCATATTGATTTATCCTTACTCACAAGTAATTTAAAAAGAAATAGAAGCAGATATTAAAATTGTGGCTAGAACATAAGGAGTTTGGGAAAACTCATTTCTGACTAAGGAAATTATCTGTTGCAGTCCAATTGCTAGATTCTTTGGATACTTCTGTTTTTTTAAAAATCCCTCTTTGATGGCTCTGGAATGCTAGAGATTTTCTTTTGTTGTTGAGCCACACGGAGACTGCCAAATTGAAAATTCATTTATGGTCAGTGCAATCAATTCACAGATGTAAAAGGAATGATATATAGACCTGCAAACTGTAGTTTCAGCAAGGCCCAAAGTATTTTTAAATTCAAGTTCTAAACCTGCAACTACTTCATGCTATAAATTGTAGAAGTTTGCCAAATACTCATGTAGGTTTGTCCTTTGTTAAATATGTCCAAATGCTGTATGATTAAACTTTAAAATCTTCAAAGAAAATAATAAGCATTATGCAACTATTTTCAAGCTCCCCTCCTTTGACTTTTATATGTACTTCAAAAGCTAAGCAGATGTTTAGTAGGAAATAAATCCATAACTCAACAGATGTACCAACAGAGATATGGCAAGATGTACCTTCCATAGCTTTTGGCAACCCTTCCCTTTTATTATTCCTCTGCTCACAAGTGCTTTTCAAATCAAAGAGAGGCCTAAGCAAGTTAATAGGCCCTTAATATGTACTCTGCCACCTGAACTGATTGTTTATAAGGTAATCTCTGAGACCGCATGTGGCTCAGCCTCAGTGCATCTCCTACAGAGAGACAGCCCCCAGGCAACTGTTTTCATCAGACCATGTTGTAACCCAATCAACACCTTTCACAACTAAACAATCCCTTACTGTCAGCATCCCTGAAGTACAGGGGAGCCCCAGCTTTTGTACTGAATGTATTTGGCAGCTAAGGTGATGTTTTACTCAGCAGGATACCTAAGGAAACTAAAACTACTTTGGAAGATGCCTCGGCCAAAAGCAAAACACTAGTTGAATACGTTTGTCTAAAACTAATTCTAAAAGCTACATTAACAACCTAATAGCACTTTGAATTACCACCATCAAAAATGCAAATTACATAGATTCCTTGTAGCCTAAGAAAGAACGGTAATCAGCTAGCTCCAGGCTGCTCAGGACCTCTGTCCAAATCCAGGCCTTTTCAACCTCTGCCAAGTTGAAACTCAACATTAGCTCTAAATGCCAAGCTTAGCTCTAGCACATTGGGTGCACCTGAAAAGAAACGCAAATGCAACAGTATCATCCCACAGGTTAACCCAGTAGCATCCTCAGTTCCAGACCTTAGCGTGAATGAAATCA
The DNA here is from genome assembly GCF_017976375.1 of Cuculus canorus. Lineage (NCBI taxonomy): Eukaryota > Metazoa > Chordata > Aves > Cuculiformes > Cuculidae > Cuculus > Cuculus canorus. The sequence continues at coordinate 33,851,410 of NC_071404.1, read as the reverse complement.
CACTCCGAGTACAGCAGTGCAAAGCTGCAAACTGTAGTCAAGACCAGATGATCCCTGACAGGTTTACCAGGTAACCCCTTCTGAACTCGAGTACTCACATGCACATTCAGGAGGCAAAATAAGACACCTCCCAAAAGGTAGCTATCTCCTAGGAAAAAGCCTTCTGAATTGGTTTTTCTGGTATCAGCAAGTTTAGGACTTCTCCTCACTCTTAACTGACAGTGGTCTGTAGCTCTCGCCTTTGTTTCTTTAAATAGACAAATTCTGCTGAGCTGTGTCTATACTTCTTTAAAAGAAAAGTTTTCAAATTTTTCCTAGTATGACAGGAGATCTAAAGATACAACAGTTATTCTCAGTAAGCTGCTGTTACAGCTATTTGTACTGTCTCATAAGAGAGAATGTATGTGCCAAGTGCCTTATTTTTAAAACTGTAACAAATGGGTGGAAAATACGTTTTGTTTGCATGAAATTTTAGGCAAATGGTTTTTAAACTGAAATTATTATTCAATTTAGGCACAGTTGGTTTTCTTTTTAAACATAACTAGTTTTTTCTCGCACAATGGCCCAAGACTGGCGGAATGCCACTGAAGAAAAATGCCATAAAACCAGAATGAAACCAAACAGATCTTCCTCTGTTACAACTTCACTCTTATTTTCAACATTATACTCAACACATTCAAATACACTGGCTATCATTAACTAAAAAGCAGAAAAAAATACAATACCCCATTTTAAAGAAAAAGTCTACACAACAATTTTTTAAAATATCTGTAATCAATGACCCCTTAGGGCTGGTGAAGGTTTTTTGTTTGTTTTTTGAGGGGGAGGCTGTTTTTAGAAACCACATCTGAATTACCTTAAAAATTCTTACATTTATCTATCAGCTACTGAAGAAAGTTAGCTGCTTATAGTTACATGGGCAAATCATTAACAATGTAAAGCGGCAGTACAGAATTCAGTGTAGGGTGAAAATATAGAAAACCTATCTGAAAAGCTTATTAGATACCTGGGAGATCAGTCTGCGCTCTGAGCTTCACTCATGCCTGTACCCAAACAAGCTTGCGTAAAACTTTCTTGTGCAAAAAGCTCTAATCACTTAATATTCTACAGAAATAGAGCATCTCCTAATCCAGTGCTCCATTCAAAAACAGCAGAAAGAACTTTTAAGAAGAAAAAAAACACTATGAGAAGACCCTCATAGGTGATGGCTGTCTTTCCACTTACTTCTAATTTTTAACTGGTCAAAGTACTCACATAAGGAATTTCAATGTCAAAACCGATGTGCAAATGAGATTGTATCTGCAGACAGAATGCCACTTGACAACATTTTAAAAAAAAAACTGGACTCAATCTTTTAGCATCTCTTCCTCACAGCCTCTTGTAGCAAATCCACCAGGAATATTCTTTTTTCCTATCAGTATCACCTAATCAATTACAGTTTTTCATTTAATGTTTAACAGCTTTCTTACAAAAAGATTTGTTCAATATTTTTTCTGTTAACAGTTTCCAGTGACTTATAACCTATCTGGCAAATCTGCAAGGACTTGGAACACATGCAGCCACAGTCACCACATGGCTCTGACAGCAGCATGTTTGGAGTATGGTAGAAAAATGGAAATTATTAGGAACTTCCAGGTTTCTTGGAGTTTTGTTTTGGTTTTTGTTTTGGTGGGGTTTCTTTGTTGTTTGCTTTTTTAAAATTTAAACGAGGGAAGTTAAGTTCTTGTATACATTGGTGTTTATATTCATGACGTACACAAAAGGAGTAACAAACTAAAGTATATGGAAGGTGCTACTTCAACATGAAGCATTCACCAAAAGACTGTGAAGAAAGTCCCATACTTGTAAGGCTACATATCTACGATTAAGTTAAAACCAAATCATACTAACCTCAAGTTTTGATTAAAAATACCTTCTCCACCCTCAAGTGGTTTATGGCTGTACAAGTAAGACAGACAGAAAATGTTCCCAGGCCTTGGAACTTGATTCTTCACATTGCTACTGCTTCAACCTGTGCCAGCTACTACTCTTCCAAAGAGCACCAGGGCACATTTAGGAATCGAAATGCAGCAGATAGCATTCCCAACAGACAATCTGGGTGCAGCCACCCTGCCTAAAGGCATGAGAGTTGTCAAGTTAGATATAAGCCAGCTGGCTTCAGTTCCAGAGAACACTACTAGCTTAACAGATATCCAGTAGGTACTTACGTGTTCTGCTCCACTCATGATCATAGTATTTAATCTTTACTAATGCCTGCCTTCATATTAAAACTCAATTAACAGTGAGTAGTGGAATGATTTCATTGAAAAGTTCAAAAGTCAAAGTTTTGAATGGAAACCTGAAGCTACCCTTGATGTATAAATGTAAATCATATCTGGCATTTTAATTGATGAAATTACAAGAATATTATATAAATATATATAAAAATATATAAATAAATATATATTATATATAAAAATAAAGAAATGTTACATGCTTATTAGATATTAGCAATGTTCTGTACCTTTTAAGAGTATAATCTACTATTTTGCTTTACATAATTAATATCCTATGAATTCTCCTTAATGAATTACTATCTTCCCAGCTGGAAATGCTTCTGGTAAAATTAAAAATTGTGTCACACAGCTCTTAAGCTTTATTGATGGTATTCTCTGCACACACACATAGTGCAATAAAATTTATTTTCTTCCACATGCCCCCATTAACATTTTTGTTACTCGTTCCCTTAACATTCTTTACCAAAACAAATCATCTTTATTTATTGTGGTAGCAAGGCTACACCTGAAAATCACATGGTTCCAAAGGAGGACTACACGAGAAAGACAAATCCGCTAAAGGTAACAAACCATTCAAAACTCCTCAAACAGAAAATAACCAGAGACTGGGAAAGTATTAGAAGGAAGTATGTGTCTGCCCTGCTGCTATTCTTGCTTATGCTACTGGAGACAGCATTATCAGGCTAGACAGGCATTTGCTCTACTAAGGCATAGTCATACTTAATATCTTTTTAAGTCAGCAAAATAGTTTAATCACCTTAAACCTTGTTGTTATGGTTTGAAGAGAATTACTGTAACTCTGTAACAAACAAGATGTTACTCTGTAATAATCAAAACCTAATAACTTAAACTCGTGTTACTGAAAATCATAGAATGACTAGGTTGGAAGAGACCCACTGGGTCATCGAATCCAACCAGTCCTAACAATCCCTAAACTATACCCCTCAGCACCTCGTCCACCCGTCCCTCAACCATCTCCCTGGGCAGCCCGTTCCAGTACCCAATGACACTTTCCATTAATTTTTTTTTTTCCTGATGTCAAGCCTGAACCTCCCCTGGTGGAGCTTCAGGCCATTCCCCCTTGTCCTGTCTCCTATCACTTGGGAGAAGAGGCCAGCTCCCTCCTCTCCACAACCTCCTTCTTTCAGGTAGTTGTAGAGAGCAATAAGGTCTCCCCTCAGCCTCCTCTTCACAGAATCACAGAATCACAGAATCACAAGGTTGGAAAGGACCCATTGGATCATCGAGTCCAACCATTCCTAACACTCCCTAAACCATGTCCCTAAGTACTTCATCCACCCGTTCCTTAAACACCTCCAGGGAAGGCGACTCGACCACCTCCCTGGGCAGCCTGTTCCAGCACCCAATGACTCTTACTGTGAAGAATTTTTTTCTGATATCCAACCTGAACCTCCCCTGACGGAGCTTCAGGCCATTCCCTCTAGTCCTGTCCCCTGTCACTTGGGAGAAGAGGCCAGCTCCCTCCTCTCCACAACCTCCTTTCAGGTAGTTGTAGAGATTAATAAGGTCTCCCCTCAGCCTCCTCTTCTCAAGGCTAAACAACCCCAGCTCTCTCAGCCGCTCCTCATAAGACTTGTAAGACTTCTCCAGGCTAAACAACCCTACCTCCCTCAGCCACTCCTCCTGGTAACAAATAACTATATTACTGGATTAAACACCAGTAATAAGGTTATCCTGCATGAAGTTCAGGCTGCCATATCACCCTCAATGCCATTCTGGAACTAGGCTATGTGCTGGGAAATAACCTCAATTGCAGAAGTTTAGAAAACACCTGCTGGTACCTTGCAAGTTGAATTAGCTGGGAAGTTCCTGATAACAGCAAGTTTGCAGTTAAAATTCACCATGTTTTATTAAAATAATTCAAACAAATTGTCATCAGAGAAAACCTATTGCATGCATGTAACACCTTGCATGTGGGTGTACAAGGCTGCAAATCCATCTGCTCTAGTACACAACTGGTTAGACAAAACCAGGCACCAGGGAACTCACGATTCTCAAAACTTTCTTTGTTTCTGAACATCAGCTTCCCAGGGCATCTACAGTCCCAAAGTCTGCTGGCTCCCTCAGCTATCTCAATTTTGAGCACTAGAAAGAAAACCAAAACCAAGAGAAGACAACCTTGAAATAAGATAAAACCCAGCTCTCAGTAATAAGCTAGAAGCCCTGATATCACAAGGAAAGCAGCAGTCTGCTTGGCAAAAATTCTTTGGAGAAGGCCATATACTCAGCAAAACCAGTAAGAGATCTCATTTTTTACAACTGAAAATCAGTGTGGAAGCTTGCCTTCTGTGTGCTCATGCTCCCATGGCAGTATCACATCCAGCCCAGTGTGTGACGCTGAATGGTCTTGTTGACTTATACAACTGGAAGAAGTACTGGGAGTTGCTTCTAATAGCATTTTTACATACTATAGTTTCAATCTTTCATTTCACTATTGAGAGTGCAAGTACTTAATGGAAATGCTCTATTTTTATATTTGACAACCAAAAAAGTTATCAAGAAGAAGACGCTCTCCTTTTCCCTGCCTGACTGCTGGTATGGGAACTGGGACAAGAAAGAAAGACATATCAGTATTGCCCTGGTCCTGCACAGCTTCTGATTTAGGTTCTCCTCCAGCAATTGCTTCTGTCATTCCTTAGAGCTTTTCTGAATGGCAGTAGCAGCATGGTATTGACATGATTTATCTCATTTTTATTGCTAAGTGCTAATGGGATTTTGATGATGCATGTGATTTTTTTGTGGTACACGGGAATCTGTATCAACACAATGCATTCTATTATTATTATTATTCTATTAAACATACCAATCTGTTCAACTGCTTATCAAATTCTCTGAGAAAATACTCTACAGCTGCTTTAGTAGGCAATTTATACAGCCAGTTGATCATCTCAATTTGTAAACTTCAATCTAGCTCACACATAAAAAGCTCTTAAATTCCAACTTTTGAACACACAAAGGATAAACAAATTGCTTTGTTGTATAAATTCACTCCACAGAAATGATTTTAACATTTTTCCCCTCATACTGTTACAATAAACCCAGAGTGTCCATTTATTTAATAAATTTAATTTTATCTCTGTCCAATAATAGTCACAGCATACTGTTATACTTCTGAATTATTATATATCAAATGATGATCTCTGATCTCCTTCCCTTACCCACTTGGCTTCCAGTTAACAATTTATGAGCTGGAGATAGCATAAGGCCAAACCTCAAACCAATCTCATCAGTACTATTTATTTTCTTTAGTCATACTTTCAATCTCTATAGCTTCCTGGGGAAATGAGTTGCATGACTTTACTACACTTCATCTAAAAAATACTTCCTCTTCGGCTGGTTACCTGTTAACTGTGTGTGCCCTATTTTTTGCACTGCAAAAAACCCAGAAAGTAATACGAGAAAAGTGGTACATAAGCTACTGCAATTTTATAGACTTCTATCATCTTGCTTTCCTCCTTTCCTAACTGTTACTGCCTTTTCAGGCTAAAGAACACTTACAAGAAAGCTAAAAAATGATTGAATACCAAGTTCTCCCCTAATGTACCTTTTTCTGTACCTTTTTCTGTGACCTCAGAGCAATTAGGCAACAAAGTAATCAAAGCAACTGCAGAGTATGGGTATATGGATGCATTAGGGCTCCCTGTTAAACATATTTACTCCTAAACATTTGGACAGAACTGCAGAAAACAGAACCTATGAAAACCAGTTGACCTCAAATATAGGTGTTAAAAAAAGTACTTAAAAGTCAGTGGTGAAGTTATATTAAGTTCTTTCATGAAAGTTCCAGAATTACAGGTTCAAATACTGAACACTAATAAAATCTCATACATTTTCAAATGTAAAATCAAAAAGATACAAAAACACAGAAAAGGACCTGAAAGCCAGCAAAAAATTCCATGTATGGAACTAGCCAATTCATTCTACCATTATCAATCATCTAGTCCTTCTGCAAACGCGATTGTTGTCCTTGATTCCTAAGAAGTAACGCACATAAAGACACCTCTCACTCACTGAATAGTTAAGTATTGACTCCACATAACTTCCTAAATTCAGTTTATCCACCTTTGAACTGAAAGCATAGTACCATGCATTCAAAGACAGCAGGAAGAGATGTAGCTCCAGGGTAAAGTCAGGAGCCCTTTAGAAAGCTGAAGAAGTTACAGAGCTGTCTGCCAGATGTTCTCTTTCACTAATTCTTTAATTTGCTTTCTTGGCTAATTATCAGTCTGCTCCCTGTATCAAGGCCAGTCTATTCAGACAGCGCAGTATAAAGAGCACCTTCTGTAACAATTCTGAGGGCTTCTTAGAGAAGGGGGAAAAAAAAGTCAAGACAAAATTCAAGCTACATTGTCAAGCTTGTACACAGTCCATGTTCTTTCCTTTATATTAACATTTGAAGGAAAAGCACGCTCAACAAACAAATACATGCATTCTTCCCACACCAATGTCTTAAGGGGAATTTGTTCACAAAAGTAAAACCTAGTAACCCTCTTCACAAACCTTCCAAATCCTTCTACTTTCATGCCTGAAGAACTGCAAGCTCTAGATATCAGATATGAATGAAGACAATGCCTCCTTCACCTCAAAAATACAGAGCCACTCTCCTGGACAAGATTATTAAACCAAAGCTGGTTTTGCTCCAAGTGCTGCCAGTTCTGAAACCTGTCAGATTAAAAGGAACTTACTTAAACTCTTATCAATTTTTCAGTAAAGCAAACTAGTCTCACTGCAGATAACTAATTCTGCCACAGTAGTAGTGATCACAAATTATATACGTACCTGTCCACATATACATAAATAACTACACATGTACGTATTGGTGTCAAAATAAAAATATTTCTTCACACCTTCATTCTCATTACTGCTATCTATCACTTGGACAACAAACTGACAAATTCAGATTTATTCTGTAGGACAACTAGACACTTATTCTGAGATACTGTAATAAACAGCAAACTTGAACGTATTTATGTCAAGAGAAAGGCATAATGATATGCAAATGAGTAGCCTGCACACATAGCAAAAACCCAGAAGTGAAACTACTAAGTCTTGGTAAGCATTCGATCCTCCATTTTTAGAAAAACTGTTCTATAATCTTAACAATGTGCTTTGTTAAAAGCAAAACTAAGAAAACAGTGCTACCTTTCAAGCTCTGGAGTTGGTTCTTTAGCCAAAAGTCACATAATTTAATAAGTTACTTTCTACAGAACAAAAAATACTGGTAGTAACGGTTTGTTCACCTAAACCTTGAAAAGTAAAACAACTTTGTGAATTTTTATTACCCACATTCACAATTATGGGAAGCAAACAGAACCCACAGAATGGCTACTGTATCAATCAGATACAATTGCCATTTTTCATTCTCAGTAACAATTTTTTTTCTATAAGACATCGATCACATATGTAATAATTTACCTTCATGTAACCTATAGCCAAATTTTGCACAAGATTCCTTCTCTATTTATTTTAAGGCACTTACATAGTAACACAGTATCAATGTTCTATCTTTATCAGAGACATAAATGAATGGTTAGCTACACAGACGCTCAACCAACATGTTAAAAATCAGCACTAGAATTTTATTGAAACAATAATTACGTTTCTTCTGAATGCATGACATTGCAATAATTCTCACATTTGCCTGTCAATTTAGGCATTATTAATGAAATAGGTTGCCAGTTCAGCCTGCTTCATTCATACTGTAATGGGTTTTTTAAAAGGATACATCTATGCTTACTTTGACAGAACCCCTTCCATGGACAAGGCACTGCTTATTAACCTACAGATGAGCACCTGTAACGATGCTAAAAGATAACTACCCCAACCAGTGTGTATGCCAATATCACATCTATGCATACCTTCAGTAAAGGAAGCAACAGAGATGTCATTTAAGACTAAAAAGCATGAAAATCCCTGCAAAGAGCTGTTTTCTGCCTTAGTTTCAGTCACTCTGTCCACAAGACAACAGCATCTACATGAGGCAGACTATCATTTTATTTTATTGTTTTCTTATTTTTGCCAGGTGATAGAGATTTAAAGATCTAACAATGGCTTTAGGTAGGCTGGATAGAAATGAGGACAATAGATGAAAATTACTCATCAAATGCATATGTGTAATTTCACTAAAGTGGTAAAGAGAATTATACATATTATTGGTAATATCTTTTTGTTCTAACAAGAATATCCACATCATCCGTGATGATGTTGCTTCTCTTACCTCTTTGCTGGCATATGATTTTATTTAGAATAAAATAACAGAAAGCCACCTTACCTTTTTCTTCGTCTATTCGAAAAACTCCTACACCAGTTCCATCTCTGATGGAATATCTGATCTCCCCATCTCGTCCTGCATCTTCATCATAAGCAGATACTGTCATTACAGAGGAACCAATAGGGGCATCTTCTTTTATAAAGCCTTTGTCTGCAAATATAGAGAACCGTGGAGGATGCAAGTTTTCATTCACATCAACTATCTCAACCTCAACATAACATGTAGAGGACAATGAAACTGGTTTTCCTTTGTCCTTGGCACGCACAGTCAAGTTATAAAGTTGTTTCTTTTCATAATCCAGTCTCTGCACAATACGTATTGCTCCACTTAGTTTGTCAACATCAAAGGTGCCATCTCCACTGTCCAAGAGACTGTATCGTACTTGACTTGACTGGCCTAAATCAGGATCATAGGCTTCTAGCCACGTAATAATAGTTCCCTCAGGAAGATCTTCTCGAATTTTCACATGATAATTTGAAGGAATAAACTTAGGAGGATTATCGTTAACATCTTCTACCGACACTTTCAAAATAACTGTTGAAAATAATTGAGGTTCTTCAGTAGGCTGGTCCCTAGCCTCTATTTTCAAGAAATAGATGTGCTGTTCCTCACGATCTAGAACGCCTACAAGTTTCACAATTCCTGTCATAGCATTAATAGTAAACTTGTCTGTATCTGTAAGAAGAGAATATTTCACTTCTCCATTAGCCCCCAAATCTTTATCAGTAGCTTCAATCTGAATTATTTCACTGTTGGGCTCTTTGTTTTCACTAACTTCGACAAAATAGCTGTCTTGCAGGAACTCCGGTGGGTTGTCATTAGCATCCAAAATTTTTATATCTAAAAGGTGCCAGGCAGACTTCTGTGGTATTCCAAGATCATAGGCAGTAATATTTAGAGTATATTTATCTTTCACTTCTCGGTCAAGGGGAGATAAAATTTTCAGCATTCCTCTTTCCATATCAACAATGAAACTACTGTCTTCATTACCTCCAGAAATAACATACACTACCTTTCCATTGAAGCCAGTATCAAGATCGGTAGCATTCATAAGTATTATGCTAGAGCCTACAGGTTGGTCTTCTCTTATCTCAATGCTACTGGGGAGAGTACTTGTAAATTGAGGTGCATGCAGATTCAGAGAGTGAGTGTCAAAAAAAACATCCTCAACTTCTCCACGACTGTGCAATTTATTTGCTTGTAAGAGTTTCTCTGCAAGCATTTTGGCAACACCAGTTTCTTCACACTGCAAGTTGACCGGTTTACGACTAGTAGCCACAGTTATGTTGATATACAACGGTTTTGCAAAGTTTTCTCCATCTGTAGCTGTAATTTTCAAACTGTGAAAAGACATTTTAGCACCTAGGCCATCCATTAGTGACTGTTTGAGTGAAAGTACTCCAGAATTTGGATTTAGGCTAAATAAATCCAATTCATTTCCAGATTCAATTTGGTATCTCACCAACTGGAGCTCATCAGCGTCAATAGCAGACACAGTTGTAATTTGTTCTCCAACACCAAGATCCCTGGGGATTGTTCCCTCACAATTTATCTTCTCAAAGAGAGGTATATTGTCATTCAAGTTATTTAAAATAATAGTAACAGGAACTTCAACTTCTCGACGATATGGTATACCCCAATCAGAAGCTCGAATCCTTAAATTGTAAACCCTTGGCATCAATTCATAATCCAAGTCTTCTGATGTACTAATAATCCCACTAAAATGGTTAATCACAAATGGCAAAGGATTCAGGTTTGCAATGCTATAGGTCACATAACCATTCTCCCCTTCATCAGGGTCTTTTGCACTTACTCTCATGACACTCGTACCTACTGGCACATTCTCATCGAAGGAGGCTTTATAGGATGTCTGAGTAAATTCAGGAGGATTGCTGTTCATGCCTAGTACTTTAATTAACACTTTTGCAGAAGCTCTTCTGTCACTCGTTACAACCTCAAGTTCAAAATGGGATGCATATTGTGCTTTTATGGGTTCTAAAGTGGTAATAAGACCTGTGTGAGTGTTTAAATTGAATTTTACTTTACCTGGTGTATTTTTAAATATGTATTTTAAGTGTGGGTAACTAGGCACAGCTTTCACCATTATCACAGGTGTGTTTGGAGGAGCAAATTCACTTATTTCAGCTCTATATATCTCTTTTTCAAATCTGACAGGACCAGACTTAAATTGTGGTGATGTCACGTGAATAACTTTTACAGAAGAAAATTGTGGGGGATTTCCTTTATCTTTAGCTTGAAGAGTAAGGTTGTATCCAAAAGGATGGCTCTCCCAATCAATGTGACCAATGGCTTTTATTCTGTATTCTTTACCTCCTGGAACAGACCTCACTGTTTTGAACTGCTGAAGTGGATCACCTGCAACAATATTTAATGATGCTATTTCCCCATTTGAACCCTGATCATTGTCCTCTACAGTTACAATTGCATAAGTTGGATCTTTGTCCGATTCTGATGGACTCAATGTAACAGCTGCAATAACAGGGGCATATTCATTTGCTTGCTCTACGTGAACAGTTAATTTTGCCATACTGCTTATGCCACTGCTACCATACAGCTTCAGCCCACGGTCCACTGCAAGAATTTCCATCTCATAACGCTTAGTGTCCAAGTAGTCAAGTCTACCAGTTAGAACTACCACTCCGCTGGTTGGATGTATAGCAAACACATCTGTTCTTTCTTTAAAGCTATAGTAGAACTCTCCATTTGTTCCTATATCTGCATCAGTTGCACTGACTCTTGCGATGCTTGTCCTTATTGCTGTGTTTTCAGGCAAAGAAACACTGTAAGATGTTGGAGAAAACAAAGGCCGCAAGTCATTTGTATCCAGTACCTGTATCCTGACCTTTGTGCGTGTCTCAGCATTTGTATTTTTTTCAACTGCTTTAACAGTCAGCATATAATGGTCTTTTACCTCTCTGTTCAGGATAGCTGTGTTTCCTCCTTTGGTTCGTATTCTCAAAAAGCAAAAGTTTCCAAGAACATACTCTTCAGCTTTGAACAAGTTTTCATTGTCACCAGAAATAATTTTGTATCTTAGGTCCCATAATGGATTTGTAATGTAAATGCCCATTTTCACTGGATGCCCAACATAAGTCTTGGCTGCAGAATTTTCATACACAGTCGCATTGTACTGTGTTTCTGTAAACTGCAGTGGTGGAACATCATGTAGCCTTTGATTTCCTTCACAGTTTCCAAAATGCTGCACCAGCAGCATCGGCAGCAACAGCAGAGTCAAGTATCTTCCCATGGCAGCAACTATAAAGAAAACCTGTAAAAAGAGAAAGGTATATTAAGACTTATGACCATTCAAGTATTATCCAAATAACCGTGATGTTTAGTTTAGAATTCACGCTTGAAAGAAAGCTAGAAATTACACATCTAGGTTATATCCTTCTTTGCGGAAAGTTTCAACATTATTTACCGTAACAAAAAAGCAGATAAATTAAAACTCCTAAAAAATACCAAGAATCCCCAAGACCAAAAGTCTAGGAATTATTATCATGATGGAAGGGGAACATGCAGAGTTAACTTCAAACGAAGACCTCCATGAAGCAACATGTTAGAAGAAACATGCCAGTGTTGTCTGCTATAAGCAAGTAAAAACTGATCTGGAGTAGTGAACGTTTACTCTAGCCCTTTTGTTCACAAATGTGATTGTGTTCAGACAGAAAATTCTTCTCTATCGTTTCACTTAAATTGTAAAATGGCTGATGTTCAATGATGAGGAAGTAAACTGCAAGACCTGGCTTGAAATTGCCATGAATTCTTCAAAGTATCCTATGATCACCTGTTCCAAGAACTATAAAAATTATGAACAGAGAACAGTTCTGTACATACTGTATTCTCTCCAGTTCTGAGTGCCTTTATAAGAGTAGTGGGTAGCAGTGCACATCAAGAAACACTGAGTTGTAAAGCCAATAAAATGAGACATATTCCTTTATTCCTCTCTCAGAGCAGATCTGAAACAATTTATAATAGTATCAAGAATTACGGGAACAGGCATCTATAAAAATAACTGTATGAACTATTAAGACATGTTTCTCAAACACAGTCCAGAAATGACAGGGAAAGAGTCACAAAAAGCTAAGACAGACAGGGAGACACACCCTTATCGGTCTTCCCTTTCGAAGAGGTCAATGTATCACTTCCAATGTCTAAAACCAGGCAAGACTGCAGTAGGAAGAAAGGCGGAAACATCAAGAAAAAGACCTTTGGGACCACCCTCTTCACCTGAGTTTACAGCAACAGTCTTTACTCCGCAAAGTCTCAGAGGATAACAAGTAAAGCTGCACTATGCTGCCCTAACAAGCCCTAGCTTTCAACAAAATCTCAAGGGGAAAAAATTCTTTCCAGCAAGAACACAATCTAGCTTTGGCTTGATTACTTTAAGTAGTACACATTCTTTCCTTTCACTTTGCCTTATATAGCCTAGATTTTTTTTTCCCCTTACAGCTCCTTTAGCATTATATTCCCCAGCAAGTCTCTTATACAACTCGTACTAATTCCTAATGGTATTAATTCTTAACTGTACTCTTCTTTCACTCTTCCTGACACATATTAGCCTTACTTTGTTCCCACTCTATCTTTGGCTATCAGACTCTCCTCAGTGCCTATTCTCACATTACTTCTGTGATACCTTCTCAAAGATATCACATTATGTTGTCTACTTCCTCCACTCACAAAGTTTTCTCTTAGTTATTTCTCTCTCCCCTCTTTTCTATTTGCTCAGGCAAATACATGAAAGATCACATTCGCTGAAATTCCATGGACTGCCTCAGCCCACCATAAAGTATCAGAGCAAATTATTCTACTTATGTCAACATTTCACTCCAAAACCACAGAAGCAGCAAACTCAGTCACACCCATTAGTAAGTCAATTTTTGAGAAGAATTTATGACTCAGATCCACACAAGCTATAGGAAATATCAGAGAGAGGTAATGAAAACTTCACTAGCATCCTTTTGGAAGAAAAAAAAAACCAAAACAAAACAGTGTCTGTCTTCCAACTCCAGCAATTAAGTTACATGATTAAAACTATAGCTGTAGCAAACAATAAGAGTGAATGAGAAAACAATAAAAAGTATAGGAGCTTTTAAAAGTAAGCCACTAGTTGTAGCCACTCCTTACAAGATCTTAAGGCTAGATGAAGGAAAGGTTGGGAGAGCAAATGGGTGTATAGCAAACACCATTTCAATGGATTAACAATATTATTTGTCCCCTATCTACACTTATTTCCAGGGTATGATTTGTCCTTGGGAATAAAACCCTGTAAGAAGTAACTGATATCAATACTTTCAAAACTTCAAGTAATATGTCATTAGACTGTTGTAAAAGACATGTTAAGACATCATTAAACAATTTTTAAGTAGTCAACTTAAAAACTTAGGAAGAGGTTCTTCTATTCCATCTTGCTGAAATTTTTGAAGCTGTCTATTATCAAAAACTACTTAATGATCACATCTCATGCCAATCAGATAATCTCTTTTCCTTCTCAGTTACACTAGCATTTATTTATTTTTATTTTTTTAATTTATGCTTCAGCCCAAAGTCCAGTTTGACCTCTGATGCTGTGGCAACCCATAACTCACAGTCTATACTTATGTTTGGCAACAAGCTGTGTGAAGTGGTGTTTATTATGTAAAACACTGTACCTGTCTGTTTATTTTACCACTTGCTCCTCACATCTCAGGCACAATAGACACGATGTGCACCACACTATGACGCATTAGACTGCATAAAGATATTCAAACACCTCATTAAAATTCAATGTTGAACATATGTGTAGGTTTTACTATTACCATAAATATTTTTCTGTGCTGTATTATCTTAAGCACTTTTTGCTGCTTTTCTGTAATAACTTCAAGTTGGAGTCCACTCAGAACTGGCAACAAGCACACATGATGACACAGCTACCAGTAAGAGAACCCGTTCCCAGGCAGCAGCTTGTAAAGTTTGCTGAGTCACAATTGAGAGCTTAAGAACATCTCTCAACTGAACAGTTGACCACATCAGATTAAAAAAAAAGTCATTTCTGTTACATGACACTTTTTCCATCTTGTCATAATTAACAGAGCTACTAGAGATTAAAAAATGTTGATCCAGGATTATCCAAAAAATCAACATAACATAAGCCTGATAAATATCTAAAGTATTAAACAATGCCAGTTGTAAAGACAGTTAACTACTAAGGGAAAGTATTAAAGTGTTAAGATAAAGTGATAATGTGCTAGATATAAACTCAGATGGCTCACTACAGTGAACTAGAATGACTGACTTTCAGAAACATTTTAGCCAAAGGCTACACTTTGAACTCCCAATCTTTTTATTATCTTTGGAATATGACCAGTTTAGGATTTTCTGCATCCATTTTCAGCACATAAGACAACAGTTTGCTTAAGAAAACACCACAGACGTAGGTTTATAAGAATTGAACACAGCATTTATTCTGAAAAGCAAACTTTGATTTCCTGTTTCAAAATTATTATTTTCATAATTTTCATTTATTTGCTTTTCCATGTGATATTATTTACATGTATATTCAGTGCTGAGATACTACTTAATTACAACACAGACAAAATTATTAATACACCAACACCCTTAACATAATTTGTATATAGGGAAAAAACACTAACACAACTTAGAAATATGAACTACCTTCACATTAAAGGCGTAAGAACAAGTAAAATTTTGGGGCTAGCAGACATCAAATCAATAACAAAAGAAGCTTATTTGGATAAGACAGCAGTCAGAAAGTCAAATAATTTATCTTAGCACTATGTTTACAGTCTCTATACTTCTTAGTTTATAGTTTGAGATTTTAAAATTTTAAGCATAAAATACATGATTTAGTAAATGGCAATCTCAATGCCATGCAAAACCAATTAAAAAAGAAAAAACCTAAACAAGCTTATCTTCTACATAATATATCAATGGGAAGCATAGTCTGCGAGATTTACTTTCCCGGCAATCAAATAAAAGTCAGAGGTAGAAAAACAACCTAAATCGGTCTATGTAGCCCAAGTCGCAACAAGTCTTAGTTCCATTGCTATATCTTTTCTACATGCAAGATCTGCCAATTAAGTCCAGGAGGAGCTCCTGTAAGACTAAGCTACATCGTTCACATTGGGAAAGCCAGACCCTGTGTCTATTACACTGCTCTAGGGAAACATCAGAGAACATTTTGATGACTAAAAGAGGTGCTTTAGTGCTGTTTCTATGATGCTTGGCTACTGAAATCTTTCACTGACTTTTAAAAAACGTAGCAGCAGTTTCCCCCCTTACCTGCAGGAGCTTCTTTGATATGTAATGTTACTTAACAGTAAAGCGTCTCCACCAATAAAAACACCACCTATTTACTTCAAAGGTCAATTTTGATCAGCGTACAAAACTGATGCCATTTGACACAAACACATTATGTAAAGTTATTACTGCAGTAACTAAACCATTATGACAGGGTTCCCATTGTAGTAGTCTACATAGAATCATGTGCCTTCATGAGCTGTACTAATTGTAATTACACCTACTCTTTCAATTGTTTCAAAGCAATTATTTACGTAGCGTGATTGAGGGTTGGGGGGAGGAATCAGCTTTAGTTTGGTTCAACACGCTGTTTCAACAAGTTTCCAACCAAAAAACTTAAAAATGTCTTTTGCTTTTCTGGGAGGGAGGGTGTCCATCTGTTTTGGTATCCAGAAAATTAACACATGATGAAAGCATACAGTAACCTTACTTACGAAAAGCTGGTAAGTTATTCAAAAAATGTACATTGTCACAGAGATTAAAGGAACAGTTTCAACTTGTGACTAGAAATCCAGCAAGTTTTATGCTTGTATTCTCTACATTATAAGTTGAGCTCATAACATACCTTGATTTACGCGTTTGAGATCTTTGCCATTAAAAGGGAAATGCAACAGCTGTATTCAGAAAGCACACAAAGATTCCAAACACAGAGTGAATGAGTTTCACACGAAGAATTTTTACTATTTATCTGTACTGCAGTTACACACCAGCATGTCTAACATTGTGCTCATCAGTTGTGCAAGTAAAAGCAGACCTCCAGTCTTCGTGAATGAGAGAGTTTGATTGCAATTTAACATGGCACCTTTTAGTCTGTGATGACAAAAATAGTTTGTCATCTTAGTCTGAACTCAGTTTTAAACTTAAAATACACTTGAACTATGCAAACATTTGAGAGCTTAAAGGAATTCTGTTTGCTTACTTGCACTGATAACAGCTATAACTTAGCCATATAAAGTTTGTTCCCATGTTAAGTTATAATAAACAGAACACTATTACTACCCAGACAACTACTAAAGCTTGCTGCCCATTCTAAAAGGGAGATTCTAGGATTTCACAGAGAACAAAACAAAAACTTCAAAATGGTTTACAGTGTTAAAGTAAGTGTTAAAGTAAGGTATTTTGCTCACTAAGCTGAATATTTCCGCATGGTTAGACAGGTAAATAGGAACTAGGCATCTATTAAATAGCATTCTTTTCTCTTAGAGAAAGACAGTGGAGGCAGTGAAAGAATACAAGTAATATCTCCCAAGCAACTGCCAAGGAACAACTTCCATGCAAGTAGTTTAAACCACAGGGAAACTTGTTGCTAGAAGGCAGCATTTTTTAAATTAAGCTTACAAAAAAAACCCCACAGTTTACAAGGGGGCATCAATACTCATCAGTTAATTCTCATAGGGAGATATTACCAGCGGTAAGACACATCGTCCCTTGCTGACACCACGAGATTAAAAAGCACACCTTTCAAACATCTCTTTTATTTTGTCTCAGCTGCCGGTAAAGAGGAAGAAAAGTAGCGGCTGAAACCGACTGATGCGCTGCCCTTTATACTGCGGAGAAATCCGAAGAGGAACGCAAAGCGGGACGCAGCTTTAAAAGCGCAAACAAAGGAAGTCCGAGGTACCTCACCCCGAGGTACTTTCTCGCCGCGAATCGCCCCTGCCGGCTTACCAGGGAATTAAGTTCGCTATAGCCCATCCCACGCACTGGAGGACACCTTTCCCCTCCAGGAGGGAAATATCACTGCCACCCCTCGTCCTAGACTCAAACTCAAGAGCAACCTGCAGACTGGGAGCGCGGCCACGGCTCCAGCCCCGCGGGAGGGACCGGGGGGGGGGGAGGGGGGGAGCCCGGGAAGGGGGGAGCAGCGGGGGTGGGGGAACTGGGAGGAGGGGGAAGCCGTAGGGGGGGGGGGGGGGGGGGGGGGCGGCCCGGGAGGGGGTAGAAGCGGCGGGGGGGACCGGGGGGGATGGGGGGAGCAGCAGAGGAACCTGGAAGGATGGGGGAGAACAGCGGGGGGGGGGGGGCCGGGAAGCAACCCCTTTCTTCCCACCGGCCTCCGCAGCACGAGGCGGCCGCGACTTCCCGAGGGGGGCTCCCTCCCCGCGCCCAAAACTTCTCCCAAGTCGCTGTGCCGGCCTGGCCCGGCCCGGCCCGGCCCCCGCCGCGCCGTCCCGCAGCTCACCTCCCCGCGGCTTCACCGCCCGCGGAGCGCGGGCCAGCCCCGCACGCCGCCGGCCGCACCGCGCCCCATTCCGACACCGGTCCGCGATGCCCCTCCACCCCTACAGTGCCGCGGCGCCCCCCGCCGACGTATTCCTCCGCGGCGCTAGACGGCCGCCCCTCCGGAACTCGTTTCTGCGGCGCTCCGCGGCCCCCGCACGCCTGCCCCGCCGGGAAGGGCGGAGCGGGGGGAGGCCAAGGCACGGCATAAGCCGTGGGAATGCAGCGGGACCGGCGCGGGACTTCTCTCGCACCCGCGGTACTCACCCCGCTCCAAGCCGGCCGGAGCAGCGGGGACGGGGATGCCGGTTCGGGAACGCGGGCGGCGAAGTCCTCGGAGAGGCTACTGAGAAACTTCCGAAAGCTGATGCATCTTACGGGGATAGCGAGGGAGAGTGCCGGGCCCCCGGGAGGTCCTGGCCGGCGCGGCTCTGCCGCCCGAGGAGCAGCGGCTGCCGGGACAAGCCCCGCGGGCACCGCAGCGCCGCTCCCTCCTCCGTGCGATGAGCGGGGGGGGCAGTCGGGGTTTGGCCCCGCGCCTTCCAGCCTGGGCTGGGCGAGCCGCCGCCAGGCTCCCCCCGTAGAAGCCAAACCCGCCTGACGGCTCGTTTTAAGGAGCGGCGCCGTGCGGGGCTGAGGGCGGCCGCGGAGACGCGACCCCTGGCACGGGGAGAGGGGGGTCTGGGCACCTCCGGCGGGGAAGCGCCCTGCGGGAGTCAGCGCTGGCGGGATGCCCGTCAGCCAGCCCAGAGTTAAAGATTAACGCTGCGAAACGGTCCTCGGAGGATTCCCCGCTCATTAATAAGTGATCACGGTTAATAGCGATCAAACCTTCGCCTGGGGAATCCCGACCCCGCGGGGCTCGCGGCAAAGCCGGGCAGCGGGCGGGAGAAGCCGCCGAGGGCGCATTCGCCCCGCGACGTCTTTTATCAGCCGGGTCGATAAATAAAGCCGGCGGCGCAGGGGCCCGTGCCGTGACCAAAGCCTGGCGCGGCTGAGGCTGCCGCTCAGCCGAAAGCACCCCACTCCGGAAAGCGCCGGCTGTCAGGTCTACCCGCCCGCGGCCCGGGGGCTCCACCGGCCCGGGCACCAGCAGCCCCCGGCGGGGGCGCAGTTCGGCGGCGGCCGGCCAGGGGGCGCCACGCCACAGCGCACGGGCGGGGAGCCGGCAGCCTGCCCTGCCGAACGGAGCAGCGCCGGGAGCCCGCGGCGCCCAGCCCGGCTGCCGGGAGGGGGTTGGGACGGAAAACCTGCGAGCCGCTCTCTCGTTGAGGTGGCGGTGCGGCTCTGGGTACTCTCAGCCCCAGGGATGCGCAGCCCTGCGCAGAGCCGCTGTGCGCAGAGATAGTAGTGTGTACAGAACCATACGTACGTTACAGTTATAAACTACAGGTTGAAGCGAAAACCTGAGCTTTCAATAACGCAACAAACCAGAGCACCAAAACTCTCACGGGAATCGTTTCTTTAACCACGCTGTTAATAATAAACTAATTAAACAAAGAACTCACCAGACCAGCTGGACTCGGCGCTCTCCTGAAATCCGCTCTTTCTCTCCAAGTCCGCTCCAGCTCAGTTCATCTCCGCGCGCTCCCTCCTCTCCTTTCTTTTTTGTCCTTTGGAGGAGAAGCGAGCGATGCCTCGGTGCCCACGCACCTCCGGAGCGGGCGCTCCGCCGCGGCCCCGGCGCTCAGCGCGGCATCGCCGGCTCCGACCCATCCAGCCCCGAACTTCAACCAGGGTGGGAAGGAAAAATAGATGGGGGTAAAAGAAAAAGAAAAGGAAATAGCAAAAAAAAAAAAAAAAAAAAAAAAAAAAAAAGGAAAAGACGAAAAAGAAGGTCAGATCCAACTTTTTAGGACATGTCCAGGCAAAGAACGAGCAGAGTTGAGGAGTTGCAGCGGCGGAGTGAGAGTGGGAAAGCTGTGTTGGATCGCTGATTCCCTCCCTCCTTCCTCCCTTCCCCCGCCTCCTTCCCTCCCTCTCCCTCCGTCTTTCGCACTCTGTCCGTCCCCCTCGGACCCCGCTCCCCGCAGCACCACCCCCTCCTTCTCCCCGCTGCGGCAGCAGTGCGCACCGCTCCGCGCCCCGAGGCTCCGCACGGGGCCGCTGCCGCGCACCTGGCCCGCAGGTGAGGCGCGTCCCGGCGACCCCGACCCCCTCCCGCGGCCGCCGCCGGTTCTGGCCCCGCTGGCTCCGCCGCCGCAGCGCCGCGCGGCTCGGGGGAACGCGGCTTGCCCCGCCGCAGCGCCGCACGGCTCCTCCGCGGCTAAAATAACTGCTGCCTCCAAGGGGGCTGAGCACGGGAGTCTCCCTCGCCTCCTCAGCCGCGTTAAGAATAGCTCTTCTCTTCTCTTCTCTTCTCTTCTCTTCTCTTCTCTTCTCTTCTCTTCTCTTCTCTTCTCTTCTCTTCTCTTCTCTTCTCTTCTCTTCTCTTCTCTTCTCTTCTCTTCTCTTCTCTTCTCCTTTTACTATTTTTCTCTTCTTTCTTTTTTCCTTTTACTATTTTTTCTTTTTTCTTTCACTATTTTTTCTTTCTCTTTTCTTTTTTCCTATTTTCTTTCTTTTTTCTATTTTCTTCCTTTTTTCTTTCTTTTTACTATTTTTTCTTTTTTCTCTTTACTTTTTTGTCTTTTTCTCCTTCTCTTTCTGTCCTTCTCTTTTCTTTTTCTTTTTCCTTTCTCTTTTTTTCTGTTTTCTTTTTTCTTTGTTTCTTTTTCTTCCCCTTTTCCACCCCTTCTTTTTCTTGTTCTGCTGCTGCTGCTGCTTTTTAGTCCTTGCTTTTTTATTTTATTCAGGGAGCTGCATTTTCAACACACAGCAGAGGGTTTCCAATCCTCCCCCACTCCTCAAAAAGAAAAAAAACCAAAAAAAGGCAAAGCAGCAGCTCCTTCTGAAAAATAATTAAGCATAACCAAGCAAGGCATATTTATACTGTGGTTCTTCTTCATTCAAAGGAAGCTCCAACCAATTATTCCTCCTTGACAAAGTCCCAGAGAGGTGGCACTAAGAAGTGGCAGGGAGCAGCTGAAAGCGGGGGAGCTTGAGTGGGTCCTTAAATTATGATGTTAGTAAAGTTTTGGGAAAACTACAGAAACTGCTTTAAAAGTTATTTACCTGAGAGAGACAGTGTAACATTAAATTTGTAAAGCACTGTGGGATTCTCAGAGGGTAGAGTACTTTTTTATAACACCATTTATCCCTCAGGACCTTAAAGTCATGGCCTTTCTCCAAAAGGCAAATTGACTTCTGGAGACATTGGATCATTATTTCCTATAAGGTACACCACTAAAATCTATCAGCCAAGTGAGCGTGCAGTACATTCTCTGTTAGAAAGGGCAGATACAAACTGCAGTATATAAATACTAAGTACATTTCCAAATCATGCATACAAGCCAATTCAGCCTGGGAACGATCATTCTGAATGAACCTGTCTGGAAAGTTTAATGTCAAAATTCTCTGGCCTTGTACATTTCCACAACGGATACAGTTGACTGATTTACTTAGCATCTAGGAGTTACTTTTTGAAGACCCATTGGGCCAAATGATCTTTCCTTCTGTGAAAACTGCTTCAAAGTGATCTTCATAAAGTAAAATGCACTGAAAATACAATCCCACAAAAGAGCTTAAAAGGGGAACACTTTGAAGGCATTATAGTTAAGGGCTAGAAACAAATGTAAACCACACCAGTTACAAATATTTCATAATTTTGGAGTACAAAAATTGCTACCTTTCAGATTCATGGCCATGTTATGGTTGATTGCTGAGTTAAGTAATGATAGGTCAGACCAGATTGTTTACACTTTTGTTTAAACTTTAATTCTCAATGCCTGGAGAAGTGCAGTGGTTGTTAATTGCAGTAACATCCTATATGTGGGACAGGAACATCTCTCAAAAGCAGCTGGTAAAGATAGCAAAAAAGCAAGGGCTTCCAATTCGGTTTTCGTGCTATACCCATTCTATGCTGACGGGAGTGCTTCAGGTGAGGATAAAGGGATGTGCTGTCACTCTCCCACAGTGGATAATGGTGCTTAGTGCTTTAGATAAAGTGTTGAAGCCAAGATGTACAGGCACGTGTATTCATAAATCTTGATACATGTTGACAAGGTCATTCTGATAGTTACTGAATATGTTGGTTTTATTTCATATTTTCTCTGCCCTTTGATTTTTGTTTCCAGAAATAATGTCGATAAACCTGTTATAGTCATTGATTAGAGTCCCATTTAAAGATTTGTCTTCCTAGGTATCTTTTTGAGATGTTTTCCTAAAGAAAATTAATATATTCTGTTACGTTTTACTAACCTGTAGGAAAGAATACTTGAAATCACCCTTCAGTGCCTGGGGTACCATGCACTGCTCTGAAAAACTTTGTCTTATAACTATTGCTCCAAATATGTTCAGTGCTCCTTGTCATCCATTAACCTATCGTTGTCCTCATGAAACTACCTAAGCTGAAACAATTATTAGGTCCACTGTCAATTAAAAAAAAAAAAAAAAAGTCCTATGGATTAGAGAGTTTTCTTTTAAGAGAAACATAAATCCTTGAACTTTGGAATTATTTCCCAAAAACTGAAATAGGAATCTGATATCAGACTGCCAGTAAATAATTGTGTTAGAGAACTCCTGTCATAAAATAATAAGACAATCAGAAATTATATTTCCACATCGTCATCTCCCTGTAAGGCATTAACGCTCTTCTCAGTAATCTACCTCAAACTCTAGCCTCATAGATCTGAACTCATTTGCTATATATTTAACAAACTGGAGCTGAGTAAGTCAAGAGATCGGAAGTAAATACTGAACTCAAGTGTCCTCCAAAGATATTTTCCTGCTACCAGCCCCTGGAATGCACATGGAGAACGATATCTCAAGTACTTTGGACTGATCTCTCAGCTCCCATTTTGGAAAAGAGAAGTTAATTTCAAATTGTAAGAATTTCAGCTGCATAAAGATTTAAAGATCAAAATCAGCACTTTCAATTGTACTGTCTCAGAGATGGCAAAGGGAAGGGTAATTATGGCTCGGTTTCTATGAGGGCAAAAGAGCTGCAATTGCTACACCAAGTGCAGCTTTTAAAAAAGGCACTTCTGAACAATAGCAGTCTGTGACTCAGGGGCAATCAAGGGCCCATAAACATTGAACCTCTGTGGCAAAGGGCAAATACATTTTCTCAGTAGTAGGGTCAGGCACAGTTTCAAGCAAATTCTCCGTCAGTTAAATGTGAACTGATCTGACATTGAGTTTACAGTGAGAATAAAATTCTCTACAGTATAAAAAACCTAGTACAAAACCTGTACCCTATCTATATTGCTTTTACACAGAGGGAAGGAAGCTGATGATCAGAATCTCTGCTATGGCCATTCTCCTTTTCTTCATCCGGCTCCAATATCCTATGACAGCACTTCAGGAAGAACTTCCAAGTATCTTAATTAATTGTGGCCTTTGGAAAGCAAAACAAAACAAAACAACTCCCAAAATGTTGATAATCACCCTCTCCCTGGCCTGCAGTCAAGGATATACATACTGCTTTTTCACTCTATTTTGAATTCTTTCTTGTAAATGCAGACCTGGAGAGTAAACAAAAACTCAGCCTTTCTGGCTGTTCTTGCCTAGTCTCTGCAAACTTGAGTTGAACCACAACTGTCCACTTCCCCCCCCCCCCCCCCATTTTTGAGAGGAAAACGGGGTAATTTGTATGACACAGACCTTTGAGAGAGTGCTGCATTTTTCTACCTAAACCAAACTTTGGCAAACCCCCTGAAAATCTTAAGGATTGTCATTGCATGCATTTCTTTATCTGACAGAATTTCAGCAAGACTGTTTAACTTTTCATATTTTAATTATTTTGTTGACTTTCTTTTACTCTAGAAAATTCTGTGTAAAATATTACTGGCTACTTGATTAGATACCCTTTCACAGTGCTTTTCAAGACTTTTGAGGCAGCAGTTTCAAAATAATACTCATATATCAGCGACAGTATAATGAAATGCATCTTTTGAGGATCC
The DNA here is from genome assembly GCF_017976375.1 of Cuculus canorus. Classification (NCBI taxonomy): domain Eukaryota; kingdom Metazoa; phylum Chordata; class Aves; order Cuculiformes; family Cuculidae; genus Cuculus; species Cuculus canorus. Next base: position 33,827,300 of record NC_071404.1, on the reverse strand, counting down.
ATTTGAGGATCCATTGTGTGTCCTGTGGACCTAAAGAGGAATTTACTGAGGTGACTCAATCTAATGGCCTGCTAGCTAGAGCTATTTGTGGATATATGTTAAAATGCACACATATGCCACAGTAAAGAAAATTCCATAGAGGAAAAAAAGTTTAAAATATTATTTTATATTTCTAGGTACAACTAGTTCTTCTGGCACTAATCGGAGGAGGACAACTGAATATTTAAATTATTGTTTTTTAGCCTTTAAACTGGCAAAGACAGCTGATCCTTCTTTTACAAGCAGCAGGAATCAGAAATACATTCTCTAAACAGCAGTGAGCTAGGCAGCCTCATATTTACATTTTGATCTCACGGATTACCTCTGTGTATATAAGCTTTTGAGAAGCATTTTAGCTTCACTTCAGAAACAACAAAGTTTTCCACATCACACTTCTTTACAAATCTATCTTAGGCTGAGGGCTAGTCAGATAAATTACTTTAGGTCCACATAATAAATAATAATAAAAAAATCACATAGTGTAAGTTTTCTTTTATGGCGTTTATCCTACTCTGCCTTGCTGTCAAACTGAAACAGAACCAGATGCACTGTTACGGACAGTACTGGTGATTAAACATTTTTATGTATACTCTTTTAAACTGCATAGGCTAGTATTTTGGTTTTGTGAAGCACAGGTTTAACACTGGAGGTAGGAACATGATTTCCAGGCTTACCGGTCCAGAGCCAACATGATCCTGACACTCTGTAGAGCATAAAGAGGTGAAAGAAACTTGCTCTCCACTGGATTTAAACCTCCTGTTTTCTTGAGCTGGTTCTTCAGCTGTAAATTTAGCAATTTGAAGCTTAGAGCTTTCAAAACTAAAAAAAAAAAAAAATTAAATAAAAAATTGGAGGCCAGATGATGTTAATCTATCACAGTGCTACAAAATGGTAATAAATTGGGAACTAAACTTCCTTGGTTTTGAGTAGTTGGAATTAGTTGTCCAAATTTCATTAATCCTGGACCTGGTATGAATTCACAAAATTAAAGTTTTAAGAGCTCAGGTGACATCAGTATTATGTAGGGCTGAATGAAGTAAAAGAGGAGCTGATGTTATCAGTATTCATGATACAAAGTATTATGTTCGGTTTTGTAGTGAGGTACTGATTCATCCTACAGTTATCATTAGGGTTTGAAGAACTGTAGAGAAAAGTAGAAAGCTCTGCTGGTTGCAGTATTCATAAACATCAGCAATAAAGTTAGTCTCTGCCTAAGTGTTAGATTTGCCTAGTGTTCATGGCCTGGTAGCCCAGATTTAGTTTAATCTAGGATGATTAATGTTGGAATTTAATACCCTGAATGTCTTCAGGTCATAAGAAATAAAGGCATAGGTCTCTACTGGGAGCAAGTCTTTATGCCCCTTTTATTGTGGTCATCTGTCCTTTTATGAGACTAGGTTTAGACTTACATCTTATAAATCTATAACATTAAATTATTTATAGCATTTAAGTCTAGAACCCAGTTGACTTCAGTGTACTATAGAGCTCAAAGAGACTTTAATTAAGCTGGCACCTGCAATGTTATAAGCTTCATGTTTCTCTAAGAGGTATTGCTTATTCCTCCAGCTTTAATTAATCATAGGTTATGGTTTGGGTTAGGATTTGCAAATCCAAACAGTTAAAAACATAGACAGCTTCAGAATTTCGAAAAGCTGATAGTTAGAGAGAGAGTTGTTTTCCATCATCACTAAGGTTCAATGTTTTATTCCATAGTATGGAATACTATATCTAGTCCTGCTGCAATTAATCTAGATTTATAGCTAAGTTTAGGGTTTTCAAAGATAAAGAATTGAGAACTGAGTGCTTTTCTGTATACTGTAGTGTTTATAAAAGTTTAGTCTCTTGTATGTGTAAAGCATTACATCCTCTTTTACTGTGGGCTTGGAGTCCTTAGATTTCATCAAGATGAAGATTCCTGATCTTTACTGATGGTTATATCTCATTTTATTAATATTAGGATTAATTTCTGATTAAGCTTTATGTATATGTATCTAGCTACTGGAGTTCAATGTATGTGGGAATATTATTTCATCCAATGGAAGAGATGACTCTCGTGAGTAGACATTCCCATCCCACATGATGTCTTACCTAGTGTAAACTGAGTTGCCTGATCTGGAAGGGGTAAATATGTGAAAAAAACCCCACCATTCTTTATTTGCTTAAATGGTGTTCTTCTCTATGCTGTTAATCAAAATCCAACTTAAATCAATGCATCTAAGTTCAATGAATGCCTATTGGATCTTGCAAGTGCCTGAATATCTGAATTACAAACAGAAGATGCTCAGGATGACAAGAAGTCCCCTTTCATTTTATAATAGCTGTCTACTTCAGGCACACTGTCATAGCAAGGAAATGAGCACCTATGCTTTAAGGAGAGTTAACAGAGAGCTGATACAGAGCTATCGGCCAGGGACGATGGAAAGAAAAGCAGCTTCATGAGTTCTAGGGGGCAGTTCTTTTTTCCTCAATACATCACATATCAAGATGAAATGAATCCAACATGTGAAACAAGGACCTCTCCTGCAAAAGCACTATGGGCAGGGAAATAATTCTTTATGAAACCGTTATTTCTTTTCTGTCTTAGCTAGTAACTGGGATTTTTTTTTCCCATTTAAGAAGTCAAGTCTTCTACTTTAAATGTTAATAAAATTTACTTTTCTTGTATCTGAAAGTAGTTTACTATCCTTTTTGGAAGCTTGGTATAATAGAAAGTTCTTGATCTCTTCACTTAGTACTGTACCTGGTCTATGTTTCTGCTGCATTCTTCTTATAGAACTGTGTCATTTGTTTTCTGGTATATGCAAAGGAATTGTGTTACCAAAAAGAAATTTCGAGATAAAATTATTAATATATATATATATTCAGCCTAGAACTTATCTACCCGTTCGCTTTTTTTCTCATGTGTTCTTTATTACTGAATAGGATTTGACAAGCATTTTTTTCTCTTACTCTCTCAGGACTTACAAAACTTCTGTCTCTCTGTCTTTATAAACATAGAGAACATAGCTTGTTGCCTTTTTTACTCTTTTTTTTCTTTTGTAAAGTTTTGTATTTTAAATAACTAAATCATTAAAAGCCTTGCAGAACATGCAAGACCAATATAACATGCCATCCACCATAACAAAGCTATGTCATATTTAAGCTCTAGTCTCTATACTTACTATCTCTAGTACTCTATACCATCTTTAGTACCATTATGGCACATTAGGTAGGGTTATTACTATGTAAATTAGCCAAATAATGAATACTGTGGAAGTGTTCATTCAGACCAATACTGTATCACTCTGAATGTGTGGAAAAGTTCGCTCATATAAATGGGATCACATGAAGGTCAATGTCTGTAAAAAAAAAGTATATGTCAAAATAAAGTAAGAATCAATATCAATATACTCTATTTTCACATCATAAACATATATAAATTTGTCAGTCACAGGAAATATATTGTGTTCTTTTCGGTTTGTAATTGCAACATCATTGCTTACCTACAGTAAGTTATAAAGCATGCCTTCAGGCATGAACTGCCCTTAAAATAAAATCCCACTATATTATTACTGTAAATTGACAATCTCTATAAAGCTAGTGTCTCAGAAGCTGAAGCTGTATAATAAAACTTGTATGCCATCTATGCTCAACTGCTAACCGTCTTCTTCAACTTCAGAAAAACTTGCTTTAGTTCAAACTAAGTAGAAAGATGTATCTGCCAAGCAGGTCTTACATGTGGAGCAAAAAGAAGAAAGAGAAAGTAGATTGGTGAGGTAGATTGAGTAGAGTTCAACAGATGGTGCTTGTGGCAGAAAGAAGGAAATATTTTCTCTTTCAGGAAAGGTACCACACAAGCTACAGAGGTAACATTCACTTGAGATGCTAACACTTACCATTGTAGCAGGCAATTTTTGTGTGTTTCGTGCAGATTTTTCAATTAGCCAATGCAGTTGGATCTATTTGTACCTTGAAAGCAGGTGTAGCCAGTAATAAATGCTTGTGGTGATTCATTCATCTATGTATGCCTTGCACAGGTGAAATTTTTCAGATCTGTGGATGGAATCTGAGATACATTTTTCAAGGCTGTTGAATTAAGAATGTTACTAGGCCCATTCCAATGTTCTGATTAAATCACAATATTGTACAAAGGCTGGAATGAAGAATACTTCAACATGTGTTTTATTCAACAAAAGCTGATTAATTAATACCCACAGGAAAATGTATTTCAGTTTATAGAATAATTAAATAGTTTGGGTTGGAAAAGACCTTTAAAGACCATCTAGTCCAACATCCCTGCAATGAGCAGAGACATCTTTGACTGGCTCAGGTTGCTCAGAGCCCCACCTAACCTGACCTTGAATGTTTCCAGAGATGGGGCATCCACAACCTCTCTGGGCAACCTGTTCCAGTGGTTCAACAACTTCCTTGTAAAAAATTTCTTCCTTACATCTAGTGTGAATCTACCTTCTCTCTTTTAGTTTAAAACCAATACCCCTTGTCCTATTGCAACAGGCCCTACAAAAAAGGAGTTAATCAAGAGCAATCTAGTAAGAGAGAACAATGGGGATAAAGCTTGCCTTAAATTTTACATCTAACTCTTCCAAGGCATTGTATCAAATGAAATCATACCCAATCCTGCCTTTTTTTGGTTGACATTTTAGTCATATTTTCTGTCTTCCCCTTCCCTCTTTCCCTTTTTATCAGGTTTTCAGGATACTTCTGCTATTGTTGTCTGTCTCACTGTTTTTTCTGTGTATTTACCATTCCACAACTGCAATTGGAATCATGATCTGAGTACACAATGAAAAGTTGGCTTTGATGAGAACTCCTTCACTGCTCTCAAGTTATCGACTTTTCTCTCTGCTCAGTCTTTTCTCCTATTACTGTTACCACTACAAATGTTCAGGAATGGGGCACATTTGAATTTCTGCTGAAAATCTGCCCAAGATCAGCAGAGTATCTTATCTAGTGTTTCCTCCATATAAATAAGAGTCTTTGACATTTCAGGAAGTCTCTGTTTTGAAACTTTCTTCCTACAGATGTGGTGAATCCTGATTATTTTTAACCATTTGTCTACCGTACAGCCCATCACTTCCTTTTTTTGTATTTGATATTATCAAGACACTACTAAAATGAATCATTTCTAAGGAAAGGATATGTTGAGTTACAAATATTTTTATACTAGCATTTTTAATTCATGACCCAAAGAAAAACAGCTGAAATAAATGCAGCTATTTATCACATGTACTTTCCTGTCAGGACTGAAATACGTCAGGGAATCAAAAGCGGTTGAATGATTGTATCTTATGAAGTCACTACCACAACCTATCATAATCCCTTGCAAAAGTAAAGTGAAGTGCAGACTGAAAAAGACTAGTTTCACAGCAATGAAATAAGTTTGTATATTCAGTATGTAACTATGAGCTGCCAGAAAATAAGTTTTTTACTTAGCTACTTGAAATATCCTTGCTATCTCCTTATTTCATTACTAGGGTCAGCTGGAAAGTATAGTGTGTGAAACTGGGTATTGCTGTATACAAGTCTTCTCGATTAAAGCAGTCAAATACACTAAATGCTTAGTCTGTACGGTGACAGGGGCTGCACAACTATCTAATTGCATAAGTAAAATCACCTATTAGAATCATTTTGTTAAGCTCTGGCCTTCTTTCTGATGAAAATGTGTGGTTTTGATCAGGTAGGCTAATCGTGAAAAGGGTTCTACATAAATGAATTGCAGTGGCTGTAACAGAGCACTGCTTGATTGTATTATGTTAACTCTGTAAGATGTGTTATGAAGATTTTGTCCTTTTTTAATGTTTGACATTGACTGCTGTCATCAGTTCTGATTAAAATACTTTTCCAGAATATCTTCACATACAGTGAATTGTATTTCTTCTTTTGTATTTTGTCCCATTGTATTCTTATTGCAAAGATCACTGCACAGAAGAATAAAAGCTCTGACCATGAAACAGTTTTCTGCATTTTGATGAAATAAAATATTAAAGTTAAATTGCCTGTATCTTACCAAGCATCATAGGGTTCTTTAGAGTTTAGTGGAAATAAGTAATTACAGAGTAAAATAAAGGCTATTTGAGATGGTGGATGCTCAGGGGCTTGAGACTGGATTTTTCACTGCCAGGTCAGTGGTTTGAAGCTGACCCATTTCAGTGGAGACTGAAAGTACTTACCTCCTGATAGCTCACCACTGTCTGTAAGAAATTAATTTTTGAATTAATCTAGATCTGTGTAGATGTGTGTTTAGGATGCAGAAAAAGATGTTATACTCACCTAAAGTTTCAGAAGATAAAAAGGGATACTTCTAGAGACTTTATTGTAAGACTGATATTTCACTGAAAATGCAGGTAATAGCAATAGAGCCTGCATTGCTGTACCTCCATATTTGCTCTCTGTATCAAAGACTTGAGTTTCTTAGACTATTCACAGACTACTACAGACAATAACTATTCTTTTTACAACATACCTTGTTAAACATAAGGAGAAACTCTATAACTACTACAAAACAAAACTACTTCCATAAGCAAAATCCAGTGTAAACAACTGCTGCAGAACTGGACCTTCAACAAACTTCAAGATCAAAAAAATGTTTACCATGATCTTAAAATGTAGAAAAAGTCCAGGCTGATATTTGATGGAAGTACATTCAGGAAAAAATGTTATACACAACCCCAAGAAAAACTTTCTCATGGTTTTTTTAGGAAGACACCTTTCAGATTTCTAGTTGTTAATTAGGCTATTACTAAAAACAAACATAGCCTATGAGTGATCTTTATTTAACTGGTGTTTTCCTTTGGTTAATTTCATGAAATTATTCTTCTACCTAGTCTGTGTAAAAAAGTCTAGTCTAAGTGAGACATCCATAGTTTATTTATGTGTGCATTTCATTCTGCTATTAAATAAGCATTTTTTTCTTATTAATACCATTATGACGTGTTAGCTAGCTAGTATATATTCTGAAATAGTCACTGTTTATTTTTATTGCTGAAATAGTAATTGTTGGGATTTTTTTCTTAAAAAATCCCTTGATTTCTTTGATTATTTTATCTTTCACAGAAACTACAGAAAATTAGGAATTTGCTGTCTTCACCTTTTAATTAAATGCACTTAATTTCTTGGTCAAATTCACAACATATGTTACTGTTCCCTGTTCTATTCAAAAGCATATCATGATTTCTGCTAAACAAAGACATATACATCTTTAAAGCGTAGGATTGTTCCAGTTATCGTGTACTGCTATATTTTCTGCTTTCAGAGCCAATTTTTCTTGGATTTTGTGTCCTGCTCGAAAAGGCTTCATAGTATGTGTGTGTATATAAACAAAGGCAGACAGATGCAAACTGGTGAAGAGAAGTATTCAGAAACAGTCAGACTGTGCTGTTCAATTAGAGACGACTAAGTATCACTGCCAGTAAACTAACTGTTGTCAGGATTACTGTAAATAAAAGAGATTTTTGGTGTTGGTTCAGAAGGATTTTATCTAGTTATTTTTTAAAACATGTATGGGTAAGGCTGACATTGTGGGCCAGTGAGTCCAAATGAATGAAGATGCTTACTAGATATTTTAATAATTGAACAATTTATGTCCTAAAGTTACTTACGTTTTGAAGAACGTTAAGGGCCAACTATCATTTGAAATTATTTTCAATGTGCTGTGCTGCATTGTGTTTCAAGATGGCAATATGAGAATGTTTATGAGTAACAACACATTAAATAGAATTTATGAATGACCCTCTATACTAAGGTGCTAAAAAAGGATCACTCCATGATTTCCTCCATGTTTCTGTAATCAAGATGTAGAAATGACTTCTGAGAGATGAACAGACAGGAAGAAAACACCAGAGTGCTGGTGAATAAAGCTTTGCAACTGATTTCAGAACACAAATGTTTTTCTTCATGTTAGGGAACAGGCAGAAAACAGGGACAAGGATCCATTGCCATCACTGTGACACCCAGTGGCTCCATAAGAAAGATGGTTATTGGTAAAGATTAATTGGACAGCCTGGGTGTGTTTGTTGGCTTAAGCAGTTGATATTTTGCTCTGTGTAAGCAATTTTGATTTGGTTCTATTAATAAGATCTGTTGCTATATTCTATCTGCTTTCACAAAGTATTTTTTTTTGGATGTAACCAATATGGACCTCAATATGGACCCTCAATTTATTGAGAAACCGAGTTTCAGCTACTTTATGTCCTTCTTTCTCATGGCATTGTTCTTTCTAGGTCTATGACCATCAAATGTACTTTCCTCTCAGGATCCAGATGAATCAACACTCTGACCATGTTACAAGACTCATGAATGTTTTTAGGGAAAATGTATAAGAAGGTTACCAGGGCAAGGGAAGCTCACATTTTGGGTATTCACTTTATCTGGCTGTAAATAGGCAGGTTAGAAAACTGAATTTTTAAATTCAATGGATAATTAGATAAAATAGATGCAGTTCGTTAGTGTACCATTGGACACGATTGGCAATTTAGCTTCATTTCCTTTGTAGAAGAAAAGTAAGTGTAGCAAAGCTATCCTTCTAGGATAAGATAAGTAATTTTAGTGTGTAATTGTCATTTATCATTGACATAGCTCAAAATCCAGTGCTAAGAGTCCGTGTGACTACCATCTTACATTATCATATAACGATTGCTTACTTCACAACTTCAATGTGTTTATTTTGTAATAACCCTTTGTGGCCAGAAATTCATTTGATACCCAAGGAAGAGAAACACAAAGAAGAGCTCTTATTAACATGCCCAACTCCCATTTTTAAATCACTTTGATGCCAAAATCTCACTGAGTACCATTGATATTCAAGCACATAAGGGCCATATTTAAAATTATTAGTTGTGAAATACCAAGGTATCAAAAATAGGTCAATAAAGTCAGAATAACAGTAATTAACATTTTATAGTAAACAACATGAGAACCAGATGCATGTTGCCATACTTTCTTTAGTTGTTACTGCTGGTGCTATTCCTGATCCTGAACAGTAGAAACTGTGTTGACTTCATCTACTCTTAAAGCTGCTATGCAAGAGTGAATCTGATGAACAGCTTCAAATCAAATTTTCTACTTTCAAGCTTTGCAGGAGCATACAACCATCATTTAGGCAGGTAATGTGCTATTGCAGTGTGGGAACATACTGACAGTTTATGGTTTGGAGGCTAGAAACTCAAAGGGTGGCATCGTTCAAAAAAAACCAAGAATAAAGTGCAAAAAGCAACTCTCATCAGCCACTTGAGGACCTGTATCTCAAGAAAGGGCTTCTCAAGACTTATTCTATATTAATCCCTATGGATTTTTTTTTCAGATTCCATTAAAATTCTCTTGAAATAAGAGCATCTGTGTGTAAAAAAATGCAAGCTTGTAGGCTGATAAAGTTTAGCTGCACTATAAAGGACCCTGAAGACATTTAGTAGATTAAGCGTTATTGACAAGAATTTTGAGCAATATAAAGTACCACTTAAAATGTAACTTAAAAGGAAATACACAAAGGTAGCAACTAAACTTGGCTACTTCAGCAAGAAAGCACAATTTCCCATGTGTTACCTTCTAGCATGCTATTATTTAAGATATTAGGAACTGGTGTCCAAAGGTGATTTGTGTGACAGAAAATTCAATTAAATGCTTATAGGTGTTTTCAGAAGTGCCAAAGTAAGTTAAGCAGTTGCCTCATTCAAAAAGTTAATACAAATGGTGAGTTGCCACTGAACTCATTTATCCATAGATATAAATGATTCTAGGACCTAAACAAGTTTACAGATTGCAGGGAAAATATTCAAAATATTAGTCTGAAATAATTCAGTGGTTCTTATGAGTCTGCAGACAGGCTGGAATTTGTGCCTCTCCAGAGTGTTAACTATTTAATCATTGATTGTATGGTAGAAAAAAGGAAAAGAGAACAATTTTACAGGAAGCTCTGAAATTTATGACTTCTCCTAAATATCAAAACACCACGCCTGCTTGAAAGAAATTCCCAAGACAGAGTTTTGGACAAGTATTCAGGAGACATATCTCTATGTGCTTACCTTTTATTAACATTCTTCCCTAGGCATTCCTGTCGTCACAGAATCACACAGAGTCTCTGAGTGGTGAAGGGGGCTTGAGATCATCTAATCTGATCCACCTGCTCCGGCAGGGTCAGCTACAGCTGGGTGGCCAGGACTCTGTCCACTTGTGCTTGAATATCTACAAGAACAGAGACTCCATGATCTCTCTGGGCAACCTGCACCAGTGTTTGATGACCCTCACCATAAAAAAGAAGTGTTTCTTATGTTCAGAGGGAATTTCAGGTATTTTAAATTGTGTCCATTTCTTTTTATTGTGTAACCACTGAGAGGAGTCAGGTTCCCTTATCTTTTTTCCCTGTCATATGATATCTATACATATTGATAGGATCCCCTTGAGCCTTCTCTTTGACAGGCAGAACAGTCCCAACTCTCAGCCTCTCCTTGCTCGAGGAGTGTCCAGGTCATTAATGAATGTCTTAAGCAGCACTGGTCTCAGTATCAGCCTCTGGGCTATACACTGACTCGCCTCCAGCTGGACTTTGTGCCGTTGTGTCAACCCTCTGGGCCCAGCCATTCATCTGTTACCTGATATTAGTATTCTCCGCTAGGCATCTCTGTTGTCTAGTGTTAGAACACAGGATACTGGGCTAAATGGACCTGTAATGACTGTTATAATATTCTTCTTTTAGCAGCTAAGGTAGAAAGAGTTTGTTCCTAAATCAGATAGTCCCAGGACAATCTGTCCTCCCAAACACATCCTCAGGTCTGCAAAGTAAGAACTAGCATAATCATATTATAAGCATATAATGAGAACCATTTGGACTGATGTGCCCTTTCATTGATATTAAAAAGATGGGATGACAATAAAGCTGTGATGTTTTAAGTTCCCTGGCACCCACACCCCCACCTCCTTACCCCAGGATTACATGAATATCCATAGTTTAATTTTCATGCTGAGCACCTTTGTCCTTTAAATGGCCTTGACAATCCTAGCTTGTGAACTAAGTCCATAGAAATAAATGTATATCTTTCTAAATGGTCTTCATCATAATTTTATGTAAATTACGTAAGGAATAAATTAGTGCAAAATTTCTTGTTTAGCTTCAACCTCGGCATGTAATATATTAACTCAGTGTGAACGTCTATATTCGCATGTCACATGCCATTCTATTATTCTTTGCTGGCATAAAAAGAAAAGACAGAACATTTAAAAATATATTATAAAAATAATACATCAAAAGGAACAAGCAGCTTTGATCCTCACATCTAATTAATTGCACATTGGATAGATTTAGCTCATACAAATGTGGGATAGTTACTTCACTGTAAATGATTAATAACAATGTATGAACAGTTGTTTGTTTTTTCTTCATTCCTTTCAAATGCAAAACCACAGACACCTACAGTTCAAGCATCAGGAAAAAGGTTAAAGCATGCTATGTCTGACTTCTTCCTAGTTATCTATGCTATGGAAGGTCTGAGAAGCACTCATCTCCCAAGAGCTTTTAAGGAATTCATTTCATAAGCAGGTAGAACATGTATGCACTTCCTGGAGGGTAATTTGTAAGTCAATACAGATGATCTCATACCAATCAGTAAAACATTAGGCTGTAATTTATAATGGCTAGTACATCAAGATCCATACTTTACACCTATACAGCAATTGATGTATATTGCCAATTCCCTTGGGATATATGAAGACCTTGGGGACAGACATAGTATGATTTAGAATCATGAGGCACATCACAAGCTTCTTTGATCTAGGTATAAAAGGAAACATAAAATAAACCTACTTTTCTAATGAAAATTTCAATGTAACCACCAAGTGTTTTGACTTCTTTTACTCTGCCCAAAATGCTGTAGTTCAAACCTAGAATTTTAAAGATATCTTTTGCATTATAATCTTTAATGTTTACAATACTATTCAAGCATTAAATAAAATAATTTTTTTCAATTACTCTTTGACAAAATCCTGCCAAACACAATAGGTATGAATAGTCCATGATGAGTGATATTTACCTTCTGTTACACAGCAGTTACTCATAGGTTTTGCAAAGTATGATTTCACAGCAAATGAATCACTATAAGTGTCCTCTGGTTTGTGCTCTGAGTATGTTTGAACGTGTATGTGTGCATGCATGTATCATATAATTCTTTTGTAGTTCCAGATATTCTACAATTTCTTTGGGATGGCAGACATTTAGAAAGTGAAATGTGCGTGTTTTCCCAGCAGGAATCAAAGCAGAAAAATAGTATAACTTAGATAACCTTTCTGCCAGGCTCCCTCCATGGTGAAATTCCCATTTCAACATCTTTCCCAGAGCTGCGTTTCCTCCCTCTCTGTGCTTTACTGTTTCTACACCAATGGTTGCAAGTAGGAGGTGCAGTGAAAGGTGAAACTAAAGTGTTTTGATGCTGGGGGCTTTGATCCTTCCTGCTGAAGCCCTCAATCAAGTTCTGAGTAACTTCTGAGAGGAAGGATGGTCTTCGAAAGTTTTTCATTCCTTTTTTTGTTTCTGCAGTTTTTCCCACAGAAGGGCGTATTCAGATTCCTAAAGAAGGCTTTGAAAGGGATCCAAAGAGGCAATCACATGCATGTGCAATTGTTTTTCCACCAGGCAAGAATATATGGAATGTGGATGGAGTTTCAGCATAGCTCTGTGCATGTGAGTATCAATTGAAACTGGGTAGGTATATTCCATTAGCTTCTAGGTAAATTAATGTGCATATACACACTGAATTACTAACTTCGTAAAACAAAGCAGGAAAACCTATATGCATTCAGTTCTTACTATAGAGTTTAATTAGAAGGAATATCTTTAAGGGTGAAGAGTGTCCCTGAGCAGGACAGACTTCACAGTGTCTTGAGAACGTTATTCTACCAAGTATAGGATTTATGAAAGGAAAAATGAACTCTAGCCATGCTTCTTTTGTACAAATAGGACAGTCTGTAAACTTTCTTTCTATAGGTTAATACTAAGTAGAAACAAATATTCTCCAAAGACTATGCAATATATTCTTTCTCTTCAGTTAAAAAGGTATAATTGAAATCTATGTAACTTATTAAGCATTTGAAATGTAAGTTAGTTCAAAGGAATCTGATTTTCCCATTCAAAATAGATAGCAGATACAATAGCATTTGCTCTTAATTATTGTCTGTCATTTTTTATTATATTCTTGTTTAATTCAAGTTATCCAGCAGGACAACAAAAAAGCACCATGTGAGCTAAATAACTACTGCAAATAATACGAGGAGACTGACCGTACGTACTTGCAAACAACATACTGTTTATGTCTATGTTTTTCAGTCTACAGATCCATACACTGTGGCTATGAATAAGCGATACAATTGCAATGGTTAGGGTTTATTATTAGATAACATAAAAGCAAAACCACAGCACATTTGTTGGGTACATCCTTTGCTCTGAAAATAACAATAGTTCGTAGTATGCATTTATTGCTTGCACCGTTGTTTTAAGATAAGAATCGTCTAAAGTTACCTTCTATTATTTTTAATTTTTTAATTTTATTTCTATCTTTACTTCCTAGGAGTTCCCTATATGTCTGTATCTGAGGGCTTATATGGAATGGCATAATCCTTACAGAAATTTGACTAATTACTCCTCATTAATTGAACTTTAATTTTGAAACTGAGCTTCCAAACTATATAGGTAGACCAAAGAGAAAAAATAGTAAAGAGTAAAGTATACCTTCTAATTTTATGCCTCGGTCTAAAGAAAATAGATACAGTGACTGTTTAGAAAAGTAGATAAAAGTTATTGTCATTCAAAGGATGTTTACTGGATGTAGTTTGCAGGACTGTTAGTGAATGAAGCATGACCCATTTATCTTTGTTTGACTTCTCTCAGTTAACTGTGACCCAGTGTTGTTGGGTTTATTGTACCTTTGTTTAAACTTTGTTCCTCTGTGAGGAGCTGTGGCTTCTGTGTTGCTCAGCATCACTGTACACCATGGATGACATTTCCTCTGATCCTTAAAATGCAGTATTTCAGATGTTATATCACACCTCTGAAAAGTAACTTGCTAAGGAAAATGTAGCTGTATTTTACTGAAAGAACTGATGCTTCATCAGGTTGAATTTCACCCTGTAGGTTATTTAAGCCCAGCGTGATGTTATAGAAAATGAAAATGGAGGGCAAATTCCTGTCTCCTACTGAAGAGATGTCATTGAGGGGGGAAAAAAACTCAACTAACTCCTACACCCTTGCCCTGATACCTTAAAAACAAAGATTTAACTGTGCTGAACTGGAGAAAAACATTAATTTCTAAGAGGAATGACATACTGATAATTTGGCCCTTGCTTTGCAGATCAGCTGTATAAAATCAAGTTTACAGGGTCTTGGTATAATCTTGTTTACAGAAGGTTAGATGAACTTTTTTTCTTTGTTTATTTGTTTGTTTTGTTTTGTTTTTTCTTGTTTCACCTGATTTTAGATGACCATTCTCTACTTTGTCATCAGGTTCAGATGTCTAAGCTCTGTGGGACAATCTGGCTCTATATTAGGATTTCTTTCTTTTTTTTTTTTTTATTTAGTGGAAATTTTCTGTGTCTCATCTGGGTGTCTCATCATTCTTTTTATTTACACTCTTTCCAGTGTTCAAGATCCCCCACATTTGCTGACGTAGGTCCACCATTTCTCTGCTGTTACCAAACCATGCTATACCTCAGTAGAAGTATAGTGAGTGACCTGCTCTGTTATAAATCTTTGCATATTTATGTTCAGGAAGTGAACAGTAGTGAAATTCCTGATAGTAAATAAAGTGCATCATGATGGAAAGATATAAGGCAGGTTTGTTTTTTTTCTCTTCCATATAGAGTTCTCTAAAAATTCAGTACAACTATAGTCAAAGAAGAGAAGCAATCTGAGAACCTGAGTCTCTGCTTCATAGCAACATTGTTTACAGAAAGTTAGCAGAAAGTGGGAAGTCCAGAACTTCTTGGATGTCTAATTAACCTGTAAGTATGGCTGTAGGGACTAAAATCTGGTTAATTGCTAGTTGGGTGTAAAATGATTGCTTTCTCTTTCATCCTTTTCTTGGCTAATTTTTAAGCTTTCAGAGTCACTGCTATAGTTCTTCTCCCCTTTCTAAGAAGGGAGGTTGTACCAGCATGCACCCTCATCGGCATGTTACTTTTCTAAAAGCTGCTCTTTTCCACTACAAGGCACTGTGATGCACTGAAGAAAAATGTATTGGACTTCTTTTTTCGCTTGTTTATGTGGGTATCTTTGGCCATCAAAATGCAATCTTCCATTTGTCCCTGTCGAGAACTGTGCCCTGAGCATGTACTACCACAGAATGAAAGAATGTCCTAACAAATGCGTTTAGACATTACTCTGGATCATTGTTACAGAATAGATTTTTAATGCATTTATAAAGTTGCATCTTCTGGTTAGCAAGAAAAGACATGATTTGTCTGATAGTGATGATATTGTTAAAAGCCTTTTAGAAACTGCAGAAAGTGTTTGAAACATTTATTTTATTTTGAGCAGCAACACCTTATAATGCAGTGCTGAATTTGTAATGTATTATATTGGGCTTGTCCTTCCCTTCTCAGCATTTCCTATTTAATGTAAGGACAAAATTGATACAATAAAGTGATTTTATATGTTTATAATATGAATTATAAGTTTTATACATAAAGTTTCCAGATATTTCTTTCTGCTTCAACAAACTTTTATCCCTTCTTTTTTCCTTCCCCTTTCATATCTGTGTTCATAATTTTAACTTATGCATACAGTTTATATTTGAATACAGAAATGAAAGCAACTTAATTTGCAGTTCGTATCTTCATTTCCTCCTAGAACTTTTCATATAGCTGTATGTTATTAAGTCTATCCTCGTTAAGCCTTTTTTCCAATCCAACATAGTTTGCTTTTACTGATTTTAGATAACACCTAAACAAAGTTTTACAAAATGGGATTGTTACCTTTCAAGGTTTAGATTTGAAATTAATTCACAACCTGCAACAACATGTAATGCCCAAGCATAGATGAATAGATAAAGAGAAGGTTTGTCAGTTGGACAGACTACAGATTTTGAGACCTTAGATTATGGGAAAAGGAATAGGGAAGACCCCATACCTCCCCAAAACCCCACACCAAGCACAATGCTAGTGTAAATCAAGGCAGCTCCAAGTTAATACTGCTCCACTGATATTCACTTATAACAGCTGAGGATCTGGTTCTGTGACTATCAACCCTATGCATAGAGGTATCTCATAACACTACTTGTGCTGAAACCTATTGCATATTTGTCAATTTAGCTTGCTGTGATCCTTGGCAGTGAAAAGCTGTATTGTGCAACGTGTTCCAGAACCCTAGCAGTGATGTCCCCAGTAACTGATCATTTCCCCTTCTGCATATTTACAGCCGGATACTTCTATAACACATTGTCCCATGCTATGTTAAAGATGTCTCAGTTAACTTCATGCAGACAGCACCATGCACAGCCAGGTTAAGATGCTATGCCAGGGACTTGGAGATGTGTAGCTTTGCTCCAGGTTATCAGAAAAGGAGTTTGACAGAATGCAGCATTATATTTTCCCTCTTTTTCTTTGTCCATTTACAGGAATAATTATGTAGGGTACAGCATCCTACCAATGGAGTTACATTGCTTTCAGTTCTAGAGCTAATGTAGTTGACAATGACTAGATATCTCCAAGGAATGTGGTATAGATATCTGTAGATGTAATCTGTGTTTTCCAGTTCCAATTTACTCTAGTCATTCAGTTCATAGTGTTGCCAACAAACTATTGTGTTATCACAGGTAAAGGAAAACCAGTCGGTGGTGTGGGTTTGTGAATGTGTAACTTCATCACTGAAGAAAAAAACATACTCTCTACAGAATTCCTGAATTCACCGGTTTCCTAAATGTTCCAAATAATCTTATCCATTTTCGCTAAAACAGTTGAACTTCTGTATAGCGCAACTTGGTATTCAAATATGAGTGAAATGGCAGCTGAGACGATTTTGCAGCCCAAAGGTCAAGGCAGAAACACAGACCTGTTGAGAATCGAATGCAAGACCATTCTCCAAACTGGTTAGGGAGGAAAATTTGAATCCCATACATAATCTGTAATATAATACCACAGTTGCAATCCCTCTCTCCCCTTCTGTTGCAATGGAGATGTCTTTTTCCCTGGTGAAATAGCTTCAAAAGGAGAAAAAGATATTCCACACTTTCTCTTTAAATAGATTGAGGTTTGAGCATTCTTCCAGAACAGCTAGGATTTCATTTTCAGAGACAATGGCCCTAAGTGAGGAACTCCAAACTGTTAGGTAACCAGTGTTATTTGGGAGGGAAAGAGGTTTGCTGTGAATCCTGATTTCATACACATGTGTTAGGAAGTGTTAAAGTATGACAAATAGACTGAGCAGCTGAAGATATAAGGTGCCTAGAAATGGATCCTTGTTGGGTTTAATGTCTATTAAGTGGGGAGCTGTGAAGCATCAGGAACAGAACTCTCTGGTGTACTGACAAACAGAACTTCAGGTGTCTGGCAGATACTAATCTTTGAGCTTCTGTGTCTGTGGAGCTTACCTGCTTTTGACCTAGGCAGAACTAAGCACGAAGCGCAGTGATATATCTGGACATGTGTAGTCTTTTTTTGGTCAAGCTGACATACATTTCCTGAGAAACTTATCCCCATAGCTCAGAGTTCTGGATTTCAATAGACGAGCAAGCACCTAAAAATGAAAAATTGCCAGAAAAATTGCCTAAATAAGGCAATTGGGGTTTTTTTTGTATGGGATCAGCACTGATTACTATTGATTTCAATGAGAATGGGAAAATTGACTTAGGAACATTTCAAAATATAACTTACTTAATGAAAATCCTAAAACTTTAGATGATTTTTCTGAGATGTTCTAGTAATTTCTAAGAACAGAATCTCAGTTTTGCCTTAGGAACGTGCTTTTTAGAAATTCTGTTTGTGCATGTTTTCTGCTGTTCTGCAATATCAATAGAATTAGAACCGGACAAATTATTTGTTCCTACAAAATATTTGGATTTGTGCATGCACTGTTTATCTATGACTTTCAGTCATAATTTGCAAAATTGCATTTATTTGTACACTTGTTCATAATACTGTTTCTGCTGCATCACGCTATCACATGGCTTTTTAAAACGTCTTTTTGAAATTTAGCCCTGATTGTCCTTCTTAAGACATAAGAAGAGATTAAACTTCAAATATCAGCTTCTTTCTCTTTAAAGCTTATTAACATCTAATCAAGATTAGATATGTGGTCAGGCTTCTGGGGGAGGTGTGTCAGCATGCAATAACATGCAGAATGCAGTACAAATTGTTCCATACTTATTCATCCTTATTAGTTTGACAGGAAGGCTATATGGCTGCTGGAAAGTAAAAATCTTGATTGAAAAAAACAAAAAGGGTTCTTTCCATGATTCTGTCACTCATTCAGTGTTTCTACTTTTTTTTTTTTCTTTTTATTATTATTACTATTCCTTCAGGAAGTTGATCCATCAAATAGAGGAGGACAACAGTTTACTCTGAAATACTATGATTTATTTGAGAGTAGTGATTATTATCCTACTATTTAAAATAACTGTATGTTGTTAATTTGTCTTATATCAAAGAATAATGTATTAATTAATAATGAATTAATGTGTCATTAATTGATACAAAGCCCCAACAGAATTATAATAGCCAACATCTGATATTTACCAAATTATCTTTCTGACCTAGAGAAGCTGCTTTAAAACAATTAAAATTAATGTAATTTAGTTTTTTTTAAAAATGTCCTTAACTTCCCACTATAGAAATATGCTGTATGTTGTATATAAAATTAGAAAATAGTCTCTATCTTTGGCATGAAACTTCCTGAACTACATTTTCTCCATCAAATCAGAGAGGCTTATTTCGCCTACTGATTTCAGGAGGAGTAAGAACAAATCCTTGCTTCACTATTACTCTTCTCAAACGTCTTTTTTTTTTACAATCATGTAGTTAATGTTTTAAAAATAAAACTTTCCTACAAATTGTGGTAGTATATAATTCTCTTCCCTACCAGAATCCATACATTCCCATTGACAGGGGTTAACCACAAAGCCTCTCTCATGACTATCATATGTGAGGAATGCACATCTAAATATTGCATTCTTCTCTGGGAGCTCTTTTTATAAAATATAATATCCTTTACTAAAAATAACAGCTGTCCAGCCTTTCTTTCTCTCTATTTCTCCTCACCCAGTACTCCTCTTTAAATTGCTTTCAACATACTGAATATAGCTAAGATTATTTCTTGATTCCTGTTCTAGACACACTGTATCACCTACAGATTTACCTGCCTGCCCAAGAAAAATCTTTTTATAAATTCAGTTTCAGAAGAATACCTATTCCAATTTTGTTTGTGTAACTTGTACTGAAAATGGAGTAAGATAATTCTCCAATAACCTCTGCTCCATACCGTACACATCATCTGATATTTCTTGAAACAATAGGATAGTATTCTGCGTAATTTAGGAAATGACATTGGCTTTTAATATATAAATCTCTTTTAATATCTTAAATCTCTGAGTCCTATCAATTTATTTAATGTTGGCAGAAAATAAGTTTTGTGGAGTCAAAAATATTTTGAGACAGTGAATATAAACACAGATGTGGGTGAATTGTATCAGAATTTAAGATGTATATGCATTTGCTGCATTTTGGTTATCTCCTCACTTCAAGGTTCTCTAGCTGAAGGTACCAGTGCAGGGTTAAAACTGGTTTGAAAGAAATTACAATAAAACTTAAAAAAGATATGAGTCTAAATAGGTGCAGTGAAATAAAGTGCCTGCTTTAAAACAAGTAATTTAATAATGATCTGTTCAATAATTTCTCTCTGAATAGTGGAAATATGTTAAGTAAAATTAGATCTGCTGTTGTAATCTTGTAAGTGCTTTTTTTTTGAAAATAACGAACATCATTATTAAAGAAGTGTTGGGACGCACCAGCAATGATAAGGGTTTGATTTCCACCAGTGTCCAAATGAATGTGGTGGGCTAAAAGCAAAACCAAGCCCAACAACAAATTCCATACTCCAGATAATAAGTTATCCAGATGCTGCATATTAGCTAAGGCAGTCAGATTCCAGGACTGTTAACGAGTACTGGTGTTGGTCTTGTAATGAAAAAAGCATTTATTCTCAGCACCTTTATGCATATGTTCATCTTAATATCAGGTAATATCAACATGCCATTTGCCAGTAAGTCTGATTTAGACTCAGCCTTAGAGTTTAAAAATCTATTATCAGCTTTTTTGATTTTTTTTTCCAGAATATAGGAGGAAAGACAGCAAATCTCAGTTGGACTCTGGGTCAGGAGCTGTGGCCTAGAAATGTCTTAGTTTCTAAAAGATGCTCTATAAACGATTTCCCATATACTTGATTATAACTCAAGACCATACACCATGGCAACTTAGCTTCCACCAAAAAGGAATGAAACACAACTTTACCTGAAATACCCAGAATCTGAGGTATAATATAGTGATTTTTTTTCTCTGTCCTTCAGAATAATATAGCACCTCTCCTTCACCCTTCACCTCTAAGAAATCCTAAAAAGAGTGTATTTTTGAAATAAAGTAATGATCAGATATTGATACAGAAATAGATATGCCACTTTAAGGTTTTACCAGTGTTGCTGCACTTTGTTATTCAGAATTTGCTGGAAAGCTGAAAAGCTCATAAACTTCTCACATCATATTCCATGCAAACATATCTGAGTTAGTTTAAATATTGTTCCACATGTAGGATAAACTAACTGGACTTACTTAGAAAAGCAATAGAAAGGCAAATAAAATTGTTGCAGACTGAACATTTATGTTGTCCTTTTTCTTCTTCTATTCAAGCTGTTCCATTATTTAAGAGACTGCAGCCGTTTTTCCACCTTGAATAACAGACACAAGAATATTATTTAATGAAACTGTAGATAGAAATTTCATCAACTGAAATAACATGATCAATGTTTTACAAGACCAAAATATGTTAGAAGAGCTTAGTACTGTAACTATCAAGCAATTTCTTCTGTAATATTTGCAATGTTATGGATCTAATTAATTAATGGATCTAATTAATCATTAAAATCCAGTGAGCATCAGAATATTCATTAAGTTATCCATGATCATACTTATGAAACTGCAAAGAATTAAATTACAGAGTTGATAACTACTTTCTGAAAATTGTGGACAACTGAAGTCTGAAATTACAGCAAGAACATAGGACAATGCCAAATCAAAACATTAAGAGAAAGCAATACTCAAAGACTATGTTTTTATTCACATGTAGTTTTCATCAACCAGAGAGAGTATTCTAGCCACTCCCAGAAGTGAACTTGAATATATTTTGTACAACACGTACAGCCATGTGTAGCTGGGTTATTTGGAACAAGAGCTGTAAGCCTCAAAGCCTCAAAGGTTTGCAAATATCACTGTATGGGATGTTTCCTATATTGTAATTGGTCTCTGATTAATGATAATTTCAAATCTGTGCTTTCTCCATCATTTTCGCAATGAATTTGAGAAATACAATAATGACCAGTTTTAAAATTCAACTGCCCTAATCAATAATAGTTTGCAGAAGTGAGTATTTAGTTTAATAAATTCTGGAATAGAAATGGCAAAAGAGTAATTTCAGTTTCAGGAATCTCGATTAAAATTTCTTAAGAAATGTACATAGAAGCTCAGTAGCTTCCATAAAACAACTATTATGCTTTGATCGTTGTTTTGGGGGGATGGTATTATAAATAAAGGACCAGACTCTGGTGCTTTTTCTACAGGTGCTACTTACTACAGGAACTTTGAAAATGTTCACTATTCTTCATGATTATAAGGATCCCAATACATATTATATATGAGCAAGAATGTACGTACATACAATAGGCATGATCTACAATCTTTCTGCATGGGAAGAAGTAAAGCCCGCAAGATTGTCCACACATGCAATCTGCAGCTTTAAAGATGTGAAAATGAGTTAACCACATACTTTCATCCATTCGTTTAACTTACCACCTGGGCATTTGCTCACCAGTCTTAGAAAACAGGGTAATATGTCTAGCTGTTACTAGCTAGAAAACTGAATGAATTCTTAGCTATCAAATTAGTCTCTGTCATAACCTCCTTTACCCTGTGATCTTTAATAGTGCAAGATATGATTGCACCCCTTTACCACAGATTTATTTCTAACTTATAAGTATATCGCGTACATTTTATCTTTAAATTCTAGAAAATGAAAAATCATACAGGCATATTTGTTGAATGTTTATGGGTTTTAACAGATAATAGTGGATAATAAGCACATGTCACTTTGGAAAGTTTAACAGTGAAAAATATGTTTTGCTTTCTGTTTTTACATACATGCAAATAATTCTCAGTGGCCCTGATGCGTACTTTCATATTTAATCAAAATTATACTCCAAGTATGAGTAAGTAATATGACAAGGGAACTTCTTATGCCTGATATAAATCAACGATTGCTGCCTTAATTTAAAAGCTGAGTGATGATAAGATACTGTGAATCAATAAATTTGAGCTTCTAATATTACCCAGAACATAAAACCTGTTTGTGCATTATAATGGAGCAATAATGTATCCCTTCCTAATCACTGGCATACCTATCTTTTCTTTTCTACCTTGCCTATAGCAAGCACAATAAAAAGTTTGCAAAATGTGAAGAAATTCTGATTTTTGTATGCCTGCGTTATGAATCCCTGCAGCTATTATGAAAAGCACTAAAATGCTTGAACTATGAGAATAAAACACAATTTACAGAGTACAGTTTCTTATTATTGCCTTTGAAGATAGCATCAGTTGTCTACACAGACCCGTAAAATGTTTTAAAAGTTGAAAGATACACCTTAATGCATTTATCTTTCCTTTCTTAATAAAAGATAAAAAAACCAACAACAGTCTGAATGATAAACAAACAAAAGCAAACAATAACTTACTGCTTGCCTAAGTTGACCTCATCCTTAAGAATCAAGGACTGCTTTTTGTTGACTCTAGCATTAGCTAAACTAAATCCTAAAGCATATTCTTAGATGGTGTGAAGTTGGTCTGATTGTATTCAAGTGAAGTGACGCTGGTTTTTGCTAGCTGCAGATCAGAGCCCTCACAGGACTAACCACCTGGCCATGTTTCAGAATTAACTGGGGATAAGACTGATTGTTTTGTAACTGTTTAGTAGAGGATTGGCTACCGATTAGTTCTTTTTGACCTTGTCTCTTATCCTTGTGCAGATATCTCAGTGGGAGAAGAAATGGGAATGAAGAAGGTGGATGAGGATGATAAGGAAAGAGTTATATTTTCTAGTGCAAAAAATTAATCATTTAATATACATTCAAAGTGAACTTTGTGATCTGTGGGTGATGTATGGGTGTTTCTTTTAGGTTTCCAGAAATACAGTCCACTCAATTTTATATATCAGCTGAAAAAAGAAAATGAGGCACAGATTATTGTAGCGTATCTAAGACAAGGGGAGAGCGGGGGAGAGGTTAATATTTTTTTCCTGGATTGGAATCACTTCACAAAGAATATTTTTGAGGGGTTTCTTCCATATAAATCATGCCATTCTAGTTCAAAGCAACAAATTCAAACAAGCTTGCAAAATATACAGACTAGTAAGTTCAGGATACTAATTTAGATATGGTTGTTTACATTCTCACCCCATTTTGCAAAGTGTGAAATGTTGAAAGCAATTGTAGAGACCACAAGCATTTTGGTCCTGGCTTTAAGTAAAAGAAACCATGTAAAAAGGGAGTTATTGCCTAACTTAACAAAAGCTTTTGCAATACTCACATTTTCTTTTGAACAGAAGTTTCATACACTTAAAAAATTATTCATTGGTGGAATACATCAACAAAATCTTTTTTTATCTTTAGCTATAGGAGGGAATAAAGGAGCTCATAAATATGCTTACAGCTCGTGTTTACAAAATCTGCTAATGATCTCACTAATGGAAGTTAGATCATGGAATGTATTTTGCATCAGGTTTCTGCCCTGAACAGACATTTTCTAAGGAGTCTCCGATAGATGTTAGTTTTTACTTTTGGATCTGCAGTTCTTCAATTAGAAGAATGTGTATTATGTTGGGGAATGAATCTTTCAGTGAGTGCATTTACATGTATTGGAAATTGTGGTTTGTTTTTTTTTTGTTAATTCTGTGAATCATCTTTACACATGCACATTTCAAGTAACAAAAAAAGTGTTCTGATGATTTCAAGCTTAAGTACTCAAAATTCTTTAAAGAATCCACAACACCTAGCTTCCATCTATGTGCCATCAACTGTATTTGTATGATGAGGTACTTTTCCACCTTTGACTACTGTGACCTAGAGCGAGTTAAGTTTTAGATGGACTGCATATATAAATAATATCCTTTTCCTTTTTAGTGCAGTAGCAGAGCTGAACAAAATGACTCAGGTCAAATGTTCAGATTTGATATTTGTATGATCCCACTAATAGGAGAGAGATTATAGAAAATATTCTACAGCAGGTTTATTTAGAGAGTGCAAGACTGAAAGATTTCCAATTAATTACAGTTAAGAGAACAGGTACAGAACAGCTAACCTCTATTAGATTTTATTGCTCTCCTCTTGGGCTATTTAAGATACACACTAACTTTCCATTTTCCTCTGTCCTCTGGTGTAAGTATTTGCAGTATTCAACTTTGATGAATAGTAAATGCAATCAAGGACTGTGACCTGCGAACTTCTACTGTGATTCTGCCGTGAAAGTACTGCACCTTTGTGCAAGGTGAGTGACAAGGCTATCGTTTTGAGGACATCAGCAGTGCCAAGGGGAGAAAACAAGTTCCCAAGCACAGAGAAAGTTATCTTATGTGCTGACTCTGCTCCCATTTGAATATTATCCTTCAATTTAATTGGAACAAAAGGAAATCTTTAGGACCTTATTCTGATTTCATATAATTGAAGACCAAATGTTGGAGCTTAGTTTAAGAAAAGGATTCAACATTTCATGTTGCAGAGATTTAACCTCAGTAGAAAGAGGGAGATGACTAGCTATTGATGTCTAATACTAATTAACTATAAAACAAATTTATTAATCAAAATATAAAGACTTAAATCTTAGGCTTTTATGTTGGAAGAAAATCACAGCCTGAAATCTAATGTAAATACAAAACCAGAAGGTTTTCAAGCTTCCCTTCATTATCACAAGAATCCTGATCACTTGATTCTTGATATTTTTATGTTACTGCTAAAAAAATGGCATCTCTAATGCCAGGTGAACTCACATTGCATCAGTGACAAGCTAGCCACCTCTTTGAAAAGTTTTGAATTTGGGGAATTTAAACAAAATTAAATAAGTAAGCTAAAGATTTCAGTTTTTTTACCTCTGAATCCCTTCCTTTCCCTATCCATTAATGTTTACCCATGACAGTAAATAAACACTAGCCATTAGATTCTTTTTTTATAGTTACTCTTTATGTACGCCACGTATTCTTTTTACTAATTATAAAGTAAATATATCTTTTTAGAACAGATTTCCATTCACTAGGCTATCATCCTTCAGGTACTAGAATTTTAGAATCATACCATATTCAAAACCAAATATTTATTTTAGTCTTCTGTGCTTCTCTATTTCTTAAAATACTGCCACAAGCCTTGGAGAATAAGGTGGGTTTTTTTAAGGAAGTATGAATGTAATAAGTATGCATACAGAAAAAGAGACTTTTAGACCTGCAGAAGGCAAAGAGAATTAGAAAGAATTCAGCTGGGGTGAAAAAAATCATCTATTTTGGTAAGGAAGGAAATAGCTTCTGGGAAATTTTTTGAGGTACGTTTCCTACGTTAACTTTCTGAGTTTTGCGGCTGCAATGTTAGTAACACATCTAGCAGAGTGCTAGGAAGCAAATATATATTGAATAATTTTCACCTATTAGATTTGATTTTCCCTGTTCTTATGATACTTACTCACACCTCATCTCTTTCCCTCTATTAATTCAAAAGCTGAGTCAACCTAGGAGATAGTTTACTTGACTCCCTCTCTATTGAGAGCCTATACCCTAGGAACGAACTAGAGAAACAGCTAAAAGAAATTGTGTTTAATTGTTGATTTTACCAGCTATCCAGAGGGTATCATCGGAGGATTCACACAAAGTTTGTTTATTAATCAGGAAGAAGAGCAAAATGCCACAAAACATAAATTTTCTAGCTTTTATTAACTCCTGCGTACTTTCTTTGAACATTGGATCCAAACTTGCTGTTGGTAAGGGCAAGAACGCGTATGTTCTTAAGAAACACCTTACAGAAGAAAATTAAATGCTAGATAATGTGCCTTAAAAGGGTTGAGAAGATTGAAGACTGAAGAAGATTGGAAGCTAATTGAAAAACTGCAAATGCCAACATTAACAGTACTGGGGAGTTTATGCATGTTCATGGTGTATTCTTCATGGTGTATTCTTCATCCCAACATCATTAGATACCCATAGACTTTCATGTATAATAAAGACTCATAAACACAAACCTACATTTGTGCTCAGTGTTAAACTCTGCTTTCTGAAAATAATCCTAACCATTCTTTAGGGATTTCTTTGATGCAGAAATTCTGCCAATATATATTTTTAAAGCATAACTCATTGATTTATCTTCTTGTGTTTCGTTTTATTTCTTGTGTGGAATCTGCACAGCAATTAGCTGCTGAGGTTTCTGACTATTTTCTCTTTCAAATTATTCTTTTGAGGATTTCCTTCAGCCTTAGTTGTATTTAATTTATTTCTTTGCGGAGCTCTTAAACTGCAGATATGAAGGGAAGACTTAATTTTATCATTGTACCTTTTGGCTGCCTTCTTTCAATAAGTCAAATCCAAACATGGATAGGAAAATAAACTCTTAGTGTCATCAGTGATATAACAGACTGGTTCGGATTTATAAATATTTTTTTAAAGTCAAGAATTCAAATGTCCAGATTGAAAAAAATCAGCCACTGGAATAATCTCCTCAGGGAAAAGGTGTGTTCACCAGCACTGGGCGCTTTTAAGATTCAGTTGGACAGGGTACTGGGCCATCTTGTCTAGAATGTGCTTTTGTCAAGAAAGGTTGGACCAGATGATCCTTGAGAGACCTCTTCCAACCTGGTATTCTATGATTCTATGAATCTATGATTCTGTGATATGCGCATTCACAGTCAACAATTAGAGAAATCACCCCAAGATTTTTTTTCTTTAGTTACTTCAGTATATATTACAGTAGAGATGTTAAATGGTGAGCCATATTTTTCCCAAGATAATAACTTTAAACACTTGTAGTTTTTCATGTCTACTGAATGTTCACAGTTCTGGTTGGTTTGGGTTTGTATATTCCTAGAGAAAACCATGCCAGGTATTCATTGATGTTGAGGTGATGATTCATAGGTATTTTTTAAATGTTTAGTAGGAAAATATTACAGTGGAACCTTTTAACTCTTGATAAGGTTGGTTTGACTACATATCCCCCAATACAAGTGTGCTGTTTTTGATGAAAAGAGGTAATGTGTCATAGGAATTCATAATAATAATAATAGTGCATTATAGCAAATGGAAACTTGTCCAAGAGAAGAAGATAGCTACCTGAGGCAGTCAAATTGCTGTTTCCAGGTGCACTGCAACAGCACATTCAATTAAATGTTTTGGAAGACTGCAAGTGTTTCAAGTTGATGAATTCATTTTTTATAAGAAACTAAAATTTTTCCATCAAATCAAATTTTTATATGGAAGTGTGAACTGCTTAAAACATTATAAAAAACAACAAACCCAATTTCCTTTGCATATTCCTGAAGGTTTTGGGGGTAGGGAGAGAGATTTAGGTTTCTACAACAATACTGGATTTCAATGCATATAGGAAAAAAATAGTGATATGGTCTTAAGCTACCAAACGTATATGCTCAAAGTCATCTTGCATGTGACAAATTGTATAGCATAAGCATAAGCAGATAAAGGGATAACTCTGTGTCTAAAGTCCTCAAGACAAAACAGAGATGTTCAGGAATGTCAGTAAAGTCAGCTCTCTGGTAATTATAGTTGGAGCTATGAAGAAGTAGAGAGAATGCACCAGATGGAGAAGCAGCTGGGTTATGAGTAGTAGGAAAAGGGTGTTTTGGTTTTCTACTTTTTAAAACTCTTTATATTTTTGTGTGTGTGTGTAACTAAATATTTAAGAATGTGCACTGAATAACAAATGTTTCAGAAGACAAACTTCTTAATAAAAGACCTTAGATGACAGGAATCAGTTTAATTTATCTGCTTGGTCTTAAGTGCTTCCAGTGGATCTGTGCCCAACATATACGTTTATTATTTCTGATAGTTTTCAGTGTTAAAAAAGCACTAGAATTAGAAAATATTTACAAGGACGGTTGTGTTTGTCAGCTGTTGTTGTGTCAGAGGATGTGATCACATAAAAATCATAAAATCATAGAGTAGTTTGGGTTGGAGGGGACCTTTAAAGGTCATCTAGTCCAACATCCTTCATCTTCAACTGGATCAAGTTGCTCAGAGCCCTGTCCAACCTAACAAATGTTTCCAAGGATGGACTTTTACCACCATTCTGGGCAACCTGTTCCACTGTTTCAGCACCCATATCTTCTAGGAGGATTTGTTCCATGATCTCCCCAGGTACAGAGGTGAGGCTGACGGGCTGGTAGTTCCCAGTGATCTCCTTTCTACCTTTTTGGCAATGGGTGCAATGTTTCCCTTTTTCCAGTCACTAGAGACTTCACCTGACTGCCATGACTTTTTGAATATCTTGGGAAGTTACTTGGCAACTGTTGTACATCAGCCAATTCCCTCAGGACTCTGGGGTACATCTTGTCAGATCTCATAGACTTACACATATTCAGGTTCCTTAGGTGTTCCATTTCTTTCCTGATTAGGGACTCCATACTTAGATTATGTACTCTGCCCCTTTATCACATCTTTGAAAAAACAGGGGAAGTCATTATTATTATATATTAAGGGTCACACAACTCATAGGGATCACAGCAATGTAGATATCCACGTACAAAACTGTAAAATATATAGACTGTTTCTACATCGGGACAATGTAACAATCTTTGCCCAGTCAATACAATATCTGCTGCAGGGAGAAAACAGTGAGCAAATGGTTGATAATAACGTAAAGACTGAATGTGTGCTTTACTCTTTACATAAATGCAATTGCCATGATCTAATTCTAAGATACCGGCAAGGCAAGATATGTCAGAATTGCTGCAATAAATGCCCTGAAACTTGCAGCTTCATGTGCCTGACATATATCATCATTGTGAGCAGGTAACACTATGTAACAACTAAGGAAATGTGCCAGAAATGTAAGCATCCGGGTCTGATATTTCCAGGGAAACAAAGCAATCTGCTTAACTATAGCATACTTAACATTGCAAGACAAAATTGCTCATGATTTTGCAGATTGGAGGCCATCTGGGAAAGGCCAGTCAGTGAACAGATAACTAATCAAGTTGAGAGATATTTCCACTTTATGGAAGCCATCGTCCTTTGCAATGAAATCTATTCCATCACAGGTGGGAATAAATAAAAATGTACACTGAAAAGTGAAGGTGGAAACATGGAGCCAAGAACATTTGCCAGAGAATGGAGAACTGAGATCTTGGCAACGGAGCCACCAGCTTCAGCAAACGTGGGCTGCACAGGCAGGCATCATTTGTTACGAAATTGTAAATGGTGTTGAGTTTATAATGTAACCGAGCCCTATGCTTGGAAGCAAACATCTGCTTTATTATAAGAAATTAATGTTTTCTATCTGTCTTCCTGACCCTCAGTGACACATTCCCAATCCCTGAGCAGAGAGAGTAGAAATGAACACTGAACCAGCTCTTAAAAAAAAGGATATGTGATTTCCTGTAAAGGGAGAAGTCTGGAAGCAACAAAATGACTGTGGTCTATGTCAGTGTCTTGGAAAGCCCATCTGGCTGCTGACCCTGCTTCTGAGACAGGCAATGGCATGCTGCCCTGCTTTGGGCAATTAGGAGATGATGGCAGAAACCATTACTTTTAGGAGGAATAATCAACATCAATAAGTAGCTGCTGTTTTCTACTGTTTTTTACCAATCTCTTTCAGCAGCTTCCTCTCCCTTCTCATCTTCTAACACAGAAGTAACTCAGTGGTAGCCAAGCCTTTGTCACTGGGGCAAATAAAATGCAATTTTGTCCTTCTTGTTCAGAAGTCTTGGCACCATTTCTGAAAGAGTTCATAAGTGCCTTGCAGTGATCAGTACTGAGGTGTTTTTATTGCTATGCCTGCTTCAGTTACCCTTTCAGTTAAGATTTGAGATGGTGAAATGAGCTGAGCTATGATATTGCAACCCATTTTATTTTGGAAGTAAATAGCCACGAACCAAAGTACCTAAATAGGCAACACTGCCTTTGTTGACTATGTTAAATCACATAAAAAAAACTAGACTAAAAAAAAAGTCCTAATAAATTACACATTTGGCAACCTGGAGGTGCTTGATATAAATACTACCTTTTAAAAAATATATTGTTTATGAACTAAGTTTTTACATTTTAAAATATATATTTGGATTTTTTGTTTGAGTAGTTTTCCTGTTCATTATTAATTTATAATCTAAACCCATATTTAAATATAAAAAATTAAATTAAAGTCTTTGCTTATTCCATAAAAATGTTTTGAATTTTCAATTTTAAATGTTGACATTTCGTGTTTGTTCTGCACAAATGTTATTTTTAAAATTATGGAATCGTTAATAAACTAGAAAATCAATTTTTCTCCAATTAGAGGACACTGTGAGGAACACTGAAGGAATAAAGAGAAAGAGAGCATCTGTTGGCCTTTTAAAATATCTTCTAGCTTGAGACAGAATGCTCTCACAACTGGCACAGAAGTCATGGATGCCATTGATTTTCATGCTTCTTTCAGCTTTTAATTGGATTGTCCACAAACAAATGTGAGAGCAATAAAATGCACAAACCTCATTGAAACTTTCCTATTTAAATCTTGTATTCCAACAGAAATGAAAAAAATTGTCAGTAATGGGGAATAACGTGAAGGACCTCATGTTTAGTATATAAAACTTTTAAAGAATCATCTCTTTTTAAAAATATCAGGTTTTGGTTAATATAAAGAAAAAGTGCTCAGGGATCTGCCCTATTTCACACTGAGTGCTGTAATGGAACACGTGCTCTCCTTATTTATTATAAGCAGGAAACTCAACAGAACATTTCGGACACTGAGATATGCCTGTAATTTTTGAAATTTTCTGTACCGTACTTCAATGTTTATGATCTTTTCCCGAGGGAATATTTCTCTTAGAAACCACCACTGAAAATCACAGGCCTCAAAAATCAAAGGAAAGGACATGGATATGAAAAACTGAAGGCATGGTGCTGTATTAAAAAACCAACTAAAAATAAGTGAAGTAAAAAGAGCATTTCACTGCTAATTAAAAACCTTCTACATTTGAAGACCAATTAATGGAATCTCTACTGAAGAGGAAATGTGCATGTATGAACATATGCAGAGAAAGTAAGTATATGTCTTGTTATATTTAATCCAATTAGGAACAATGATGACTTTAAGGTGTGTGTTTATGAAGAAATATGGCTAAAAAAAACCCGTGAAGTATGTACGCTGACCAATGCATTAGATTCAGAACAAATAGAAGCTTTTCTGTGGACTTTGTGTAAATTAGGTCTCAAATACAGAACAGACTTGAACACTGTTCTTCCTTTGTGTAAGAATAATTTACAAAATGAAAGGGGCTGAATTGCATATTAACACAGAACAAGCAAGATACAGTATAAGGTTTAAGAAAATGAAGAACTATGTTGTAAAAGACATTATCTCCTGTCATAAAAATATCAGGATATCATTCACTGTTCTATACAGAAAGATACATAAGTAAATATGAGTGCTGGCATTTTTTTTTTACCACTTTTTTCTTTTATAATTATGATATTTTTGCTTCCTTAATTAAATCAATATCTATGGTGTAGTGCTAACACAGAAAGCGGAGGAAAAGACTAATGGCTGGAGGGGCGCTGGCTGCTTTACACTGTATTATCTACAGCTGGGAAAGACTAGCAGTGTGAATTTAGTCATTTTTGCAGAGCCCGGTTAAAATACATGCAGCTAGGAGATAATCAAGATTAATGGCTAGCAATGTACAAGGCCAGTTCTTTTGAGGGTATTTTGTTTGTTTGCTTGGTACTTGTTCTCCCCATTGCTTTTTTAATTGATTTACAAATTATTTCATCTGAGATAGCCAAAAAAATATTAAAATTCAATGTGCTTAGAAAGTCCTCCATCTTGGACTGAAGAAAGAGTTGACTCTTAAGAGATCCTTTCTCTTACTCATTTATACTTCCATAATATTTCTAGCAACGCTGTTTTATCGGTGATAATACTGTCTCTGACATCTGCTACATAAATGCACAGCATCTTTTCCTAAGAAGCAGCCAGCCAGCTGCAAAGTCTGCGATAGAAAGGTCAGAGCAGAATTAAAGTTCTGGTGTTTTGCCTTTAGCTTGGTACAGAGACAAAGTCTTTTGAAAAACTACTTCTTTCCACTGAAGCTGGATATGGTCCCTGTAGGAGAGTTCTGAATAGGCCTAATCTTCCCAGCAACAATTCTTCCTTTCCATAACCCCTCCAGTGAGTTGGCCATTATGGTAAAGGAGATGCATTTGTGAGACAGATGCATTGTGCTCTGGGGGCTTAGGAGCCTGGTTTGTGACCTACTACTAACATAAGTGGCAAATCTAATAGCACACCATAATTCCTTCACGCCTTAATATCCCACTCTGTGTGTTAAGGTGCATGAAAGCACACCTGGCTTCTAACTAATGCTTGGAGTTTAGGATTAGTGATAATTGTAGGGTGATGTATCAATGGCACCACAGAGTTTAGATCTGTGTACATGTGCTTGTGTGTGTGAGTGTGTGCCTACATGTGTGTGCGCATGTGCTTGTGTATGCACAGACACAAGGAACTTTCGCAGTCTTAAGGAACTTTCACAGCCTTAGGAACAATGTGAGCATACAGGGAACAATGTGAGCATGCAGTAAGACACCACATTCCTTTCTCATTCACTAACCACCTTTGGATTCAGTTCATGTGTGTGTGTGTTTGCTGCTGTGCAACACTAGGTAGGTGTTCTTAGTTTCTCTAATAGAGTCAATGAGATTTTTATTACAAAAACTAAAATATTAGAAAAAAAGTAAATATAAACAAGTAAGCTTGCTTTTGCATAACTGATAAGAAATTGCTTTCTCTGGCTAAGGAATGTAATATTTTGATAGTGGAAAGTGGAAGAATATTTAGGGCCTGCTTAATGAAAAAAATTAATTGCCTGATAACATTTTTGCATAGTTGCAGTGGAAGAGTAGGAAATGTACCCTTTCTATATTTATCAAACTGTCTTCTGACCTGCTTCTAATAAAACTTGACCACAAATATGAATGGCAAAATAAATTAAAAAGTGAGTTAATTTATAGATAAACCCCAACAGTTTTCTAGTAGTCTTTTATTCAATCCTGAATATTTTCTGCTAATTATGTGCTTTCTAGTTGACGGTGGAATTATGTGAGAGCATAGGTGCATTCCTGTCAGTTATTTACTGCACTGCATGATATGTCTGACCTGTACCATGAAGATGAAATGCAGTAATCTTAGTAAGAATTAAATACGAAAGTATTATGTGTTATACTGGATATGTATATATTGTAGCTATGGTGTGAAACACTGTGTTAAGAGAGATATAGTAAAAGTAAAGTTCTTGTTGCAAACTGCCGTTGTGGAATTCTATCATCAGCTTGCTTGTTAATAACGCATGTCGGCAAGGGCAGTGTATATGAATAAAAAGCATAATCTGGCCACCACATCAGTATGGAGTAAAATATGGTTTGGATTTTATAAACCTTTAAGAAATACTATATATTAATAAAAAACTGCATATGCACTTCACAACCAGTGAAGGTCCTCTCTGGCCTGCTTTAGTGAAATTCATTTCCTTATAATACGTAACTCTGAGGAAAATTTTGTTTATAGATTTTTCCTACATGTTTACAAAATCAAAGTAAGTAAAAGGGTTTGATGCTGGGAATTAATACTTCTTTTGGATTTTTTAGTATTTTGAAATTCAATTTAAAAACAGAAACAAACGCATTTTCTGGGGGCAGTTGACTCTATGGGAAGAGATGAATTAAAGGTAGGAGTCGTTAATAAAACAGAAAAAACAATTTTACCCATGCCACAACACTCACTGGATGCTAATGAGATTCTTAAGTATTAGCCTCATATGCTATTGAGGCTCTTTTGAGCAGGCGGTAATTCTCAGGACATAAGATTCCTGTCTGCAACATTTCACTTCTCACATGACTCCCAAAACTGATGATGACACGTGGGGTCCTTAATAGTTCATGAGTGTTTAGCTGTGCTGGATTTACAATGCATTCTCCAAGACTTGTGTTATTTTAGAGGAGGTGTTCAGATTTTATAAAAGACTTTAACCACAACTATCCTTTCCTTTAAACAGCACAGGAAATAGTTGTAGCCAAAATAATAAACATGTAATTGAGCCAAAGTCCTCTATGTATCTTTTGTGTCTGGTACACCATTTCTCTCCTAAGTCACAGAACCACAGATTCTCATCTATGCATCAATTACTCACGTATTTTTGTGTCCAAACACCCAGAGGGTAAAAGAGACTTTATGTAATAACTCTTACATATACCATAGTCTTACTTTCCTCTACTCAGCCTATTCAGGTAATTAAGTTCCTTCCTCACATGCTGACTACCAGCCCATAAGGCAGAATAAGATCGATTTATCTGCAGAACTGCACAGTCAAATCAGTTCAAATGTCATTGAGCCCAGATAGTTCACCCTCCTGAAGTAGACCTGGTAGTGTGTCACACACTAGTCCATGGACTGCCTTTTCCTCAATCCCAGAGAGTATCTCTGAACAGAAGTTAATCTCTTGAAGACAGTTAAGCAACGAAGATCAGACAGTTACACTAAGTGACACTTAATATTTTATAAAAATACTGCAAAAAAATATCCCTATGGATTCCAAAGGCTGACATTTGTTGGAATAATTTATGCCTAGGCTTCTAAAGGTGTTCAGTGAGGAGAAGTCTGCCCGCATGAGATTTTAAACATATTTTGTCTAATTCAGATATCTTTAAACATTTCTCAAAGGCTCTGGGTTTGCCTGTGAGCCCATCATTTCTGCAGCTGAGTGGTGAAATTGTCACACCAGAAGGATAAGATGTTGTCCAGAGGGACCTGGACAAGCTGGAAAGGTGGACCTGTGTGAAACTCATGAAGTTCAACAAGGCCATGTGCAAGGCCCGCCACCTGGGTCAGGGCAATCCAGGGGTTTGTACAGGATGGGGGATGATGTGTTTGAGAGAAGTCTGCTGAGAAGTACTTGGGGGTGCTCGTTGGGGAGAAGCTCAACACAAGCTGGCAATGCACGCTTCCAGCCAACCGTATTTTGGGCTGCATCAAAAGAAGCGTGGCCAGCAGGTTGAGGGAGGTGATTCTGCCCCTCTACTCTGCTATCGTGAGACCTCCTCTGGAGTATTGTGTCCAGTTCTGGAATCCTCAGCATAAGAATGATATGCAACTGTTGGAATGGGTGCAAAGGAGGGCTACAAAGATGATCAGGTGACTGGAACACCTCCCATATGAGGACAGGCTGAGAGAGTGGGGCTTATTCAGCCTGGAGAAGAGAAGGCTCGGACGATATCTTACAGTGGCCTTTCTGTACCTGAAGGGGGCTTACAAGAAAGGTAGAGGGGGACTTTTTACAATGATATGTAATGACAGGAGGAGGGGAAATGGCTTTAAATTGGAAGGGGAAGATTTAAAGGTGACATTAGGAAGAAATTCTTCACAGTGAAGGTAGTCAACCACTGGAACAGGATGCTAAGGGAAGATGTGGATTCTTGCATCCCTGGAAGTGTCAAAGGCCAGGTTGGATGGCACCTTGAGCAGCCTCGTTTAGTGGGAGGTGTCTCAGCCCATGGCAGGGGGGTTGGAACTAGATGATCTTTAAGGTCCCTTCCAACCCAAATCGTTCTATGATTTTATGATTCTAAGGTCCTAGCAGCTTGACCAAATAGTTGAATCTCCTCACTTTCATTCTGTGACTTGAGCAATGGACTCACATGTATTACACACACTGTCAATTTAGTCACCTGCCCTCAGCAGGGAAGGTTTGTCATTAACATCTGAGAATGAGGTTCACTAATGGGCTGATCCTTCTCTCAGAGCTTGGCTTATGTCTGAGGCAAAGCCAAGAGCTGATCCTGGCTCCCCTTGAGCTGACTGTGGGGATCTGATGCCACATGAGACAGACTGGATGCAGGACACAGATCATGAATCTTGAGAACCGACTTTCCTATTTACAAAGGAACAGGCCATCAGCTAATGCTTGTTGATGTTGTTCTGTTAACTTCAATAGAGCTCTGGTGATTTAGAAGTTGTTCAATTTTAAATCTTGCTATATCCTGAAGAGTAAAAAGGTGTATGGAAAGGGGTCCTGTAGCTGGGTCATTGGACCTCAGACTAAATTTCCAAGGGTAGATGGAACATAGTTAAAGGACTATTGTAGCAGGCCCAGAAAGAGTATCCTCTTGCTCAGAGACAGCCAGAAGGCAGCTGATTTAGAGACAACACTGTACCTGACTTGATTTCAAATCTCTGTGTTTAACTCAAATATTTCAATTCAGAGCTGAGCCAGGCTGACAGAAAGGTATGAGGTACAAGATGGAAGTTATGATGTTAGATTCATTTTAATCTGCATAATATATCTGCTAGATGAATAATGCTTCAGATACTTTTGGTAAATTTGATAAATTAAGCTGCCTAATGACATTCTACTGTTTCTTGTGTGTTTAATTTTATTTCAGAGATTGTAGGAGGAGAGCAGAGAACTGAGACACCATCTCTCATCTTGGCTATATTGCACATCAGTTGTAAGTACAACGTGAAACTCAAAACCACACACAGCTGATTTATAATTATGCGAGCAAGCACTTCAGCTAATTGTATAATGAGGTATAATTACTGAGGTACAGTGACATTCACTTGTTATGCTCAATGATACAAGTAACAAAAAAAAATATATGTCAAAATGTATAATTTTAGCGTACAACAGGACACAGAACTGAAAGAGAGATATTAAGTCCTTAATTAGTATAAAACTGAGCTGAGCTATCTTTTCTGGCCATTGCAAATTGTATGCTCACAAACGCTTACCAGTCATTACATTTCTTACTGTGTGCTTCCAAGCTGGTAGCCTACAGAAGTGCTCTAAAAGTAATTATTGCTAATTAGTGGAACTCAAACACCTACTACTCTTATTTTATTTTTTTAAACCAAAAATAGTAATAGTGCTTCATCTTGCCTCCTGCTTGTTTGCACTTTTCTATTTATGCTTTCAAACAATCATTTCTCGACTAGCAACATTCTTTCCTCTGTTTTATTAATTTCCACTCAAGACAGCAGCAACAGTCCCTCTACAAACAACAAATAGTCTTAAGAAACTGATGATAATGTCCCAAATATGCGTTTCTCCATATAGTTTTTCTTAAGTAAAATTATAGTACCTTTTTTCCTATATATTTTTTTAAGCCAAAAAGTAACAGATTTTCACTGAGAAATCTTGGATGTCCGTAGCCCGTGAATCTGTGGGCAAATTTAGCTATGATTATAGAAGAAGATCAGAAAGGAAAAGAGAAGAAAGAAGTACATTATCACCGCTGCAAACTATGTATTTTGGAAAATAAATTCTGGGAATGGAAAGTGCTAACAATATCAGAAAAAGAATATAAAACTAAAGTCTTTTGACTACTGTAAGACTTCCTTTGGCAGAAAAGCTGAATGTCATACTTTAAGTTTTTACATTAACCTTTTCCTTCTGATGTGTGAACAAACGTAAATGTTTCAGTGTTCTCTTGCAGATCACTCCACTAGGAAAGTTTGTGTGTCCTGACTGGGAAGAAATCATTGTCTGCTGCACATAAAAAACCCCCACTCTTCCATTGCAACTGTTCTAATTAGAAATGATCAAGTAATGAATGAGATGCAGAAGCAAAGAAGCTGTGAGGAATTCAGATGAGCTATTTTCTCCACTGGATTCAAAGTCACCAACACCAGAATGAAAATGTATTATCGCAAACCAGGCATGGAGCCCTAAGCATATAAACAATAAATATATGAGGGGTAGGTGCTTAGCTGTTCGGGGCATCTGTGCCCCCTCGTGAGCCAGAAGGCCTTATACAAGCAGGTGGTGCTGGCTTAGTGGCTTAGTTTATGGAGGGAGAGATAGAAGAATGGACGGGTGGATGGATGGATGGATGGATGGACGGGCAGGCAGGCAGAGAAGAAGAAATGAACTGGTATATAGATTAATAATACCTTATATTCATCCATTTCTGACTATAAATCCCTGGCAGATGGTGACGATCGCCTTGGCAGTGTATAACTAAGGAGCATCTAGTAATATATATGGACTTATCCGGCCACATAGGTAAGCTCTGTCCTACCTTCCCTTATGATTCAATAGCATTTAACTCATGCTAAGTGACACTGCTTGTACCTAACAAGGTGTTTTATGGCTAAGGAGAAACAACAGACAAAGAGAATGTAACAGATCACTATCCAGTGGTGTACCACTGTCACCAGTTTGTTCGTTAGTGAAAACAAAGCACTTGTGTCAATGGGATCACTCAAAAAAATGGGATCAGGGTCCATCTCTGTTCTGACTGACAAAATCCACAAAGTAATAGCTGTTGTGAAATGAGCAGATGTGCATAGAAAACTGAAGCCAAATTTTTGTCGGACCTGTGCAACACTATTCACTGCAGAAGAGCTATATGGGAATAACTGAGAGAAAATTTACTTTGGGCCTTTGCTGCGAACAGTTCAGATACTTGGGTGGAATTCTGGATAAGTTTAGCTCTGGCTTATAAAGTATACTATTATGTAACGCAGAAAAGAGTTTAGCCATTTGTTAACTGCACATTAACATCCGTCTGTTACTACTGAATTCTAAACACAACTGTGTTTTGTTGATGTTTTGATTCATGTATACTGCTGTAATCTGCAACAGCAATCTCTTCCAAACTGTTATTATAATTAATGAGAGTGCCATGTTTTTAGGTTTGAATCAGGAAGCTGCTATTTGAATGATAGTACCGACTGATTTGGAGACAGTAATATCATCTGACTCTGTGCATGAGGAACATACCCAGCTGGAGAAGCTTTGAAGCAGCGAGAGTAGGAGATTGAAGTTTTGGGGTATAATTAGTCTGGGAAATAAAGACTGTCTGAGTCAAAGATGCTATCGCACTTAATCATTTCTGTTGTATTTTCATCATGTATCTTTGAAATCTAGAGGAAAAGCAAAGACAAGTACTCCCCGAGGGACAGATGCTGCTGCTATTCTTGATGTAAAGACTCCGTAGATTTGGTAGGCATTTCCAGTTAAGAGAGATGGTAGGATAAGGAATCGCTCTGTCTGTGATCTGTGCATGGTGATAGGCAATGGAAGAATTAACATCAGAAACCTCTCACAGTGAAGGTAATGCTGATTCAGCCATGTCAGTCCTGGGTTATCAATAAACAACTTAACGGTGTTAAATTCACACGATGTTTTGCTCTTGTCTCTACCACAAAGTAGTAGGGACTATGGAATTCAGCATTCAGTTTTGTTGTGTTGGGTGTATGTGTATTTGAAAGAAGCCATGAAACAATTTAACATAGAATGCATTTCAGAACATATGCTTCTATGATAATCACAGTTGGGAACTATGTAGTGGGATAAGTGAGGAGTATGAATGAGTGGGAAGCCACTATTTGATCATGGAAGAAAGTCTAAGTCTCTGTTACCCTGGGATAATTTTATACATCTCAACTTTTGTGATGAACTATGTACTTACTGTAATATTTTTTCATATGCTCTTTCTGAATCAATTTGTACTTTAAGAGAAACAGACTGCTTTTTATATACATCTTCCCTCTCAAGGAACCTGTCGGAAAACTATGTGGTTCCACATCTGTTTTCACACGTTCTTCTCTTTCTGTTTCTCTTTCACACCAGAAGAACACAAGCATCCATTCCTGTCTCCCCCTTTCTTCCCCCAGAAAGAAATCTCTTTTTGTCTCTTTCTCCCTCTCTCTTCTAAAGCTCCTCACTCTTTGTCATGATTAGTCCCACCTGGTTAAATTTTGGCATCTAAAACCATGCAGTTGAGCTCCCCAACCCCACCCCCCACCCCACAGAGATAAGGGAGAGGGAAATGAGTGGAAAAGACTTGTACATTGGAAACTAAAACTAGAGCTTTAATGATATATAATTATTTATTTATCATATTTAATGATAATAATAATAATAACAACAATGATAATGATGGTGATGATGATGATGTGGATGT
Source organism: Cuculus canorus (assembly GCF_017976375.1). Classification (NCBI taxonomy): domain Eukaryota; kingdom Metazoa; phylum Chordata; class Aves; order Cuculiformes; family Cuculidae; genus Cuculus; species Cuculus canorus. The sequence continues at coordinate 33,786,835 of NC_071404.1, read as the reverse complement.
GGATGATGTAATAAAATATGTACAAATACATGAGATCATGCCCCCGCTCCACCCCTCAATGACTATACATCACCACAAATACTGCAGAACAGATTTGTGGGAATGGGTCCACAGCTAGGAGGGAGCTGCACTCAGAAACTGAATTCAGGAACACATGAATCTCGGATCAAGAACAACCAGACAGATGAGGTCTTCGCTGGACATTGGCCTTTGTGGAAGAGAGAGAGATCCTTGTGATCTCCCAGTTTTATACTGACTATGACATATTTGGCATGGAATACTCTGTTGGTCAATTTAGGATCACCTGCCCTATTTGCCCCTCTTCTCAGGTGCAGGCCCCTTCTGCCAGCTCCAAGATGGCCTTGGTTAAGTATAAACATTGGCCTTTTTGCATACCAGTGCCCTGTATGCAAAGAGAATTTGGGAGAAGAATGTTCTCAAAACACATGCAGTTAGCTTTCAGGGAATTGTATTACTTACAGCAACTGAGTTAGTCACAAAACTGACTCTAATTTAGCTCAAACCACAACATCATTTTATTAAGATTCAGAATTGCTACCATCCAGGTGACCGAACCATGTCATTAGTGTCATTCTGGCAATTTTATGTACCTGTGTGTCATGGATTCACTCCCTAGTCTTGCTCAGAAGTTGTAAATAGACCAAATGTTCTTTTCTGCCATTCACAATGGTGATGTGAAATAAATATGCATTTATCTATGCTGTATAGGATAGGCTTTACCTCAGAGGTAGTGGACTTTTTCCCTATGAACCCCCCCGACTACGAGCACTAGTTCAAGACAGCAAGCATTCACGAAATGTAGCGGGTGGTGTGATATCATGATGGAGGTTTCCTTAGTGAAATTATAAATGCATCCAACCCTATCTGTATTGTCTAAAATAACTTGCAGCTGAAATGTCAAGGACGTTTTAGCTTGGATTACAGAGATTTCTGGTTGGTTCCACAGCCTCAAAATACTTTTTTTTTGTACTTAATATTATTATTTTCTAATAAGAAAATCCCAATCGTATTTATTTGCGCATAACAGCATGTAACAACAGTTCATGAGACTGACTTCAAGTCCATTAAAATCAGTAAGGATTGTAAAACATTTTTAGAGCACAGGCTTCAACTTCACAAGTAGTATTGAATGCGAGAGAGATCCCTACAGATCTAACTATATCAATAAAAGGAGACGGTTTTAACAGAGGCTTTTTCTTCAACACTTTCTACAGACAGTTCTGAGTAGCTCCCCAGATCAACATGCTCATCTCTCTGGATCTCATTGTTTGGTGGATCATGAAACTCTGTTCATGGAAACATATAATTCTTTGTTAAGTATGCTATGTCTAAAAGCCAAGCTTTGCTATACTTGCTTGCCTAGGATTTGGTTAGAAAGAACTTAATATCGTGACACAAATCAAGGCAATGTTGGAGAATAAAAACAACAGCAGAAGCCCTGGCAGCCTTTTTTTGGTAATTTGTGCCCTATTAACATGTGCTTTCCATAACCACAGTCTTTCAAATTTATACTAAGTATTTATTAATAAGAACATATTTTTCCTGCTTCTTGCTTCTTGACAGGGCATTTAATCATGCATTTGTGTCTCTTTATCCATATAGTAGGTATTTTACTCTTGGATAATGGAGGGAAAAGTGTTTAGAAGAGAAGGAATCAAAGATCTTTCTTCCATATTGATATGAAAAGGTAAATAAATAGGTGAATATAAACTGTATATTTTCCTCTCTATTTACTTGACATGATAATATAGGCAAAAGAGGGTTGTTGTTTATGTAATTTCAGTAGTGGAATCTGAAGGAATGAAAGTGAATTGAAATGCAACTTGAAAAACCTATGTGCATCTATCTCCACAATACTCTTACATTAATGGACTTTCATTGACTTAATCAGCTTTCCTGAGAAACTGTGTGCCAAGTAGAAAAGAGAAGCATCAAAATTACTATTTCTTAGAGACATCTTTTCTTCTTGTTTATAGGAATGCTGTTAAAATAATTTTGCCTCTTTCATTAAAGAACAGGAGGAGGTAATAAGTTTTTCTTAATATCGAATTGTGCAGTTCTCAGAATCATGATCCCCATTTTACGTGGCCCCTTCAATGAGAAACATATAAATTGCCTTTTTGCTGTTAAGCTTACATGTGCTCTATGAATCTAGATTTTAACAGCATGTTGAAAAATCAGTGAAGAGGTGTGAATATTTTACTCTATAGTTATCTTTCTTACAATAAGATTTGGAGCCAACTATTTTTCTTCATGAAGTGACATTCGTACAACTTACCTTTTTTCTTGAAACATTACCCTCTAGGATTTCTGCTAGATAACAGTTATTGTTCTGAATTAACAACAAGATTTAAAGTCATATAAATATTTAAGTGCCCAATTTGTAAACAAAAGGACAGTTTGGGTCTCCCACAAAAAATGTGAAGGAGGAAGACCTGTGCATAGGATGTTCAGATATAGTAGTATAGTTATGGGTTACATTACAGTAACGTAACTATGGCTTGTTGGCTAGTGCAGATTTGCACTACCTCCACCCATGGCCCCACAATTTACTTGAATTTATCTAGAGAAATCCAAGGTCTACAAGAGCAGAAATAGGACAGGTTAGGAAGTCAACTGTTTCCAGAGGAAACTGACATTTTATGTGAATCTATTAGTTACATTTAAAAACATTTCTCCTCCTTCTACAGAATTCCACTCTCCCTATACTGCTTGTTGAAGTAGTTCAAGTACATCAGAAGGAAATCTAGAGTTAATACTATGGTCAAGAGTGGTTTAACTACTGAGCTCTAACAGTTTTGATTTAGTCCCTAAATTTTATCTGGCAACAGTCTGCCTGAGATTCTCAATGCTGTCTGCCATACGATTATATAGGTTTGAAAACAGAGTAAATGTCATTAGAATATTGCATACATTTCTAGGGAGAAAGTGTAGAAGTATTTTTATTTTGGGGAGTAATATTTACTCTATTGATTATACTATCCAGAACAGGTATAAGCCTTGTCTTGTGGTTCATGTGACCTTCTTACAAATATTGGCATATTTTTTTATTTAAACACATCTGTGACAGATCAATTATTGATTTTATTTTTTAAAATCTACACATTAATACCAATAATTGAAAGTGCAGTGTAGGAACTAGAAAGTAGTAGTGATCTCCTGAAAAGAAATGAGAAAAATAAAGTCTTGGGAACAGAAAGGGAGATTACATACAGAGCAAAAGAGAAAATGCTTCTTTCACATCATCGGGAACGAATGCTACCTGAGATGGAGTAGTATGATACAGACAATGCTCCGCTCCTTACAGCCATTTAGATGGTTTACAAGCAGCAGGGTAGCAGAACTGGTGGCTGTGCCTAAGATAAGGCTGGGTAGAATGAGATCTGAGGTATCATATAAGTGGCCTACATATCATAGAGGTTACGCACTGAACCTGCTTTCACAAATTAACATGCTATTGTGCATCTCATGAATCATAATAACTTACCCTCCATATATTCATAGTTTACAGCAAGGTAAATAAATATCCTTGCTTAGTTCTTAACTGATATTAAGTACCTGTTTCTCCATGGAAACTTGTCTGCATGTTCAAGTATTTTCTTCTCGATTTGGTCAAAGCTAAAATTTATATGCTTCAATGAATCAATACTCATGTTCATATTTATTAGATATGACACTAAGGGACATAGAAGAATAAATAGGAAACAGGTGAATCTCATGCACTTAAGAGTATTTTTTTGCACTCAGAAAATATGTTCCTTTTTGCTTAAGAGAAGTACTGTAAACACATGTTCTGATTTACTTGCAAAAATTAAATTTGGATTTACTTTATCCATTCCCAAGCTTGGTATACTATTTCCTCAGTGGTAAAGCCCTTTGTATTGGGAAATTACATTTATTGTGACTGGGCATGACAATAGCCAGGAGAAAAGGGATTTTGCCAGGGGAGTTAGAAATACCTTCCCAAGCTCCAGTAGCCAGTAGGCCTTTTTGCAGGTGATATAATAGCTAGCTTTTCCAAATAACAGTCAAGAGTCAATTCTACATAGAACAGTTCACAAAAGGTAACCTGTAATGAAGTTTGTACTTTGACCTCTTAAATTAAATTGTTTAACTTTGAAGTATAATTCATTATATGGCCAGCTGATATCAGATCGTAGTGCCTGGTATCAGTACACTCACTCACAGTATAGAGTCTATTCTTTACGTTGGTGTGTTGGGTAATCAAAAGATACAGAATCCAGAAAAAAATAGCCAGCAGGTATGACTTGGAGATGTCAAATGAGTTTTTACACTGGAAATGCCAATGCCTTAAATATGATGTGACATAGCTACTCAAAATAAATACATAATTCAACTCTGCTTTTGAATTAGAAAAGAGAGAGCATAATTGAATAGGTCTGTAAGGATCTAATTAAATTTTCCTTTATTTTGGAAATAAAAATAAACTTTTTTGACAGTAAGCATAAATAGAACTCAGCTCCTTCTTCTAAGTTTCCACTAAAAATACAACTCCCTGAAGGCAGTTTATAAACTAGCCTATAACTGGAACAATTTTATTTCCATCATTCTCACTGTAGTACTCTTGAAGACACTCTGGTTTGGTCACTTAAAAATGATATTAGCATAAACAATGGTAATTTGATGTTATAAACTACTAATTAATAGATATATGTTCAAAAGAATTTAATAAGTAAGTCTAACAAGTTCACTAATATTCCCACTGAATCTGTGGATCTATGAAGTTCAGAAGTGAAGAGTTCCAAGCAGCATTGGCAGGTGGCCAGTTGCCTCACAAGGTTGAAAACATTAGGAGAACAATAACTTGGTTTAAGTGAAGGGCTTGGAAAAACAGAAGCTGCACTCAAATTTTTACAAATGTACAAGTAGAATCAGACCTTCCACCTTAACATGTATAAATATTGTTTCATCTGGCACTCCCAGGAACTTTAGGAGAGTCGTTTGTACTGGTTAAACAAACACACTGTACCTCTGTCTTTAGCAGATGAACATTTATGTCTTTCATTGAAATCAACTGCAGTTTTGCACTGGCTTCCGGTGTAAAACCAAAGGTTGTTGGGCTGTAAACAGCCTACAGTACTTGTTTCAGGATGTCATGACATAAGATTTGTAATAAGCTTCTCTTTAAACCAGAGCTCTGCTTTTCCAGAGCTTTTGTACCTGCAGGACAATGCAAAGAGGAGGAAGCATTCCTGCAAGCCACTTACAGCTATCGTTTTATTGTTAAGATGTATGAATGAAGGTAACACTGAAAACAGCTGTGACATGAAGAAATTTAAGCTGGAAATTACTGCCTGTGGTGTTTGTGCTCAAAACATTTCAAAAAATGAAATTACTGTTTGTAGAGGTAAAAAAATGCAAGATACATTTGGTCTAATAGTACTTGAATCAGCTTATAATTTGCTCAGTATTTTCTACAGTGCCACAACAATTCTTAGCCATACATTCATTTATGTCTTAACCTTAATCTATCTATTTGTGAGAAATCATCAATGTATGTGTCCTGAAACTTTTACATTGAATTTTAAGAGAATATTAGGAATAATTATATGTTTCAAGGACATTAATAATGATTAATTTTCTTATTATCTTTTTTCTCCCAGAAAAAAAATGAACTGTCTTACTTAGACTAGACTTTGAGAAATATAAACCAGAAGAAGCAGAGTAAAAATAATTTAAAAATATTGAAATAGCTGATGATGCAGATCACTGGCCTCCATTTAATTGCATCTGCATCTTATATCTGTAACATTAGTGAAAGTATGGAAAAATTAACTCTGAGGTCAAGTGTCGTTCAGTTTCACGAGAACCAAAAACCCTCTGGTATAATATTCAGCTCTTTACATTGTATCTGTTTTTAAGACTGTGGTGCATGAGCTATGACAGTAGTATAAAATAAGAAAGGAATCCTTTCCCTCTCTTTCCATAAATGTTTTTTCACTTCAGGAGGAATTCTAAATAATGAAAGTAGGAAAGAAATGGTAGAAAAATTTTCTTCAGATAGTACATTACATGACAACAGTGGAGAAGTAAATAAGGCTTTATTGCAGAGGCTGAGACTTTAAGGGGTACTTGCATTCATTTTTTTCCTGTTCAGCTCTGCTGGATTGCTCAGCACCAGCAGCTCGGTCAGTTTGTGTCTAGGAGAAAAGAAGCCCTTTTAGAAGCATTGTCTTTCAGTGTTCAAGAATGAGCAGAACTGTTGCCCCATGGATTGCCTCCTCCTCCTTTCTGATGATTGTTTGACAGAAATATCTGGTTGGAAGCCCCAATACTTCTTCGAGCACAGAAGCCCCCAGAATGCACAAAATGGGGGCTCAGTTTATCCTCATCTCTGAAAAGGATGCCTGTCAGTGTCTTCAGATAAGGACTGGAAATAGACTGCTTGAGGATTGCTCAGGTATCCTGCTGCTAAACACAGGTTAGAACTGAGTATGGTGGTATAAATTACAATATGTATTTTATGCACTAGATGTGAATGTGTGGGGTTTTTGCCAAGGTTCAGTCTTGCATTCTTTAGACAAATTGCTGTCCTCTTTACCTGACTGGTAGATTGCAGTGTCCAGGAAAATGGCACTATTGTAAATCATTAAGACAACATGGGAAAACATTACTAAAGCAATTATGAAGACAATCTTCAAATGGTTATACAGGGATTGATGATGCAACAGCTTACAATATTCTGTTTTATTACTAGCGGAACTTAGACGTACTTTCCAAAGGAAAGGGCTGTTTTAACAAAAGAACAATATTTATTTTTACTAAATTACATTTATGCTTAGATTATTTAAAGAGAAAAACCAGACAGCATTCTATTAATCTGCTCTCAGTAACATTTTCCATGGATATTGACATTTTCCATGGGTATCATTATTTGTTTCTACATTTGCTCAGAATAACACACTGAGGAGATGTTATTCACACTTAACTTTGACAAAATCTTTTTCTTGTTAAATGTCTTTGAGGTTTTACGTTCAATGGATTGTCTATGTAAACACTTAGTGACTAAATTCTGCTCAGTGCTTTGTTCATCACTGCGTACAGTCTGTTTATCAGTTTCATTTTTGCTAAAAATCTAGCTGGAGATTATGTGATAGCATTATGTGCTTGAGATGGTAATGTTAATTAAAAAGCCTTTTTTTCCCTAAGGCTTTTATTCTACTGAGTAGTTTTCATTCCTGACAAGAAGTATTACATGAGAATACCTTTTACTTCTGAAAAGAAATTTGAATCCTGTTATACCTGTTGAGCAATGACGAGATAATGTAGTCCTTTAAAACATGTTCTGAAGCAATATGCCTTGTGAAATGGCACATAGCAAAGCCAGAGGAATTTGTCTCCCCATATGTCTTCCATATGTGTAGTATACGATGTAGGCAGAAACAAATCCAGAAATATTATTTGTTGTGAGGATATATGGACTGGTTCTTTCAAAATTTAGAAAGAAACTGTGACAAGAATCTGAAAAGTACTCCAGATCAGAGAAGAGAGAAATAACTTTTTTACTAGTAAGTGTAATGCTAATGAAGAAAAACTAAAGGTAAATTGTTTCCTTTTAATTTACATTCTGTTTCTACTGTATGATATGTGCTTCTTTCACATAAGAAGTGTGAAATGTGCAATAGGGAGCTATATAACTATAGCTATATAACACTACATAACAGGAGAAAAAAAATTTACTTGTAATGAGCTCAGGAACATAATATGATGCATTCAAAACATTTTTACTCAGTAATTCAGGCAATAATAAAAGCAGAGATAATGTTATAGTTACACAGTACAATAATTTGGTGATTCTGTCTGAAACTTCCACACTGTGATTCGTTCAATTACATTGCTCCTTCTTTGCGTCTTGGGGTATAAATTGAGCCAAGATTTGCTACCAGTGATTTTATTTTTGGCTATATGTTTCATGTGTATTCCAGACGAGGGACAACTGGGAGTCATTAATGCGATTCATTCACATGGGAATACATTAAAGAATGGATTGGCTTCAGTTTAAGAGAAAAGGAATGGAGTCATACATATTCTTAGCAGAAAAAAACAACTGCATAGCTTGCAACAGATTCTCCCTTGCTGAGCTGCAGAATTAAGGTCTGAGACAGGGAACCATGGGTCTCTGCAGAACCTGGAATCACTCAGAGTGATCAAGACTGTGGTGGAGATCTTCCCACACACTGAAGAATTTCAAATGGATCTGGGTGGAGCTTTTCAAAACTGTGAAACATGAAGACATTTAATTCCCACAAAAAAAAATCACATAAAGCTCACAGAAAAGTTTCTAGGATAAAAATTTTCAGCAGAATAGAGAGTGGGACAGCTACTCATCAGAAACAGAGGTAAAATCACATTTTTCATAAGTTTTTATTGTATTAACTTACAAATTTGCTTTGTTGTAGGCTGACTTCTACTTCAGCTGCAGCCCTGATGAAGAAGTGATACTCAAATCTACGCAAAGTCAGCTTCAGTTGCTCCAGTCTCTTTTGGCATTCCAACTCCTCTACCACCTTCCCTAAACTGAAGCACATTTTTTGTTTCTGGAGGACACTTTCTGAATTGTCACCTTTTCTTCAGAAGTGGGAGACTAAAGGTTGCAGAAATATTACAATGAAAAATGTGAAATTTGTAACAGCTATTCTATACAGGATGATGTAGGATGGAACACAATCTAGTTCTCACTGCTGGGAAAGGCTGACAGGAGTAATAAAGTAGCCTTTAGCCATAAAGTAAACAAAAGTTGAATAGATAATTATAGAGGCACAATTCTTCCACTGCTACAGATAAGATTCCAAGGTTTCACTTATAGTAAGGTTTCACTTATACAGGAAACATAAGTAATGAAAAATGTCTGATTAGGTGGGTTTTAGATTACTACAACAGGTCTAATGAAAAATAGGCCTAAACCAGCTTTTTGTGTAAGAAAACTCTTCTATTCAGCTTCAGAAGCAATAAAAACTATTACTATAAACAAATTAATCATCATTATGACAAAAAGTTTTATTATTATATCTGGTTGCACATGGAAGTGTATGTAGTTAAGAAACTCCAGAAAAGTGAGGATAAGGTGGTTCACAGCAAGGCTGGGGTCCTCGTGCTTCTTGAAGGATCTTGAGCCGCTGAATTTCTTACCACTGTATCCATTTCAGTTGTCAGCTCTCTCGGTGCAGGTAGCGTCTACTAGAGTGGGTCTTTTTAACAGCTTTGCGCTGAAGAATTGTATTTGCAAAATTGTAGCACACGTAGCACACACAAACACATCCACAAGTCACATGAACTATATTCAAAGGAATAACAAATGCACCAGTTTTCAGATGAAGCCTACAGGTAAGATAGCTTCTTTATTTCCACGGCAACAACTGGGGCAATATACAGCCTGTTTTAAAAAATAATTTCCTTGCTAAGATTATAATAACACTGAAAATACTTGTGTAGATTGTGGGTGACCCATACAATCTTCTACTGCTGCAGGAAGTCAGGCAAGCAACTTTCTCAGAAGAGCACCAAGAAAACTAATTAGTTACCAGCAAAATACCACTAAATTAATACTAGCACAGAAAGTGAATTGCAAATTATTTTGCAAACAATGGAAGATCAAAGTCATGAATATTAAATGTCCGATTCAAATAAATGCATGTCTTGGTGTTATTACTTTTATGGCCTTCTTCCCAGGCAATAATTCTATATTAGAAACCTAAGTTCCCAGGCAATTCATGGGCAAAGTAAGATTGACATTTAGAATAACAGACTATGCATGTAGCTGCTCAATGTTAAACAACTGGGTGGGTGACTGAGTTATTAATTCTGACCCTGAATCAAGCTAACTGACGCCTCTCTTGAAAGCAAGTGTCTGAGTCTTAAAGAAATACAGCTGTATGAAGAGCTTTAGTTTAATGATCAGAACATTTGGCCTAGAAATACAGAAATCCTGGCTTAACATTTCCTTATTGCCTCAAAGAATTCAAACCCACACTCTTATTCAGAAATTTTCCGGACATTAGGGGTCTGAGATGGAACATGATGCTGCAATCTGGTAGTCTGGACACATGACTAAGAAAGTGAATGATCTGAAGGTAGCAAAGGCTGAATGTTTAAAGGACTGGAAAATTCTTAAGACCTGCTCAGGGGGAATGGTCTCTTCAGAAACCATGCTAGGCACAAAATTACTGAGCTTAGGTGTTTTTCCCATCACTTGCTCTTCCTTTTCTAGTCATGTTCTTATAAAAAAAACCCAAACCAAAATCACCACACCTTTGAAACTGGCTAAGGAAGGTCTGTGCTAGAATTTCACAGCTTTCCATCATGAAGAGAGGTCACATTTTAAAAGATTGTAGTTGCAGCGGCATTTGAGATGAACTTGAAAGATGAATGGGTATTAGTTATCCTCCAACGATGTCTCTCAAGGAGAACATATGTAGGAAATGACATAATTTTGGATCCTAACCTAGCTGTTCAAACAAGGTGTGAGCCAAGCATTTTGAACTACTCAGCTATGTCAATTGTAGGCATCTCTGGAATTTAGTTTTAGAATATGAGTCAGCTTGGTAGTTTGGATGGCAGCAGAGTAAGGATTTCTCAGAGCCCTGTTTGGACTTGATTTCCAAATTACATTGCAGTCTAGGTGCCTCATTCCTTGCTGGTTTTGACCCCTTGCCCATTTGTTTTCAGCGAGTTTACTGCACAGAAGGACAGAGTGTTGGTTCATGTTGTAGAATAAGAGTAAACATAGAAGTGGATTTGGCATAAAGCCACTTTTCATGGCAGGTTTCTCTTTGGCTTTTAAGGTATCTAGGTATCAGCAAGTTTTTTTCTCCTCATTCAGATTAAAAGCTTATTGTACTTTTGTATACTCAGCATGAAGATATTGTAGGCAGCACAAAAACGACATTGTTCCTAGGCTATTTTCATTGTTTTGTTAGAGCATGCCTCAAGATACATTTCTTCCTTCCAATTAGAAATCTGGCATGTTTCAGAGATATGGAATGTACAATAATTGTAATGATCAAGAAGCTGAATGCTTGACTGTGTGCCTAAAATATATGGATAATTGGTATAAAATGTGCAAACATTTGACTAAGTGCCCTGAGACACTCTTCGTCATAAAGGCAATATTATGGTATCAAGATTTCATGCAAATAACACCTTGTGTGATATTCTTTGTTCATATCTATTATATACAGCTACACTTACATAACTCACTGACTGAGTTTCCTCAAAGTAACCACTTTCTATGCTTTAGGAATATAAGATAATACAGTAACCTGAATTTGTACTGCATATGTCAAGCTATTGCTCAGTTTATTTGTGTGGATTATCTATGCCATGTTCTTGGAGCCTGAAGCAATATATCCATGTTTGTGAGGCGCTTATCAAGTGAACCATGTGGACCTAGTCGACCCTTACTTTCTCCATTAGTCACCATATATTCTTTTAGCTTCAATTTTAGGTACTTTGCATCAACCATATTTTGAATTTATTCAGCTTACCACATCTACCAATTATTCTGTTGAAGAGTTCATTCACGATTCTGAATAATGTTGTTGTCCTGGTCCTTCCATCGTAGACTTCCTTGTGTCAGATGTCACTTTGCCTTTGAAAGATTCTTTTTCCCTTTATGAATACAGACTGTATCTGAATGAATGCAGGGAAATGAGAAAAAATATATAGTGCTTGTAAGAGGAAGAGTAAGTTCTAACTGATACTCCTGAATGAATCACAGAACCGAAAGAACAAGATCAAGGACGAGAAGACAGATTAAAAGAATTCCCTAAAACCAGACACAAAAGTGCTACTGTTTAAAAACTTCAGGTGTACAATTTTCTAATTTTGAATCTTTCCAAGAAGTCATGTCTAGAATTATTTCAGTACTTTTGAAAGTAACTTGAGTTATACCAGGATGGTTGAATAATTCTTGCCAAATAAAAAAAACCCATGAATATAAAACAAAGAATAAGTGTCAATACATAGGTTATAAAATAAATATCACATCTAAAGCAAACACTGGAAATGGTATATGTGATTACTGATTATTGTTTGCCTTGAGGCCTCTTTCAGTCCACAGGAAATAAGAAGTATATTGTAAAACTGAAGAGGAAAACACAAGAGGTTCAATATCCTTGTAAGAGGAGAGAATGGGGTAAAGGAACAAACACATAACAGTTAAGTGGTCAGATTACATTCAGTGGCGTATAAAAGGTATTTAAGATAGCATCAATGAAATACCAGAAATCAAAAGTTACAGTGGTTAAAGCTAGACAGTGGGTGGTTCTGGGCTGGAATGAAAACAGACAGTAGCAGATATAGGAAAGTGATAAAGCTGAATGGATTAGATAGGATTAAGAGAGAGAGAAAAAATTGACTGAAACCTTACTTTGCTTCTGCCATATGATTATATGCCGTTATTTTACTGATCGTGAAGCTCAGAAAATTGCAGCCATTTTCAACAGTCTGTGCCTGTTTGAAAAAAAACCCAAACAAGCCAAAAATATGTCAAGCAAGCAACATAAATATTCACACAGGGAACATATTTTTTTGCAATTTTCTTGATCTGTCTTGAGATATTTTCTTCTCTATCATAAACCTCCCTGCTTCAGCTAAAGGAATAAGCCATTCTGGGAAAGATATCACATGCTCAAATAAATTTTAAAACAAGAGAGTTCTGTTTAGAAAGCTTACTTAATCAAGGAGGACCTTTTGCCGCCTTACGTAAGGGCTGTTTGTTTTTGCAAATCAGCTGTTGGTAATCTATCCATCAAATGGGTAAGATTTATGTTTATGTATATATTCTATATTTGTGGTCCAGTAGTTATAATGCGATCTGTTAGTAGTTATTAGTGGTGAGATAATCCCCAATAATTTTATATGATTGAATAAGCATGTAGTCAAACTCAGTGTCATTTTTTCTGTCATTGGAGAGAGACTGGTACCTCCAAAGTGCTGATCATCTACTCATTTCCATAAGAAAGTAATCTAGACAGCTAATTTTTAAATGCCTGAAGTTTAACTTCAGGATGACATGTTGACCTTTGTATTTGTGCCCTCTTTTATTTAGAAGTTACAAATTTTCTTTGCAAGATACTGGAGAATCTAAATGTCATCCCAGATGCATGAAAAATGCTAAGTTAGGAGAAACAGAGAAAAAAATAGTAATAAACTCTGTCTGTGATGTCTGTCTTCTTTTTTTTTTAATAAGAGGTGTGAATTGCTGAAGCCGTGAGGGAAAACATTTACTGATGGTCAACCCCGGAGTCAGGTACAGCCTGGGAAAAGTGGCCCTGGAGCTTCCTGCTTAGTAGTAGAAGTAATTACTCTGATTTGTGCCACCAAACATTTTTACAAAGGACTGTAGCCAATAATTTCATTTTCTTATCATATTTTTATAAGTCAGACACCATGGTGGGCATGGAGTGGCATGCACTGGATGACCACATGGGTCTGGGTTGTAGGGAGGCACAGAAGGATTTCAGTAAGTTATAACACATTTTCCAAAGCCTCAAGTGGCCTTTGCAACTACCTCTTCTTAACTCATCCTTTCTAGAAGTTATACTTTTCCACACCTGTTTGCAGTATACACTTAACCAGGAAATACCATGAATAAATATGATAGGCAAGAAGTTAATTTATAGTAGTCTTAAAAAAAAACAACATAAATCATAGGTGATTTGATAACTCTTGAAAGTATAATGATGTTCTGATCTGAAGATCAAACAGATTATTAAGATATCACTAGGATTTAAAGAGGCCTCAATAAATTCTTAGTGCCTTGGTAACAGGTTTAGTTTTCCTTTGAAAATTGAAGATAGTTGCAGATTTTCTATTGGATCAGTTAGGGTCATTACTTCAGCATTTGAATCCAGATTGCCATTAAGGGACGGTATTGGATTTGCTTATTATAGAAAAAAAATAGTTAAACCATCCAAAGAAAACCTGGATTGTTGTTTAAGTCTATGTGACATCCTCATAATACAGCAACTTTAGCGTTTTTTCTATTTGACTGGAAGAAAAAAGAAAAGCTTACAAAGCCAAAGATTTTAAAGCTGAATTAAAGAGACTGATATTACACAGGAACATTGATTTGTTATGAGGAGTGGATAGTAAAAGATTACATTCTAAGCCCACATTTTGTGCATTAAGAGGGCAAAATATAACAGATATTGATCTCTGAACACAGGTAAATAGCAGTTGCAAATACAAATAGCTATTTCACAAAATCAAATACAATGCATCCCAAGGAGCCTTACTTGCTATCAATTATAAAGCAACAAAATTGCTACTGGACTAGATAAACCTTAGAAAACAGATGTCTTTTAAGTAGTATTAAAGTCAGAAAGCCAACTGCTTGGGACCAGCCAAAGGCTGATGCAGGATTTGAGAAAGGGAAAAGCATCTCTCTTAAAGTCACTATCTTATCTGGGATTGGCAAAGGCCAGGCAATGGTTTGTTGCCAGCAAACCTGCTCTGCTGAGATGGGGAATAGGACAGGTGGATCAACTACCTCTGATTCTCCTATGGTTCTCCAGATTGCTATCAAAGGCAACATCGTTTTGTGTTACCTAAGCAGTTAGAGTCATTAGGACAGGGGTTTATGGGTCAAACCATAAAACAAAAGTGGGACAGAACAGAAACACTGATTCCGGACCCAAGGGTGGAGTGAAAAACAGATCCCTTGAGAGACAATATCAGGTCCCAAAACTGTGCTACTTCCCCTTGAGATTGCTTGGCAAGATGTTATTTGTACTAGAAAAGTGTTTTAACAGCCTTGCTCCCAGGCTGCTTCTGTTTAAGTATTCTGTCACCAGCTTGTATGGGTTTTGTGTAACCTATCAAGCCAAGAAGGAAAGTGCATATGTACATAAAATATTTTCTTTGACTGAATGGAGGATTTCCTACATCAAATGAAATAGTACTATGCCTATGTGAAAAAGTATGAGAACACTGAGAATTGGTATGGGCTGGTCTGTTTGTTATTTTGACTGGTTATGGTGTGACTGGTAATTTGTCCTAGCTCACTATCATCCTCATGCCTGTCACTTCTCTCTTTGCATTTTCTGTCTACTTCCCATTGTTCACATTTCTTTCTATTTAGGTTTTCTCTTAAGTAACCCTCAGTTCTCACAACACAATGAATATATACATCAACCCCGAGATTAAATTAATGGCTGGTGTATTTTTATGTCATACCTCCTCTTTTCATGTTGATCTCACTGGTCAAATTAAAGCTATTGAGAACAGAGACTATCTGTGATAATGCTTTTACACGTCTGTGAGCACCACTTTTCGGCTGGTTCCTGGAACTATATATTACATTCATTATAATGTCTAACAGTGTATCCCATAATGGTATTCGTGGGTCAAGCTTCCAAGACTGACTGATAGCAGCTGCTTTTGATGTCTGTAGCACTCAAAATCAACATGTTACATGCTGTGGAGATTCATGAATGTTTCTAAGATCATGATCACTCGCCAAGTGCCAGAGATTCTGAATCAGCTATGCTAGATATAAAAACAAATGAAAAAAAATACTAGAAGAAATAAGTGGCATAAGAAAAAAGTCTCCTATCATAATAATTGAACTATTCTGAAATTATGTGACAGAGAGATAATTCTGCCGTCTTGTCTGATCTTGCACTTAGCTAATGTCATTCCTTATGATCTTGACCTCTTGAATGTTTCATAGCATTCAAAAGCAATACAAGTGAAAATTACTTTCTCTTAAAAGGGAAATTTCACACCCACAACATTATCCCTGTGAATGAACAATCAATCAAGATAAAGGCAAATACTACGTTTTTTGGGGGCTGAGCTGTGTTTTTGGATACAGAATGTCAAAGACTTTGGGATAAAAGAGCTATTGAGAAGATCAACAGTAGTTTTATTTGGTTGTGTTGTTTGTCCGGCTTTCTAAGTGAGTATGTGGCAGAAGCAAGAACTAAGACATGTGTGAGCAGGGTTTTAGTCAGGATTGGAAGCAATGCAGAGAGGCAGGCCAAGCCATAGGCATAAAAAAGGGGTTTAGAGAGAAGGCAAATCTGCTGGTGGTTTGCAGAAGGCTGCTGTGCAGCCTTAAAGACGCTCCGTACTCCATAGCTTCCACGGTAGGAGCTTTGATAACCATTTCTAGGAGATATGCCTGTGAATTGTTTCTATTGAGTTGTGATGAATCACCGCACAGTGATGTGTGCCAACGTCACCACCAATTTATTTCATTGTAAATTTGTAATAGCTCACTGAGGGTAAATAAAAAACAACCAAACAGAAAATTATTGTCAACATTTCTTTGTCTGCTTTTGGCTGAGGAATCAGTGTAGCATAACTACTTAACCTAATGAAAACTGCACCTAATGCTTATGTAGATCTTCCATGTTTTTGAGAAAAATTATTCTGTATTTACTTGACAAATATTGACCTGGGAGATATATTTTAGGCCTTGACTTTTTTCAGTCATAGATGTAAATTTAGTTTAAGTTATCTGAATAGGAACCTGAAGAGAGAAGCACCTACCACAAAACTTGAATTCCAAGGTTACTCTACCCTGTTTAAGGAAAAAAAAAGAAATCAGTCCTTTTTCAAAAACCTGCAGTATGGTTTTATTTTTGAATAAAAAAAAAATCAAGATTATATGAGACTTTAAATTAAATTAAAAGAAGAAAATATTCAAAAAGTCACCTGTTACCTGGCATACAACATGTAGAATTCTTCCACTACTCCTACAGATACACATTTCTTTGCTAGAAGGCAGAAACATTTTTGGAAAGACAAGATTACACATCAAGTCTTTGCTTTTAAGGGATATTTTGAGATCTTAAGAAGCAGTTTTACTTTAGCTGTGGTATTATCTTTGCTTTTTGCTCTGTAATGTAATAACAATGCAGTTTTAATTGGCCTTTGAAAACAGTAGTTTTCAAATGGTAATATAAAGCAGGCTTAAAGTCCTAAAAAAAATGAAGTCTCCCATTTTAATTATAATGTTGTTGTGCTTGAAGAATTCATACAAACTGTTTGTCTTATTCATGTGATCAAACAATCACAAAGTCCCACATTTTGTGTGGGAACTATGTATATTTTAAGAGTCACTGAAACTGACTACATGGAAATGAATAATAAGAAAAATCTCTTTTCATTGCTAATTTGTACAGCTCCTTTCTATTATATGAAGAATTTCAGCACTGATAGCCAGCAAACAGAAGTATTTCCTTGCAATTGCTTCTACTTCGAAAATGAAACTGTGTGGAACCTAGTTTTCATGCTGCAATGAGGGCAAGGATTTTAAAGGTCTGGACAAGTTAAATCACAAGAAGTGCAATATCTCTTTTTATTTCACAATAAAACTACAAAAGTCTTAGAAATGTTTCATAAATATGTGAAACAAACACAATTTAGAAAAATAAGCCACTCCTCGGTACAATATTACCGAGCTGAAATAATCTACTTGTCCAAAATTGAAAAATGTTGTTTTGCCAGGATGAATGAGTGTTGAATGAAAAAAAAAAAGAAGTGTATTTTTCAGAGTTGAAAAAGACTCATGGCCTCACAATGCAGATGAAAAAACCCAAAAATAGTAAAAAACATGCTCAGTAAAGCTCCAACACAGCAGTTTTCACCACACTGATAGATTTAGCATCTGTAAACAGATAAAAGAACACTGCTTCTGAGTGCAAGAAAAGAAAACTATTAAATCTGTAAATAAATGTGAGACTTTAGAAATTAAATTTTATTTAATTCAAATAGCTGTTAGAAGTATTTATCCATATGTACACACAGCACAATCTCCCTACAACTAGAACTTGTTAACAGATATTCGATAGAACTCAATTCTAAAGGTTTTCTCTTAAATACAAAATATACAAACACAAATGCAGCAGTTATCAGGCAAAACAGGAGCTTTCTTCCATGAAACTTCCAAAAAACCCTGTTATTCTGCATGACTGTTCTGTTTATTTTTGCAAAGCCACAATACACCAGCTTTAATCATTGCTTACCTCACTGTGGCTGAACAGCAAAAACTACATCCGAGTTTCATCACCATACTTATTTTTGGTTACAGTTAAAACCTCCTTATGCTTCACTGGAAATGGAGACTGACACAGACTGTGTATTCTAAGAGCCGAGTAGCCAGAAGACAGAAAGTAGAAAAAAACCCAAGATTTTCTCCGTATCCCTTGCAACTGAAATTCAGTGCTGGTTTACAGAATGATGCGTAGCGAAACTTTTCAAAGAAAAGAGCCAATATACTAATATAATGTTGTTGTGGTTTGAGCTAAAGTAGAATCAGTTTCCTGACTTTAGCTGCATCTTGTCTAAGTAACTTCATATTCTGAAAGTTAACTGCATGTTTTTCAGACGGTGTTTCTCTCTAGAAGTGATAACGTGGGACATTGGTATGCAGAAAAGGCATTGCTTACACTTATTCCTCTAGTAACCAAGGCCAACCTCAAGTTGGTGGACTGCCATAAGTCAAAGAGACAAAAAAGGTTGCACCTACAGGGAAGGGAGGACAGGACAGTTGACCCCAAACTGACTAGCAGAGTATTTTATCCCATATACATCATACTTAGTATAAAACTGTGAGATCATAAGGATCTCTCTCTCTCTTCTTCGATAGTCAACGTCCAGTGAAAACCTTATCTCTCTGTTTGCTCCTGATCCCACATATATGCATATCTCAATTCAGTTCCTGAGCCCAGTTCCCCCTACCCTTGGACCCTTTCCCTTCTGTCTGTTCTGCTGCACTTGTAGAGATGTATAGTCATCGAGGAGTGGGGTGATTTCATGTATTTGTATGTATTTTAATACTTCCTTTCTCTTCCCTTCCCCTTTCCCTTCCCCGCTTCTTCTTCTTCTTCTTCTTCTTCTTCTTCTTCTTCTTCTTCTTCTTCTTCTTCTTTTTCATTAAAGCTGTTGTTTTAGTTTCCAGTCTACAAGTCTTTTCTTCTCATTTTGCTTTCCCCAGGGCTGGGGAGGGAGGAAGGGCATTGAGAGCCCAGATGCTCAGTTTTAGCTGCTGAAATTGGCTGGGCCGGGGCTAAACTGTGACAAAAGTGTTACCATCTATAGCATTTAGTCAGGACAATAGCACAGAGAAAGCTTAGAAATTCCGTTCTATTTTTTGTGCTTTATTTTCCGGATATGGTTAGTATTCTTTTTAGCATTTCAAATGGCAAAACTTAACCCAAACCTATATCTCTTTTTAAGTTATAAAAATGAACTTGTTTTAGTTGTGTGGTATAGATTTTATGTGGAAGTTGGCAATTTAAAAGTTGTTAATTTAAAAAGGAGCATTTAAAGATGGTGTAATTTGCAAACATTTCCAGTAGCTAAGTTAGGATTTGTGAGGAATGTTGCAAGCTGTAATGAAAATTTCAGTTTCTCTCACTTCTTATCACTTTTTCACCTTCTGCCTTCTTGAGGCAGACTGAAAATCCCTATGCAGCCTTCAAGATGCACTCACTATTTTGCCAGGAATTAGAGTGCCATCGTTTTAACAACAGAGCTTTTATACTGTACTCTTCATTTTTTTCAACAATGGTTTACAAATGTTCCTACTTGCATATTAGGCCAAAGTATAACCCTAACAAACAGTTCCCAAACACAAATAAAATAAAAGACCTGCAGAGCAACAGTTATAAGTACCTCTCTCATTCAAAGAGAAAAAGATAGTCAACACTTGCATCTGGAAGGTGCTGAGGCACCTAATTTCTTCTTTGTTTGGTTCAGTGGCAGTCAGAGTTGTACAGAACTGAAACTTGAGAACGAAGTCTATTTTAGGCTAGTGCTTATTCTGGTTTGATGCAAGAAAGGAAAGCAGATGAGGACCTAAGCTCATCCAAGTGTGCCTACAGTGGGAATTCTTTACAGACTACTAATTTCATGACTAGTGAGCTCCTGCAAAAGCAGATAGTCCCATTCACACTAGAAAAAAATGTGTAATCCATATTATCTCACAAATAACATAAAATCTAAACCAAACAGTCTTTCCTTTTTCTGTATAGTTGCTTTTCATTCCTGTGCATTTGCCCAGGCCGTGTATTTTAAAACTAGTGCACCAAACGATGTGACTCCTATGTTACTCTTCTGTTACGAAGTTACTCATCTTCAGTGATTTAAGAGAGATATTTGTAGTCATATTTTTGCTGCAGGATCAGTCAGGAGGCTCAGCACAGGGGTTAGCCCCATGGAAGTCAAAAAAATGCTGGAAGCTACACTTGAGTTCCCCTCTCCTGAGGTGAGTGACCCTGGCCCTGTGGGTTACTGGGGTCATATCTTTTGTTCCATATCTTTGAGGTCATACCTTTTGTTCCATGTCTTTGGGATCATAGCTTTTGTGTTGCTGTGTACAGCGCAGCAGGTCTGAATCTTGCTGGGAGAATGTGACTTGCCGTTGAGGGCACAGAGGAGGGAGTTTTGGGAAGGCAATGAATGACAGTAAACATTGGAGTATTTTATTGAACGTACTGCTTCTACAGAAACCAATGACAGTGAAAATGCTCTCCACGTTCAGCCAGGCTTGCTAACCTGCATTCAAAGGAGTTTTCCTTTTGATTGCCTGACCCAGTGCTTCAGACTGGAGAAACCAGAAAAGAAACTCAACAAACAAATCAACCCAACTAACTAAAACTAAAGAAAGAATTCCTTAAATCCCAAATTAAATAGTGGATTTTTGTGTGAATCCAGAAATTATAGCTTCCTCTATCCATGATCGTTACTACTGGTTACATTTAGCTGACAGTGGCTCCTACAAGGAAACCTGCACTGCTATAAATTCAAAACAGGATTCCATTATAACTATGACTTCTGAACGTGGGCTGCAGAGTCTTGATATCCTAATCAACTTCAAAATATGAACTAATGTTAAGGAACTGGGAATTTTTGCTGCTATTGAATTAGCTCATTAGGAAGTATGATTTGTTAAAATTGGTTCAAAGTAAAGAAATAAACTAATTTTCTTAAATCAGTATAAAAGAAATATAACATTAAGTATTTGAATAAACATAGGCAACATTTGTAAGATGCAGTTCATAAGACAATGAAGATAGGTGAATAGAAGAAAAACTCACGCAAACTGATCACTTTAGTGCTTTGTTTTGACTTTATGTTCCTTTCGCAACAGTTTTTGCAACATTTTTTGCTGGATCCCAATACCATTAAAATACTGATTTGGGCTATTTTTTTAAGCAAAAATTGCAAAACATTTGTGCAAAATTAACAGTGAATTTTATATGCAAATATTCACACTTAAAGATTTCTAGTTAGCAGTATGTTCATCTGTCATAGAACAGAAAATAAAAAGCTTCTGCATATGCCCAGAAAAATGTTCAGTAGCTACTTTAAAAATAAATTGTTTTAGGTAAACAGTATCTTCTTTAACAGAAAATTCAGTTAGAAAAAATACTTTATTTTTCACACACAAATCAGACAGTTTGGGTACATCTATATAAACCAGTGCAGGTGTTTGTTTCACTGGCTTCTTGGCTAGCACTCATTTCTCATAGTCCTAGTTAAGTAGATACTTAAAACTTGTTGCACAGCCACTGGTGGCTGCTAAGCCCAAGATGAGCTCAGTCTTTTGTATAGAATGTCAGACCTTCATATGTTGCTCAGAATCACTACAGAGTTTTGGTTTTGAGCTGAATCTTGCTGAAAAGTTATGGGGAAAGCAAACTCTTGAGGGATAATATTAAGTCCTACTTAAGTTAGCACCCTCAGTAGTTGTACAAGGATTATCTGTCTGTCATGTTCTGGAATTCTTTCCTCCTGGAGTCTCAATATCCTCATAACAGTGTTAGTCAATAATGCAAACCAGTTTTCTTAGCCAGGCAAAACGAAAGTAGATGTAAGGACTAGTAATTCCCATACTGATCACAATATACGATGAAAAGCACTATGTATTTGCATCCTGATCTAAAAATTGCACGTGCCTCCTGTCTTGTGCCCGAATGAAATGGGTCATGCAGAATTCTGTGAAATCCTGTTTGACAAATGGCCGACTACATCTGACATACCCTTTATCCAAACACGGGACAGCATCATGGTGGAGACTAGTACTGCAGCCTGGTGCAAGCAGTCTGTTTGGAGAGCAGCAGGTTTACTGCTTCATATAGAACAAAGTAACATTTTTTAATCAGTACACCTGATGAGGGGAAAAAGCCACCCCAAAAAAGAATAAATAAAGTATTACTTTAATTACTTTATGCCTACCAGGCAGAGAGGACATTAAAAATACTCCTTAATGCTCTCTATGAAAACTGAAGCAGGTAATGGTAAGTACCCTATCAGATAATTTGTCAGCATAGGTATTTCTCAGCATACCAGTTCCTCAGATCAGTGGAATTTCTGAATCTCAGAAAAGGAATGACAACACTTCTGGTGACATATGAGAAAAAAGGGTTTCGGGAAAAAGGATGAAAAACCTTAGCAGGCTGGGCTGGAGGACTGTGAGGTCCACCAGCCTAAGGTTTGCTTGAGCCTAAAACTAGTTGCTGATTGACAATACACATGTAAGGCCCCTCTTGGATGACCAGAAGCTATTCTTTATCTTGGAAACTGATCCTGCTTCATACATTTAGTGTCCTTCATCAGTCCTTTCCTGCCCAAGACATTCATTCTAACTTTTGAAAACATATAATAATTAATTTTTCAACCAGATTTATTTTTGTTTATTCAACTAAGAATTAAAATCAAAGGCCAGTGTGAAAACAATTGTAGATCCTGCGGAGTCTTGCTTCTTCATCTAAAGTATAGAGACAAACTTTTAAATTTTGTCAATAAAACCAGGCCTTTTCCTTTTGATGCACACGTTATTTACTGAAGGGACAACACAATGTTAATCTTTGGGCTTTGGATCATAAACGCCTGTCTTCACTGAAACACTGCTTGCAATTTGTCATGCAGCTTTCTTCTCCTTACTTGGCAGAATAATGCGATCCATGTTGGCTATTCCACTAGTGGACAAACTCCCCTCACTGACCCCTCTACTCACCAGCCTCCACCCCCCAATCTGTAAACTCATCTTTGTACTCAATGGCTAATTCAAGCTCTCACAGCAGGGGTGGAATGTGATTAACAACTCTCAAAAGCAGATCATCAATGTAGTTTTTCTAAAGAGGGAAAATTGGATACATATGGCATTTAACTTGAGGCAGTTTTTCGGAAGCTCCAATACACAAGCTCCTAGAAGACTGGAAATGGAAAATGGCTGTCTCAGACTGAGAAAAGTCCACCCAAACCAAGATCTCTAGCTGCTTTCTTCTATAAAAAAAGCAACTATGCTCTAGTTCCTACAGCTGTAAACAACGTCAGAAACTGTTCAGGCAGACCACCATATAGAATGAAATCATAGGCCACAAAAATTTCTTCTGTTTTATATCCTGAGGGTAACAGCATCAACATAGCAATGCTTTGCAATTATGCAATGTTTTTGAGCTGAAGAGCCCAAAATGTTTTACAAAGGTGGGTAAGAACTATGTTTTTTAAAGACTTACACACAGCAGTGGGGAAATCTTCCATGTAGAGCTCTGTGAAAAAAAATTTCATTTCTCAGTGATTCTCTTGCTGAGCTGAGAAATAGGGCTAAAAATATTGTTTGGGTCAATAGAAGGCTAATTTTCTATATTCTTGGTGAAGCTGAAAGTTCCATAAATTCATTTTTTCATCTAAAATAAAATTCTCTTTTATTTTGCATGTGGAATCCCTTTTGCAGTACACACTTTATTAAAAAAAATCTTTAAAAGCAGATCAATAATGTTCTGGTTTTAGAAACATTGAAATGATTGACTTCCCATTTTGCCTATTTTCATCTCATTTTGAGGTCTCTTTTGATTTTGATACAAATTCATTAAGTATTGCTGTTCTTCTCCTTCCTAATTAATGCAGATCTCTTCTGCTTTCCTCCCATTTATGTTGTTAATACCTCTACATCCTGAATTTGCACCAGTAACTGGTCCCACTGTGAAATGTTTGAAGTAAAAATTCAATCTGAAAATGGTGTCAGGATGCCTGAAATACAATTAATTGCACTGCAAGCCAAGCCAAGCTTGCAGGGGATGGATGGTTTTTCAAAGCAAGCAGCAGCTCTAGTTATTAAAATGATGTAATACTGACAGTAAAGGTTAAATATACTGAGAATTATTCTTAACATAAAATGAAATAGCTGAAATAATCTGTGTTAATAATCTTCTTAAAGTCTGAGACAATTAAATTAAACAGAATATGAAAGATAAAAAAAACATGGAAAATTTGTCTGAGTTGTGTTTCAATAACACTCTGAAATTTCATTTTTTTTTTTACACTGGCTGTAGAGCAGATAGGAAACTAGGGGAAAAAATTCAAAAGAAAGGGAAAATAAACTCCTTAATTCCAGGAAAGCACTGCTGTTGGCCTAGAAAGTCCTCAAGTGTATAAGCATGACCATTGTTCTGGGACCACTCTGGGAGTATGGCATGTGCCCACTTGTAGCTGGAATTGTCTCCATATAGATAATTTTTAAAGGCTCTAGAACTTGGTATGGCGTGTAACATCTGTGAGTTAATGTTCTTAATTTTAGCTAAGTCTCTTTAATTGAAAATAAACTGATGTTCACTAAGATATTGCTTCTGATGGCTTATACTCAAACACGGTATTTGACCATATAGTATTGTCCATGAATTATGCCCTGCAGCCTTGAGCTTTGGAACAATTAAAGACACCACTGTCAGAGAATTGATCACAGCTTTTACACAAGGCCTAGTGCCAAACTTAAGACAAGAGGAGTTTATTCTGGACAGAAATTAGAGCAAAAACCTTGGAAGTAGTGAGTGTTAAATACAGGAAAGAAAAGACCTTTAATGAAAGAGACATCTGAAATAGGGAAAGGTTTCTACTTTGGCTGTTAGTAATACATGGACTAATACATGTGGAATACACACACATGTATTTGTACACTGATTGGATTTTCAGATGTGCACAGAGATCTCAAAAAAAACTTTCTCCAAAGAGAGCACCATTTAGTGCACAGGGAGGAAGCAGCGAAAATACAGGCTTGTGATATAAGAGTTCAACTTCTCATACATTCTTGCAGCAACTGCCTGGTCATCTACATGTCACGAAGCCAAAACAAATCTAATGTCTAACAGACACAGCCATTGAGTGCTATCAGCCATTCTTATTTCTTCAGTCTGATAATGCGAAGGCAGAAATTTTTGCATAATATTTCAGGATTTCCTTCTCTAGTGATATCTAAAAAGGAAAAGGCAGGGAAAACTATTTTACCTCTAACTCTAAGAATACATATAAAGTTTGGATTTGTGTCAAAGTTGTTGTAAGTTTTTTTTTTTCATAGTGTATTTTTTTTTTCTAATTATAAACCTTTGATATGAGAGTAATATGACTTTTCCTTTTCCTCAGGCTGGTAGGTAAGTCCCTTTTCTGAGAATTTGTCTCTGCCAACCATACTGGAGCATTTATTATTTGTGACTACATATATGAATATGAAAGATTAGAATACGTTTTGTTGCCATAATACTATTCATGTTTCAGAGAGCAGACCCACGCAAGATGCACTGCTTCACTATTTTCTTTCGTAGGAAAGTATGATTTGTTTGCGGTTAAACATCCTCAGAAGATTCTTTCTCCTCTTCTTTTTTTTTTTTCATGGCTTTGTTTCATGTTTCCCACAGCCATGAAAGACCACACAAATAAAAATATTTCTGTAAAACTGAATAGCACAGTATCATGCAGAAATTATCTTAGTTTGAGGACAAAACAGTTGTCAAACATGACATTCATTTTTAATGTGAAATATATTGTCTCATTTTCTTTTGTCTTCAAGAAGAAAATGAGGTGAAGTTTCATTTTAAAAATTAACAATTAAATATCAGCAAGAGTTTGAATTTCTCTGTATGGATTGAAAATTCTTCTGTAATCCAGGAGTAAAAATGTAGTTATTTACCTAAGAAATAAATAGTCTTTCCACAAAACTAATAGTTCTTAGTGAAATATAAAGCAGAATAAATACTGTAAAATATCCCAAGTTCATTCATACATTTTTAAAAAGTACCATAGCTGTGTTCACATTCTTTTTATATCCTGTTTCCAAAAATACTCCAGTAACAGTGTTTTCTGGCAGGACCGTGTATAAAAATAGACAAATGTTAGCATGACTATAACAAAATGTGTGTGGAAAGAAAATTTTAATTTCATTTTGTGAACTTTAGTATATTAAATACATTTCCTGGGCATAGTATTAGGCAAATGTTTAAGTCTCATTATTTTTAAAATGGATGGTAATATATTCTCTTCCGGAGTCAAGAAATAACTTGGAAGTGTGATATTACTCTAAAGTTTCATTAATTTATTAGAAAGATCTATTTCATATCTGCAGCTAAATCTGGAACACAGCTATATAGTGGAAGGGATGGAAACCAGGCATCACTTGACATTTTTGTTTTCCATTCAAAATTAATTTATTTCTGAAAGTCCAAGTCTTGTAAACAAGATGTAAATTTTTTTAATTACAAATTACTCAGTAGTTAAGTTTAAAAAAACAAAAATGGTGATACATTCAGATTCTGTAAGCAGGCAAAAAAATTATCGCAGTTATTTGTGATCTATTTTTTTATTTTTTCTAACTATTGCTAGACAATTCTCCCCTTATAAGGAACAGAAGATTTTCATATATTAATATACATTGGTATTTTTTTCTGTATTGTACTTTTAAAATAAAACATATACTACACTTATTTTTAAAAGATGCGTGAAATTAACTCCAAGGTTTTATTCTTTGTCAGTGGTGAGTCAAATTTCTGTTTTGTAAGAACAACTGTCTTGTTAAAATTCTTGATTAACCACATTCAGATTTTTGACATTTCTGGCATTTTTATTACTGAAGTTTTCTTCTGCTTTAAAAAAAATTACTCTGATTGTTAGCAGATTCGTTCTGGCAATGGCCAGTGGTGACCAGGGCCAACTCAGGCCAAGGCTACAAGTAACTAACTTGCTTGGGACCTTGTCAGTACCTGCTCAAGACATTAGTTCAGACAATAATTTTTGTACAAGAGTTAAAATTATAATTTATTTATCTTACTCTTTTTTTTTAGTACTGATTGATATGATATTGCTACTATGAAAGCCATTGGTTCTTCAGACCTCAAAAAACTTTTAAGTCTCTAATGTTTCGTTAACCATCAAAGCAAGGAAAATACAGGACAGGTATTTTAATCCAAGGCAAGTTTAGAAGCCATGGCCTTTGGGATATTTTCCCTTGATTTGCTCATACTGGAATTTTCAAGCTGAAATTCAAAAGCTGAGAATATATTTTCATATATTCTGCTGCTCAGAGGAGAATAAAAACTTCCTATGTAAGCATTCTCAGTAAGCAAAAATATCTGTAACTCTGTAGTGGCTACCACATTCTAGAGCTCCACAGTGTTGTTTTTTCAGTCCTCTTTTATTTTTTTTCTATGTTTTAGCTTCTGAACAGTCCTAAATGGTTTCAGCCATCATATAATTTAGCTCTGAGTCATTCCACATTCCTACAAGAAAACTTTCTCTTATGCATGATTATATATTGTGAAAATGGATAGGCTAATTTTGCAACATGAATTTTCTGTGGTAGCTGTTTTGCTACTATTTTAGTCTGGTTTTAATGATATACTCACTGCAACAGCCCTCCTTTATACAATTAGAATTTTGAAAAGTGACTAATTTTGGTTACAATTATATACATCAACCCAGATTCTCTCCTGTGGAAAAGCGTGCATGGACATTTTTGTGTGTTTCTAGACCTAAACAAAGATGTTTCAAAGAATGTGCTGCACTACAGGTATTACCACTAGGTAGAGATGAAAATGAGAAAGCTCTGATGTTTTCTCAACAGACAAATGTTTCCTTCTCCTTTGCTCACTTGTTTCAGTTTTTAAGCTGCTGTGCAGCCAAATAGAGTCAAATTGCTTTGGATTTATACTAAACAAGTTGTGCATCCAGGAGATCCTTTTGCCCCACAGCAGCCAAGAATCTGCTTTTATTTCTGCACACCCTTAACCCCCTAGATTTTACTCTTTCTGTCAAATTTAACAAACTTAAAAATAAAACCAACCCTGTTTTTACTTCATATTTCTCAATCTGAAGTACAGAGAGAACTGACATCTGGTAGCCATCTTTTGCTTACCTGTCAAAATATAAGGTTAAATTAACAGAGTAAAAAAAAACTGAAACAGTCATTCAAGCTGAAAGAGAAAACGTATATTAATGGTGCCAGCAGATGCTGTACAACACTCCACTTAAAGATGCAGTGAGAAGGATAAAGGCTCTGAAAGAACAGAGTCTCTTACTCTCAAGTTTGACAATAGGTCAAAACAAAAGCTGCTACATGTTGAGGAGTAATAATTGAAAAAATAAGAGGAGGTTGAGTAGACAAGAGAAACACAAAAAGATTCTGCATTAGAACTTCTTTTCTTCCTACGAAGGAACAGCTTTGGATCATCCCCATGTGGAGGATAAGAAGATAAGAAGCTCTCTGGTGGTAAGCATCTGGGATGGGAGGGAAGATCACAGGATGTTGTGGGATTCTCTTTGTTTCTTTCTTTAACTGTGTATGTCTCTGGTGTTTTTTTGAAGCTTTTCCAAACCCCAAGGCTTCTGAGGTTCTTGCACAACTAATTTTAATTTTTTTTTTTTCAAACATAAAAATGTCAGAGCAATGTGTGTGTATATGTTAACACAGGAGAATACCAGTGTTAGGCCCCTAATTAGATTCATATTCATACTGAAATCTTAAAAAATCTCCAGCACAAACCAGTTACTGTAATGATTACTTCCCTCCTGCTGGGAAAAGATAGCAGTTGTTGTTCTATGTACTAGTCCTGAGCCAAGAATATCCATAAGCTCAAGTCTGATTGAAGTTCAAATAGATTGTGACATAATGAACTTGATTCATCAGTGCTGCCTTGAACAAACCAAAGCTCCCCCACGAAGTTTCAGATTACGTCTTGCGAGATTCTTGGAAACTTATTGTATGTGTGGTGGTGTTGTCTCAAACCAAGCTATAGTCCTCTAATCAAAGTCTTTAGTACCAGAAGATGTTGCACGTTACTGGAGAGTGACCAAGTAAATATTAGAGTGCTGCCATGTAAGTCAAGAGAGAGACAAACACGTTAATGGAGACAATTTGCTGCAGGGAAGTACTCAAGAATAGTTTAGAAGTGGGAAGAAAGAGTTTAGGGCACAAGGAAACAAACCCAAACATGCCTTATGTTTATCCAGCACTCTGTAAGCCATTCTACAGTGGCCTTACCTTTAATGTTGTACATTAATTTTTTTGTAGACAAACAAAAGCTCAGCAAATGTTATATTTTCAAGATCTCTGCTCATCCCACTCATCATGTATTCTTTGATCAGTGGGAAACAGTAAAGTAAAGGCAGCGCTTTAGGGCCTGATCCAGAAAGTTAGATAATTTTATTTACATGACTAGAAATAGACAAACGTACACCAACGGTTAGAGGTTGTACATGGACATATTTAAAAGACAACTTAGGAAATGTTAACTTGTCTGTAGGTTCAGACAACTGGTTTTGCTAACAAGGAGGTAAAAGAAACCAGTAAAATGGAAAACCCATCAGCACGGGTGGGAAAGGAATCATGCATTTGACATTTGATTATAGGCAATCAATACAGCAATTTGTTGAAAACTGTTGAAAAATATTATTTTCTTCTAGTATCTTTAATACTTTTAGTGATTTCTATCCAGAGCACAGGATTTGAAATCAGAATTCAAAATTCAGGGGTTTTTTTATACTTGCTTTCATAAGGAATCAGGTCTTTCTCAGTTGGTCTGATTTGCTGTCTGCTAAAACAGTAGTATTTTTGAAATGTGTTTTTGTACCTACTGGGACTTAAAGAGGACTATAATTTCTCAAAAAGCCTAATTAAGTGCAAAATTTTGACACATGCTGGAATATTCGTCCGACTTATTTTTGTATTAAAAATGCAAGTATAATATAATATATTTCATAAAGTTTAAACAAAGATTGATATAGAAAATAAAAAAGTATTTTAGAATGTATCATCAGTCATGAAAAACCATGGTAAAATCTTTCTAGTTTAGTTTAGTAAACCAAAGTTTTGTGCAAGACTTCACTTGCATAGACAATTATGTTGATAAAAGCTGCTTTTACTTGGATTCTAATGAGCTTCAGTGGTCATTGTTGAAGCCTAATATTTGAGTTCTGCTTAGGAACACATTTCTATGGCCTGTGCTTTATATAGTATAAAATCAGCAGTTCTCTATTTCCATTTTCTGCTGGCTTACTTGCATTTTCCATCACTCTACCATTTACTGGGAGGTGCTTTTCTGCCTGTAGAAGATGGTTTCACTGTCTAAAGACTATAATTGCTTTGT